>NC_087064.1:65117380-65684896 GCF_963678635.1 Symsagittifera roscoffensis
GCTGCAATTTTCGAAACAATTTCACTTTTTGGTGCCAATTTGGTTTGCGCTTTCTCACGTCTCGACATGTCAGAAAAGTCAGCTGTTCTGCTTCACTAACATCGCACTGTACTACTGTTTCACAACATCCATTTTCCCCCGAGCGACCTTAAAAAATTTTTGTTGGCGCTATACTATACTTATTTTGCAGATCAATCGCGCGCCCAAAAAAGGGGTAAAAATATGCTTGGCGCACAATATTGTAGCATAGTGATCGGAAAGTCAATTTTGGCGGCCTGAAAATTTTCGAGTGTTTGCTAAGTATCTGCTGTTATAAAAATGAAAAAAATATATATTTCCAAAAACTTCGGAAAAGTTTAACTGAAACTATCACGCGTCGAAAACATCGTTCATTAAATGAACCCCCCTTTTCAAAACAGGCAAGTGACACCAAATGCTCAGTTTGAAAACTTCAAGCAGATCTTCACACCGTAAGCAGGACGATATGCCCTACCCCGATCTAGCCTAAGCCATTCTACCCTATGTACAAATCTACCCTTTGCCAATCTACCCTAAACCAATCTATCCTACGCTTAAAAACCTCACCTTTTTAACTTTTATCACATTTAGTATTGGGACACAAATACAGGATTAAATTATTTGAATCATGTCAGGTAGACTCAAATTTAGTCTCAATAATAAGAGATTCGGTTAAAACTTTTGACCATTTGGTACACTTCACATGTTCATTTCCCAATTTTCGCTATAAAACATGAAAAAATTCGAGATCACTTATTTGGAGGCCCTTGACTTCTACATTTGCAAAAAAATGCTATCTGGATTCTCAAGTTTTTTAGTAGTATGTCAACGGCCGTCAAAAAATTTTTTTTAGGGTTCGTATATAATTTGCTTTTGCAAAGGAAGTCACCCCGGAAAATTAGTTGCAAAAAACAGCCGTCAGCTATTTTTACAAACCGTCATTCATAAATTAAAATGGGTTCATATCAAGATTGTAGAAGCATGAAATGTTTTATAAAACACAATAACTTAATACACAATGCCCACGGCGGTAAATTGGTGCTTAGATCAGTTAGTTATTAGCTTCCAAGTCAATCTCAAACGCAACAAGAGCAGCCGATTGCTGAACAAGTAGCACAGAATGTTTTGAGCAAGTAACACAAAAAATTGAAGTGTTTAATTTAAAAAAAAAGTCAGACTAGTTCCTATCAAATCAGATAGTTTTTCAGTTTTTTTTTGGAAAGCGAATCGCGGTTGAAAGAGCAGTAATATAAATGATACCACTCTTGACTCATGAGCTTTCATCAGGTTAGTCGAAATTGCGAAAAACTATTTGCTTTTCACTTCGTGAGATGGTCGGAACAATCAGCTTATAGTTTGTCTATTGGCGCTAATAAAACACAGCTGAACCCTTGTATAATTAAACAAGAGCTTTAAATTTACTTTTAGTAGTTTGCAAAAAATTACAGTAAAGACTACGCTCCACTTGAGAAAAAGGCTTTGTATGTATTATACAACGCTCTGCTTTCCTTCCACCCTGATAACTTTTTCCATTGCATTGCATTGATGCCAACTCAAAATTGAAGAGCTTCTTAATGATACTTCAGATGTTCGGCTGACTCGACCTTTAGCTGGGACTCAGCTGCAACCACTGTACAGAGGGATGCCTTCCGCTTCGACGCATTCGCATGGTACGACACCACCACCCAGCAGCTGATACAGACCCCCATCTATGTCCAGTGTCGCGTCAGGGCTTGCCTTAATGGGGACACCCAATTCTGCGTCAGAGGTAAGAAATATTGGTAAAAACCAACTTTGATTAGAATACGAGCAAAAATCCATTACTATTGTTCCAACCACTTCTTAAGTGAGAAGGAACTATACACTAGGTATAGTTTTTTCTCATTTTTGACACACCTACAAAATACCCCTACAACCAACTCCAAATAAAACTTCAAAATTTTCAGACAAAATGACACGAAATGTACGAATGACACCATGACTGCTATTGCTAAAATTAATTTTTACTGAAAAAAAGCAAAAGTAAGCAAAAAAAATGTATGCGAAAAATTTACAAAAAAGTTTACGATTTTTCCTAAATTCAATTGTTTCAATTTCTTTAATTTCTCCAAATTTTAGGAAGATAAAAAAGATATAAAATCTTACGTTGTGAGCTTCACGTAGTAAAAAACTGTAGTCGGTGAAAGGGCAGAAGACCCTTCGTAAAAAATGACATTGAAAAAAAGTTTACTTGTAATCAATCTATGGTTAGATGCACGCGTTTTCGGTCAGCGCAGTTTAAGGCTTAGGAAGCGCAATGGAATATTTACGCCAGTTTGCAGAAGTTTTGATGTTTGACGTTCTACACAAGACTCAATTTTTCAGTTAGTTCGCTTTTTCGTTCGAGTAAAAAAATTGTAGTATTTCCAAAAAGATGCCATCAGAATCTAAGAGTTTTTTAGAAGCATGAGTATGATGGGATTACTCAAATTCAAGCAACTAAAGTTCGTTACTGAAAATCTTTCAATAAGACGGTTTTTTATTCTTCTACACGTAAGGATTGAATCAATGGAATTCTTTGCCCTGAAATTAACATTCGCACTTATAGATGAGCTGGAACCTGAATTGCAGATAATTAAAACCTCGAACTTTTTGGGTTACACCCGCACTATGAATGTTAAGTTGTTTTAGTCATATACTAATGTCAGAAAATTTATTGTGACAGGACGCAGTATCACATGCTAAAATATCCAAAATCACCATATCCCAATGGACAAAATAGCCCATTCCATAACTGCTCCCGTCAAATAATAATTCCCATAATTGCATCCAAATGGTTTACAAGACCCCACATATCAAAGTAATGCCCTGAGTGTTTTAACTCCGATGAAATTGTTTTTTGTTTCAAAAAATGCAAAAATTTTGAAAAAATTCTTATTTTTTAAAAATTGTTTAGTCTCTTCGCACGCTACTTCAAAGTATTATAGTTTATTTCCAGCAGCGTATTGATTACTCAAATTGTAAGAATTTAATTTGCCGCCTAATCTTCAGTAGAACGAAAATTATCGCGCATTTTTCGTCCCAGTTTGAAATGTAGTGGACTATTTGAACTATATTTGAACCGAAACTCAATACCTATAATTAACAACAATTGAGCACAGGGGAAGCTTCTTTTTAAATTTGAGCTTAAAACATCAGTATTTTTGAGATGTCTAAACAAAATTGCTTAAAAAAAAAACTCTAGTCGAAATTTGTCGGAGGACAAAAATCATCCCTAGGATTACATTCCGTCCCTTTATTCGAAAGATATAACAACTAGACTGCTTTGATTTCTTGAATGTGTCTATATCAATTTCTTTCAGCATTTTTTGATATTTCGCCGCTTTTTGAAGTATAATAAGATACATTTTGCTCATAGTAACGTATTATTTAGGCCAAACAGCTTGCCTCATCTCAATTTGAAAAAATCTCAGCCTGATTAAATGCCCACTCAAGCGTTCATAGCTTGAACTATATCGAGCGTTAATTGTCCTTTTAACTGCAATCAAAATGAGTCTCAATTCGGAGGCAAAGGTTACACACAGCGAGTACAAAAGAAAAAAGTAGCTTCATTGATTGAAATTAGAAAAGATAGAATTCAGTCTCGAATGAGTAAGACTTTGCTACGTATGGGTTTGGAATTTGCGACCTCAAGAATTGGAGTCTCTAACTCTGCCCTTTCAACCACGAACGGTTAATAACCAGCATTAACTAGTCACAAATAAAGCAGCTATATATGCTAACAAATTGCCAATAATAGGTAGCAAAAGTGGCACCAAATACAAATGGACGCAATTTCGCAAGTAATGCTTTGGAATATAACAAACTGAAAGTATCCACACTAATTTTGCATGTATTAAATTGGAAACCATAAAACCACATAATGTATAAATTATGAATTTAAAAAACTGCGAGATATATTGAGTTAGAAAATGTCTGAAATCGAGTTTTTATTATTGTTGTGTTGTTTGAACCAAAAAGTTTTTTTCGGTTCTACTCATGAATCGAAAATGTATCAACTGTGTTAACTTATTAGTATTCGAATGTCAACGGACATGCTATCAAAAATTCGTAACGGTGCCCCAAAGTGGCACCAATATTTGCGACTTAAGTTAGAAAAAATGGTCATAGTATAACACTAACGCTCACTAAAGTTCGCTAGTGTATATATGTTAAGCAATATGAACATAGTCTGGTTGTAGAAAAAAAAACGTTTGTTCCGACTTCTGATGAAAGTGACGGAACTTTTGGGCTGTTTTTAGCCAATGTTCGACTTTTGAAATAGCAATTTTTGACGATTTTTTTTTCATTATCAGACAGCTATTGATGAGCGCAAATTTAAACATACCTTTTACCTGTGATCACAAATATGAGAATTTGAAAATTGCAATTTTGGCTAGTTTGGGATGCTGGTTGTTCT
The DNA here is from genome assembly GCF_963678635.1 of Symsagittifera roscoffensis. NCBI lineage: Eukaryota > Metazoa > Xenacoelomorpha > Acoela > Convolutidae > Symsagittifera > Symsagittifera roscoffensis. The sequence continues at coordinate 65,121,837 of NC_087064.1, forward strand.
AATTAGTACGTTACTGTGCTAGATATATCTATTTTTAAATTCAATTTTTTCGTTGAAAATTTCTTTTTTTTTTTTCAATCAAACACTACTGCATAGATGTTAAAGGGCAGTCAGGGCGTCATACTGATACCAACAGTATTGTAAAAAAATGTGTTTTTCAAGCTGTTCATAGAGTCATAACTGAGTAAAATTTGATGAAAAAATAAGCACAGTAATATAATTACACTCGCAGCAACATTACTAGCAATTTAAAAGTGACAGATTTTAACAGATAGGACAGTGCGTATGTCAAAAAAGACTGGGAGGCTTCAATTTGTTTAGCGAATGAAACCAATGCCTGCGGAAATAAAAGAGCGAGGAGGGACGCTGCTACTCTGGGCCACGGGGAGCACTTCGAGGAGTCTATCATCACAGCCCCCACCCCCATCATCATTCGGGAGAAGAGGGGGGCAGTGGAACCACTCAGCAGTGAGTCAATTTTTGCCATTCTTGTAGAGTGAGTGATTGGTTGACAATCACACTTACAGAGAAGCGGTTGAAAGAATTCGATCGATTCTTCATTGATCAAAAAATTGGTATTTACATTACAGATACATGTTGCCGAAAGAAAAGATTCTTTTTTTTTCAAATATGTTTACTTTTGGAGAACTCTTGGTTTTAGTCTTTCGTTCAAAAATACCTCCTCTCTTGAAAGGTTACCGAAAGAAAAGATTCTTTTTTTTTCAAATATGTTTACTTTTGGAGAACTCTTGGTTTTAGTCTTTCGTTCAAAAATACCTCCTCTCTTGAAAGGTTACCGAAAGAAAAGATTCTTGTTTTTTCAAATATGTTTACTTTTGGAGAACTCTTGGTTTTAGTCTTTCGTTCAAAAATACCTCCTCTCTTGAAAGGTTACCGAAAGAAAATATTCTTTTTTTTTCAAATATGTTTACTTTTGGAGAACTCTCGGTTTTAGTCTTTCGTTCGTTTCCAGTACATAAATTTCACTACGAATTTCAAAAACCGCTTTTTACACAGTTATCTAACTTTATCATTTTAAGGTTTTGTTTGATACATCCAACTATTTATCTGCCTTGCCTAGCTAACCAAAGTTGTTTGCCTAAGAGCTCAGTGAGTCCTGTAAGAAGCACTTCTTAGAAATGTTTTACGAAGTTATGAACCATTTTACGGAAACACTTCGAAAAATTATCTCATTTCCGGTTGTTTTCAAATCAGACCATGCGTATGGTTTTCGACAATTTAGGAGCCTTCTTAGCATGTTAAGCATTTTTTCATTAATTAGTATCTATCATACATGGTTACTTATCATGTATGAGTTCGAACTTATCATGTCTGACTGTTTCTCGATTTAGTCGCGAGAGGGCCTATCCACATGCAGCAGCAGCCGCTAGAGGGCGCTCGAATGGCAGCCGGCATGTTCAGTCTGTTCGCCACCACTATGCTACTCTCCATGCTGGTGGTAGTCTACAAAGCATACAAGCTCAGACACAACTACTACGCTGTCAAGGGATACATGAACAGGGATACCACCTCTAATACAAACAACCACAACTGAGCAGAACGGAAAAACCATATCATACATACACCATCAAAATGAGACCATACAAGGATGAAAGAACACTATAAATCTCCCAAAAGTGAGACCATAACTAAACGAAAGACCATACATCTTCCTTCCGAGTGAGACCATGAAAAGACATCAGATAGTTTGATCATAATTAAACAACAATAATTTCATCGGGTTCTTTTGGCGATTCAAGCCACTGTAATCTTAAATGCTATCCGTTTAATGATGTTAATTAATTGACTGCGCAATTATATATAGAGAAAAAAAACAGTTCCGTGGAAGCATTCACCATACAGTGACGCTCTAATTCCAACAAGATTTTAAAAAATGTGATGTAAAGAGATACATCAAAGTTGATGCCAGTCAAATAATTTCATCCTTCATTTTTATATTCAATTTATACAGGAAAATTTTGATTTGTACATAGTAACTGTAAATAAAAAATTTACGAAACAGATTTTTATTCATTCATAAAAAACATTCTTTCAATTTTTCTCCAGAATCTGCAGTATTTATCCCAGATAGTCGATAAACCTGAAAATCGATAGCTATAGCACTAAGCTTTTTCTCGCAACAGCTAAAACTTTTTTGCAGTCCAACTATGGAAAAATTCAATATATCACTCGACCTGACAATGTATTTGTGTGGTACATAATTTTGAGACAAAAAAAACTCACACGAAAACAGAATTCTTTAAATAAGCAGCCAAAAAAGCAAAAATATTCAATAACTTTATTTTTTTTCAAGGTAATTACTATAAGTAGGTCACTTTATTGCAGCAGTTTCAAGGAAGAGATTCAATTTAAGATAGTTTTAATTATGCCTTTCAAATGAAGGGATTAGTAGCCAGCTACACCTGCAAGAGCAAGTGTCTTGTAATAAGTAACTGTACTTTTTCCATTAAACTAAGTTTCTTGCATCATACAGTCATTTCTGAATCCAGTTCTTGGCGCTCAAGTAGAAGTGAATTTTGAATTTGAATATCTGAATTTGAAAATTTTGTAATAAGTTGAAAGCGTTCTCTTGAAAAACTTTAATTGGCGGAATATTGCTGTGTGCTTATTTTCCAATTTCCGAAGACCTCCTTTAAGGCTTTCTTTCTTACATTATAATTAAAATTCATTTTGATTTATATTAGTTGCTGGTAAACTTACGAATTACACGAATAACTTTTTTTCGTCACTTTCAATGTTACTTCGGCTTAAATATTTTCGGCTATTGTTATATCATTTTAATTATCTCATGATACGTCGTTTGAAGGGAGAAACACATTTTGATGCATTTGTAACTCGAAGTGTACGAACAAAGATGGGAGTTTCAAACTTTTTGCAGCTCAAATCTTTTTCAGGCAACTTTTTTTTCGACTATCCGAGTCGTCTCTTGGAGTCTTATATGATCAGTAGCCGCTTATAAACTTTGCTTCAATGCTAAATAGTTTTTTTTAATTTCCTCAATTGAACTTCATTCGAGACAAAAGTATATGTAAATTGTTTGATTTTTTTTTCGAATCGCAGTTTTCAGCATATTTTTTTTCGGCTAGCTGCCGTGCTTTTGTGTTGTATAGCAAGTGATGCAAAGTTCTGCTTCACCTGTGTTTGAAACTATTGTTTGTTTTGCCTTAGTTATTCTAAGAAAGGATATCCGAAGAATGCGATGGTCAACTATAGCTTCCCATTTTATAGCACTTTTGTCAACTGTCACCAATCACTTGCTTATTAGAGCAGAGCTAATTCAAGTTATATACTATAATTTATATAATGCTAACTAGCGTCAGACAAAAGAGCATTCAATTCATTGTCGTCACACGTAATGAATGATTTTCAATGGTAGCTCGTTTTTACTCGTAAGCGAAGGCGCGATACACGAGTTAGTTTTTACATGAAAAAAGAACATTTATTTTACAATGTAAATACGCATGAACTAGCGACGTGCTTTCATTCAAGCAATCAAGCAGCTATTCAAGTTAGATAATGACTAATAAATTAAAAACGATTTCTGTTAATGACGTTTCACAGGCCATATTAAAAGAAGGCGAGCTTCTACATGTAAAATTATAGATGTCTAATTGATCATCATACAAAAATCTACACTCTGGCACTTTTTGCCTCAACAAAAGCACAGTAGCATATTAATCTGGCCACGAAATATCTGAATTGCATGCATCAAACGCGTGCATTTTTCTTTGAACAAAGGCTAACAGTTGTAGTTTTTAATGATCGAAACTGATAGACTTTATCCTCAAACAAAATACAGCCGACAAGCTATCATACCTGTTTCTAAGTTGTTGTTCCGACTTTCGATACGAAAGTAACGGAATATTTGTGCTCGGGGTGGGTTTTTTTTTCTTCAGACAAATTTCAACTTTTTACCTAGCCATTTTGACGGATTTTTTTATATCATTCGAAAGGTATTTTTGTCCTGAGCTTAAATTTGAAAAGATATTTCACCTGTGATTATTTTCTGTAAAGTTATGGGGGTTTAAAGATTGCCATTTTGGCCAATTTGGGACAATTAACGCGCGATATATTTCGCGCTATTAACGCGTAAGCGGAGAGTTAATCCGTCTTAGAAATCGTTCCAAATTGGTTTAACGAAGCTTATTTGCCATAATTGATTTAATACAAGTAGCGAAATCTATCCTTTTGTACTTTATATGGCGTGTGGGGGGATGATTTAAAAAAAATTAAAAATTTTTGAAAAAAAAATTTTCATTTTGTTTTATTACTTTTAATTTTTTAATGATATTACTGCTCCATAAACCTTAATGAGCAGTCGGAACATTCAGGGCTCCGCCCTGATACGAGCAGTCTTGTTACAATATAGTTATAAAACTATGTTTCGTAAGATTTAAGTCACAAATTTCTAGGCAGGAATTTGTATTTCAAAGTGCGAGTTCGAAAACTAGGTACAATAACAATCTCGTTTCTTTTAAAAAGTTAGTAAATTATAAGCATCGCTTTTTTTGAGTGTGAACATTTCTAAGGACTTTATCGTGGAAAAACAAGTAGTAACTAACTCGACCTACAAATGAGTCTGCACTGCGTTCAATGGCACTTAAAAATGCTTAAAAAAACAAAAGTGGAAAAGTGCAACTGAACCTCAAAATGAACCTTTTTTCAATTTGTTTGCTAAACTTATCTGCAACACGTAAATTTATAAACTTCAATCACAATTGAGGTTTTCTCTGTTCTTTTTTTTCTGCAAAGCCCAAAATTGTCAAAAAATTATTAAAAAAAAACGCCTGAGGTGTGCAACATTGCTGGTCGCTATCATTGAGATAAATGGAGAACGGCAAAATGAGAATCTGCTTTTTGTTGTGCGGTAATTTGGTTAATTTTATCGTTGGAACTGAACTTGAGGTTTAGCTAAAAAAAAAAACAATTAAGTCATTTCATAATTCAGCCTACGCGGACAATAAAAGATAATCCAAGTTTCAAAATAAAGCAAAAGCAGCCATTAATCAATTTGAATTTGACTGTGTTCTATAAAATAACGCCACAACTTAAGCATATGCTTCATCGTTTAAGCTAGCTATCTTTACTGATGCCTTTAGATAGATTATTTTTGCTTAATGTTTTTTTTTCTTGAAAAAAAACTTGAACAAAACAAATGAGCATGTATCGCATTAGAGTTATGATCTGAAATCTGTAGAAAAAGTGTAAGCTTTAGGTACCAGCAAAAATTCTTCACATTGGAGCAAAACCCATTGATTACGCTATCATTGTGTGAAAAACAATTGGCTAATTTTTTAAATTTGTTAATTTTCTAAAAGCAATTAATTTTTCCTTTAATTTTTCAACACAGACAAGGCTGTACTTTGCAAACACAAGCAAAATAAGAGGCAAAAAGAGCTTCAAAATTGCAAGCAAAACTATTAAGCAATTAAAGTACATGAACTTTGTGAAATACAAAAATTGTCCTGATTCTGATCGACGACCTCCAAACATTGATTCTAGTGTATTCGCCAAGCACTTATGAGCAAATTAAACCAAGCCATTCAATTGGCATAAAACATAACCAACTGACAGTTGGAAGAGGTTAATGAACGCAAGGAAATGGAAAAAATACTGACTTAATTTTGATTGAAAAAGCTTCAACTTTTCGAATTTTTAAGAAAAAATATATGCCCTTGAAGCTCGTTGAATTCACAGACAACTAGTGATTGCTTTATTTTTGATAAAACTAAGCCAATTTGAGAAAAATGGAGCAACAGGTAAAATTTTTATTTCGCCCGGAAATCTGATAATTAAATTCCATAGTCGAAACAAGAAGTCCATCACGTTTTTCGTGACCTTTACACTTTTGCTGCTCGATAGTGGAGTTTGCCTTTCTTTTAACAAATGAAATGAACTTAAAAATAAATCAAGATTTAAATTGAGAAAAAGTTGACTTTCACTACGTTCAGTACTCTTAATTAGAAAAAGAACAGTTCATAGATACTGAAGTTGAGCACTTCTTGCAGAGCTTTAAATTCGGGTGGAAAAAAGCGCTATTGCGTCAAACATCTCTAAGTTGGCGTTATTCGGTCATTCTTAATTAAAGTTTTAAGCACCGAGTATTAGGGTTAGAATATAGCTGTCATAGTATATCAGCAGCTATCAAGAAAGAAGAAAACTCAAAATGCTCAGAAAAGCGGAGACCTTAGCCAAAAATTCAGTAATAACTTTTAGTAAATTAAAAGTGGGTCAGCCAAAAAAGGGAAGACCTATACCCCCCCCCCCCAAAAAAATCCCTTCGTGTCTTAATCATCCTTTCAGATTTCAATCAAAAGACAGATTTCAATCTCAAAAACACTCAGTTGGTCTTCTTGATCGTCACGCTATTGCCAACAAAGATAACTTCATTGTTGTAATGTATTTAAACCTCACATTCTGACACCATGCAAACAAGACCATCGTTCATCAATAATCACTTAAGCATCTTTCAGCATCGTTCAATCACTTTGTCGTACAAAAAACTCCTTGTTTTCAAGTTTTTTTCTAATTTCTGTCAATACGATGGCGAAAAAACTAATTTGCTAATGCCCACGAAGTAAATTCAAACAACTCTTGTAAAATTTCTGATGTATTAAAAATTAAAACGAACTTAAAAATCGAAAACTGTATGAGATTAAAAATATTTTAACCAACAGAATCAAAATTCATAACTAAAAATTTAAATTCAAAAAGGATTTATTTCTACAGAGCTATCATTCTTGAGTAACAATTTGTGAAGGGCTATCATTATTGAGTAGCGATTTGTGAAGCATATACCTAATAATTGACCATCATAGCCAACGCAGCTGGTTCCGGCATCCCATGTTTGTTCATGTAGTGGTTTTTCAGCACAAACTTATGCTTCGTTTTGTACTCACAACTCATACAGTCGAACGAAGTCGAATTTGGCAAATGTATCTTTTCAATGTGTCTTCGCATTGAAGTCACGTGCGCACTTTCCTGGCCACAAAAAGAGCATTTGTAGCTTTTCTCGGTCGATCCCATTTGTTGAACTACCGCCATCATTGAGGTGACGTCAATTTTAGCCGACGACTGTTGAATCATAAGACTCGCATTTGAACCAACTTGGGTAGAGTTTCTCAAGCCAGTTGCAATCTTAGGAGCTTTGGGTACATTTGAGGTTCTTTTTGTAGGTGACGGATGGACCGAAGCATACAAATGTTTCAAGGAACTTTTCAGATTTTCAAAATCAGATTCTTTTTCTCTCGAGGCTTCTTTGGGCGTGAAAATGATCTTTCCTATTTCGGCCCATGTGTTTGAGTCCACAATCCGATGTGTGTTAGACTCCAAAGCACTTGGCGCATGGCTGAACAGAGAAGAAATGGAGAAATGCTCGGCATCAAAAACCAGTTTCACTTCAATGTCAGAAAACATTTTATCAACTTCTGAAGACTTAATAAGAATTTAATAATCAGATTTCAGATCTAAAGCGGAACAAATTCATTGAACGCTTATCATTAAAAGAGTAAACGAAGTCTGTCCGCTATTTATTATGATTTTTTTTCATCTTCAGTTCCTTGTTCTTCAAATTAATTTTCAAAAACTAACAGCGAACAACTTTAAGCCAAAATTTATTTCAAAAAAACTTGTCTGCCAATTTCGCCCCTATCACAAAAAGCTTGTCTAATTGTCAGACTTGAACTGAAACACATGTTGCGGTGTTGAAACAAAATTTGAATATAAAGTGCTTTATCGAAACTTCTCGAATGAGCCGACCTCAATTATAAGTCGCCCTCCTTTATGGGGTAATTTTTTCATGTAATAGAGAACAAGAGACAACGCCAAGTAAAATCCGCCCATAATTTTAAATCCTTCAAATAAAAGTTTGAATCATTCGAAGTTAACTTCAATCATTTGGACAAACTGCATAAGTCCTCTCCTGATCAAAATGCCCGAATTCGTTTTAAGGGAGCAAGGTGAAGTGTTTTGTCGTAGAAGGTACAGTACTGCCGGTATTATCATCTATCACGCATTAAAAAGAAGAGTCGTTCTCACACCAAAGACTTATTATGTAAACAAGAGTAAAAAACATCAGATTAATGACGCGGCTCTTACTCGAGTAAAAACAACATACGAGAAATTCAATGGATTCAACAGACAAATTTCAACTTTTTACCTAGCCATTTTGACGGATTTTTTTATATCATTCGAAAGGTATTTTTGTCCTGAGCTTAAATTTGAAAAGATATTTCACCTGTGATTATTTTCTGTAAAGTTATGGGGGTTTAAAGATTGCCATTTTGGCCAATTTGGGACAATTAACGCGCGATATATTTCGCGCTATTAACGCGTAAGCGGAGAGTTAATCCGTCTTAGAAATCGTTCCAAATTGGTTTAACGAAGCTTATTTGCCATAATTGATTTAATACAAGTAGCGAAATCTATCCTTTTGTACTTTATATGGCGTGTGGGGGGATGATTTAAAAAAAATTAAAAATTTTTGAAAAAAAAATTTTCATTTTGTTTTATTACTTTTAATTTTTTAATGATATTACTGCTCCATAAACCTTAATGAGCAGTCGGAACATTCAGGGCTCCGCCCTGATACGAGCAGTCTTGTTACAATATAGTTATAAAACTATGTTTCGTAAGATTTAAGTCACAAATTTCTAGGCAGGAATTTGTATTTCAAAGTGCGAGTTCGAAAACTAGGTACAATAACAATCTCGTTTCTTTTAAAAAGTTAGTAAATTATAAGCATCGCTTTTTTTGAGTGTGAACATTTCTAAGGACTTTATCGTGGAAAAACAAGTAGTAACTAACTCGACCTACAAATGAGTCTGCACTGCGTTCAATGGCACTTAAAAATGCTTAAAAAAACAAAAGTGGAAAAGTGCAACTGAACCTCAAAATGAACCTTTTTTCAATTTGTTTGCTAAACTTATCTGCAACACGTAAATTTATAAACTTCAATCACAATTGAGGTTTTCTCTGTTCTTTTTTTTCTGCAAAGCCCAAAATTGTCAAAAAATTATTAAAAAAAAAACGCCTGAGGTGTGCAACATTGCTGGTCGCTATCATTGAGATAAATGGAGAACGGCAAAATGAGAATCTGCTTTTTGTTGTGCGGTAATTTGGTTAATTTTATCGTTGGAACTGAACTTGAGGTTTAGCTAAAAAAAAAAACAATTAAGTCATTTCATAATTCAGCCTACGCGGACAATAAAAGATAATCCAAGTTTCAAAATAAAGCAAAAGCAGCCATTAATCAATTTGAATTTGACTGTGTTCTATAAAATAACGCCACAACTTAAGCATATGCTTCATCGTTTAAGCTAGCTATCTTTACTGATGCCTTTAGATAGATTATTTTTGCTTAATGTTTTTTTTCTTGAAAAAAAACTTGAACAAAACAAATGAGCATGTATCGCATTAGAGTTATGATCTGAAATCTGTAGAAAAAGTGTAAGCTTTAGGTACCAGCAAAAATTCTTCACATTGGAGCAAAACCCATTGATTACGCTATCATTGTGTGAAAAACAATTGGCTAATTTTTTAAATTTGTTAATTTTCTAAAAGCAATTAATTTTTCCTTTAATTTTTCAACACAGACAAGGCTGTACTTTGCAAACACAAGCAAAATAAGAGGCAAAAAGAGCTTCAAAATTGCAAGCAAAACTATTAAGCAATTAAAGTACATGAACTTTGTGAAATACAAAAATTGTCCTGATTCTGATCGACGACCTCCAAACATTGATTCTAGTGTATTCGCCAAGCACTTATGAGCAAATTAAACCAAGCCATTCAATTGGCATAAAACATAACCAACTGACAGTTGGAAGAGGTTAATGAACGCAAGGAAATGGAAAAAATACTGACTTAATTTTGATTGAAAAAGCTTCAACTTTTCGAATTTTTAAGAAAAAATATATGCCCTTGAAGCTCGTTGAATTCACAGACAACTAGTGATTGCTTTATTTTTGATAAAACTAAGCCAATTTGAGAAAAATGGAGCAACAGGTAAAATTTTTATTTCGCCCGGAAATCTGATAATTAAATTCCATAGTCGAAACAAGAAGTCCATCACGTTTTTCGTGACCTTTACACTTTTGCTGCTCGATAGTGGAGTTTGCCTTTCTTTTAACAAATGAAATGAACTTAAAAATAAATCAAGATTTAAATTGAGAAAAAGTTGACTTTCACTACGTTCAGTACTCTTAATTAGAAAAAGAACAGTTCATAGATACTGAAGTTGAGCACTTCTTGCAGAGCTTTAAATTCGGGTGGAAAAAAGCGCTATTGCGTCAAACATCTCTAAGTTGGCGTTATTCGGTCATTCTTAATTAAAGTTTTAAGCACCGAGTATTAGGGTTAGAATATAGCTGTCATAGTATATCAGCAGCTATCAAGAAAGAAGAAAACTCAAAATGCTCAGAAAAGCGGAGACCTTAGCCAAAAATTCAGTAATAACTTTTAGTAAATTAAAAGTGGGTCAGCCAAAAAAGGGAAGACCTATACCCCCCCCCCCCAAAAAAAAAAATCCCTTCGTGTCTTAATCATCCTTTCAGATTTCAATCAAAAGACAGATTTCAATCTAAAAAACACTCAGTTGGTCTTCTTGATCGTCACGCTATTGCCAACAAAGATAACTTCCATTGTTGTAATGTATTTAAACCTCACATTCTGACACCATGCAAACAAGACCATCGTTCATCAATAATCACTTAAGCATCTTTCAGCATCGTTCAATCACTTTGTCGTACAAAAAACTCCTTGTTTTCAAGTTTTTTTCTAATTTCTGTCAATACGATGGCGAAAAAACTAATTTGCTAATGCCCACGAAGTAAATTCAAACAACTCTTGTAAAATTTCTGATGTATTAAAAATTAAAACGAACTTAAAAATCGAAAACTGTATGAGATTAAAAATATTTTAACCAACAGAATCAAAATTCATAACTAAAAATTTAAATTCAAAAAGGATTTATTTCTACAGAGCTATCATTCTTGAGTAACAATTTGTGAAGGGCTATCATTATTGAGTAGCGATTTGTGAAGCATATACCTAATAATTGACCATCATAGCCAACGCAGCTGGTTCCGGCATCCCATGTTTGTTCATGTAGTGGTTTTTCAGCACAAACTTATGCTTCGTTTTGTACTCACAACTCATACAGTCGAACGAAGTCGAATTTGGCAAATGTATCTTTTCAATGTGTCTTCGCATTGAAGTCACGTGCGCACTTTCCTGGCCACAAAAAGAGCATTTGTAGCTTTTCTCGGTCGATCCCATTTGTTGAACTACCGCCATCATTGAGGTGACGTCAATTTTAGCCGACGACTGTTGAATCATAAGACTCGCATTTGAACCAACTTGGGTAGAGTTTCTCAAGCCAGTTGCAATCTTAGGAGCTTTGGGTACATTTGAGGTTCTTTTTGTAGGTGACGGATGGACCGAAGCATACAAATGTTTCAAGGAACTTTTCAGATTTTCAAAATCAGATTCTTTTTCTCTCGAGGCTTCTTTGGGCGTGAAAATGATCTTTCCTATTTCGGCCCATGTGTTTGAGTCCACAATCCGATGTGTGTTAGACTCCAAAGCACTTGGCGCATGGCTGAACAGAGAAGAAATGGAGAAATGCTCGGCATCAAAAACCAGTTTCACTTCAATGTCAGAAAACATTTTATCAACTTCTGAAGACTTAATACGAATTTAATAATCAGATTTCAGATCTAAAGCGGAACAAATTCATTGAACGCTTATCATTAAAAGAGTAAACGAAGTCTGTCCGCTATTTATTATGATTTTTTTTCATCTTCAGTTCCTTGTTCTTCAAATTAATTTTCAAAAACTAACAGCGAACAACTTTAAGCCAAAATTTATTTCAAAAAAACTTGTCTGCCAATTTCGCCCCTATCACAAAAAGCTTGTCTAATTGTCAGACTTGAACTGAAACACATGTTGCGGTGTTGAAACAAAATTTGAATATAAAGTGCTTTATCGAAACTTCTCGAATGAGCCGACCTCAATTATAAGTCGCCCTCCTTTATGGGGTAATTTTTTCATGTAATAGAGAACAAGAGACAACGCCAAGTAAAATCCGCCCATAATTTTAAATCCTTCAAATAAAAGTTTGAATCATTCGAAGTTAACTTCAATCATTTGGACAAACTGCATAAGTCCTCTCCTGATCAAAATGCCCGAATTCGTTTTAAGGGAGCAAGGTGAAGTGTTTTGTCGTAGAAGGTACAGTACTGCCGGTATTATCATCTATCACGCATTAAAAAGAAGAGTCGTTCTCACACCAAAGACTTATTATGTAAACAAGAGTAAAAAACATCAGATTAATGACGCGGCTCTTACTCGAGTAAAAACAACATACGAGAAATTCAATGGATAAATAAAACAGTCTATTACCACTAAAATTATGATAACATAACTGATCCCGTGAGATACCCAGCTATTATCGAACAATTTATCATATCACAACTACTCAACTTGCAGCATAATAATTGAGGATCAATGCTTAAGTGGTAGCTTGAGCCCCGCCTCTCAATCGAAAGGTAGATTGTTCAAGGCCCACCATGATCCGTACTCGTTGCTTTAGGGAACATTACCCATCCCACAATAAATAGGCAAAAAATTGCCTGTAGATCTTAACCAGGGGCACAACAGCGGTTCTCTGTGAAGAGCTGAACATCTGCTGTGTTGGTCCTTTCCCTTGTGGATAAACCGCCCTAATCGTGATAAAAGAGCAATAGCTAAATTATTTCAAATTAAGTAGAATTTTTTATTTATTCATTCCATACACGATATTATTTACATTATCTTCTAATCAACAATCAGTTATTACTATAACCTAATTAATTTCTAATTTGGAGCAGTAGAACGACTTCGCTTTAGTGTCAGCATTTTCATTGGTCAGCTGTTTATTGTACAATTCCATCAAATGATGGCCTCCTTTTGAGTCGATTAGGGCGAAGACAGAGTGAGTGTCGGAACATACGACGACTGCAGTCAGTTCGAATGGCAGACTCAGTCTAACTTTCGGCCTACTGGCATGGTGGTCAGATGCACCGCCGTCATCTGATGTGTCTAACAACAAGGCTTCTTCGTTGTATTCCCAAACCTAAGCAAACAAATTCGAAAAGGTTTATCCAAGTTTTGCCTTCTTCGAATTATGCTCAATTTAAGTAATGAACAATTGTAGACTCCGCCCTGAGCAGTGATTATACTTTATTTTTATATTTTAAACTTTGGGTTCAAAACTGCTTATTCTTCGCCCTAAACACGAAACATTCCACCTAACAGCATTCGATGCCAATCTAGTTTGATGGGAGAGGTCATTTTTTGAAAACTCAAAAGGTTATTGGGAAATTTCAAGCTGTTTCAAACTATTCAAAACATATTCACGAACCTCAAGTAGATGTTTATAGCCGATGAAGATCAGACACTTTTCATTCAGAACCTTCAAGTCCACCAGACCCTGATGTGCCTCCTGGCCTAGGCCAGAATCATTCAAAGTTCCCGAAATCAGGTCAAACTTAGTGCCCAACGACATGCACAAACGGTGACTAATCGAATCCCATATATCCACAGTTCCACTGCATTCACCAACTGATACAACCAGTCCTGAAGTTCCGAGGAACCGATGTCGCTTTCGGAACATCAAGAACCTCTCTGAACCCTCTTGGTTCTCCGACCAGGAGTCTGATTCGATGTCAAGAGATCTCAAGGAGAAATCATCGCGCAAGAATGACATGGAGTAATTTTCAATGTCCAGTGAAACAGTTAATGATGACACCGGCGATTGGCATTGGTCGCAGAGTGACACTTCGAAAGTGTCGGATTCTATTGTCCAAACCAAAGCGTTGTCGTCTGTAGTTAGACATATGAAATATATCGTCGTGTTTAGGATTCCAAAATACGGTATCGAATCAGATTTGAACACCGATGAATGTTCACGTTTGTGAATGAGGTTTAAGGTTTCACTGCGCAGTTAAAATTGGTATCGTGAACAATTTTTGAACACTAAATTAGCTTTTACCATTTTAACTCTTTGAAGTTCTTACCGAAAAGTCAAATATATGCAACTTGGCAACTTATTGAATGCAACATCTTGCTTTAGCAACACGACAAAAACTTACGTTAACTCAAAACTATGTTTCTGAACTAGATTGAACACAAAACAGTTACCGACTCGAATGTCAATTTTAAATAGAATCACTCCAAATTATCCAGACAGGGTGGCCGAGTGGTTAAGGCGTTGGACTGCTAATCCAATACGGTCTCCGTGCGTGGGTTCGAATCCCATCTCTGTCGAAAATCTTTTAGCTCCCAATTGGAGTTTTCCCTATTTTCAAGAAAGTTATCGAGTGACGTGTAATTCCACTTGAATGAACAGCTTACATTTCTATTTGTCAACATTTGATGCTACTTGGAACAGCAAAATGAACTACTTTCTTTACCATTTTTCAACCGTTTTCACGGTCATATCTTTAAAAACCAGTAGGTAGCGGCCATTTACGCCATGTGAAATTTGGCTCTTTTCCAGTTTCCCACCCCCCTCATAAAATTACAAAAATAAGCTGTTCAAAAATTGTTCACACGGCATTTTGCATGTAAATAATGTTGTAGAAATTTGTGTTCACTTGTTCACGCTGAAACGTTTTGATGCAGTTTGTAACATGAAAAGCAATTTTAAATAGACTTTCAAATATTGATCTTCAGACAAAATCAAAGGGGGGGGGGGACTGGAAAAGAGCCTCAAATTTTTACTACGATAGACTTTTGTTGATTTAGTCCGATTGTAACAAGGATAGCCTGTTGCTGTGCAAATAGCAAGAATGGTCTAACCGCGCGAATATCTATGAATATCCAGTGAGAGGAGACTGAAAAAGTTAATGAGCAATTAGTGACACCTTATAAAATATAGAAAGAAAAAAAAGCGCAGAAGAGTTGGAGTGCAAATTCAATCTAAAATTTCCAGTCTGAAAAAAGGTCTGGAAAACGAAAAAAAAATTCAATTTCAACAACTTAATTCTCAGAAAATTTTCAAAAAAGGTGGTCGGCACCGCAGCAACCAGATGCTCAAATTGGCTAATTAGTAAAAACTGATCAAGATCGTAGAAAAAAACACGGGTTGAGCGGGAAGGAAAACACTATTTGTGCGAAATCCTAGATCTTCACAAGAACATCAATTTTATGGTGCAGATGCAAACAGAAGTTTTACAAAAGCATATTTAAAGACTCGTTTAGAATTCAATAATCAGTCATCACCCCACATATGCTACAACTCGATTGCATGACCTTTTGAACCTGAAGATTATTCGCGGGAGAAAATGACATGCAATATATTAATTTACAGAGATAAACTACATGCAAAACAATCGAAGTTACATGTGCTGCAAACATTTTTCTGCAAAACTGAGCAACTTTCTGCTATAAAAAAGCAGATAGCGCCTAATTTTTGAGATGGAAGTACAAGTATGCTCCACAAAACACAGTAAAATAAATGGAGCAAGGACTATTTCGACAACGATTTTCTGCGATGAAAGGCATTTTCCCAGCCGTAAGAGCAGACAAAAGTTTTTCCAAGCTTTTAGAAGTCGTTGACTATGAGTTAAGTTAAAATTATAGGCAGCATAAGGTTCCTGATTTCAAAAACCTCTTCAGGCATTTTTAATCTGCTTTTCAGAGCCAGAGATTTATTGGTATCATTACCCAAAGCCTTTTTCTATTCCGCATCATTAATTTTTCCATAAAACTCTAATAAAAACGCCTTTTATAACCTCTAGCGTTCTTGAAATTTTAATTAATTCAAAAGTCAATATGTCCAAATAAATCAATTTCTCTTGCACTTTCTGGGATCAATTTCATCGGCTCAATTAAGCATCAGAAAACCAAATATTAACGAGAGAAGTAAATAAAAACATGCTTCATTATTACACCTGCTATTTGCACACTTTGTTTTTAAAGTGAAATAAAATGGCACTGAAGGCGGTGCGAATCAATTAGTGATTTTTTTTGACGACTCCAAGGTCGGTTAAGATGTAAGGCGGATGCGAAAAAAATACTGAATTGTGCCTTTTTTGAAAAATACGATACTAGTGTTAAGGTTCTTTCGCTAACAAGCTGGAATAACTATTAAAATAAAATAATCAATTTAATTACTTACAACTTGAAACACAGCCAACTGACAGTTGGAAAAGAGTACTGAACGCAAGTAAACAGAAAAAATACACTGACTTTGTTGAAAAAAAACGCAACTTTCGAATTTCAAAGAAAAAACCTATGGCCTTTAAGCTCTTTGAATTTCTAGAACACTTTATGATTGGCGCATTTTTGAATAATTTTAACCCAACTTGAGAAAACTAGATCACTTAAGTCTTTATTCCGCTGAAAGTCTAAAAATAAATTACACTTTCGAAACTAGAAATCGTTCACGTTTTTTGCGCCATTTCCCTTCTCGTATTTGGAGAAAGCTATTTACGCAACTTTCAGCAAATGAATTCCAATTGAACTCAAAAAGTGCATATATACCTAAGTGCATTCATAAATTCAAGCATTCTTAACAATGTACGCTGACAGCACGCCCCTATAAGGTTGAGAATTGCAAGCTCGATTAATTCTTTTTATATGTAGGTTTTTAAAAAAAAAAACGAAATCATAAAAAACGCCATATCACGATAACCAAAATGATTTGAGCAGTCATATTTGGACGCCAGATTTGAAACTCCTGAGTGTTGCCTGACAGGACCCCACAATAGGAGTGAAAACTTAATATTTAGTTAACTAAATTGTGAAACAAAAATTTTGATAATTTTACGTTGCGAATAAAAGAAAAAGCTAGAGTTGAAGCTTTCGCGCTCCAACGGAAGACGTCGATTTGATTAAGCATTTCAACCCTTGCAATGTTTTGGCCTTTTAACAGACTGAAATAGTGAAGTCTTGAACATTTGCCAAGTGAAATTTCTTAGGCAGTACAATATATGATAAAGCTTAAACGTGCAAAATTTCTTTCGTTAAGCATGCAAAAAATAATATGTTGAAAAATCTTTTATATGTCAAGATAAGGGCTTCTTAAAGATGTGTCCAATGAACCTCCAATTAAATAATGTATAGATAGATAGATAGATATAGATGGTTGACATGGAAATATCTTCTAAAATCTGTTCAAAATAATAGGCAATAATCATACCCTCATGCGCTTAAAACGGCTACATGTACATGTATAGCAATTCTAACACAAAGGCTGGCGAGACCTCCAGCTGCCTTTTTGATTTTCTTATTAAAAAGCCTGACAAAAATGTCTTGCAATTTTGGGTTCCCGTAGTGTATTCTCTGCGATGCGCTGTGCTAAATACCATAGTTGCCCTGCCTCTTTATAACTACGCAAGATCTTGCTAAGAAACACTTATTTGAACCACAAAAATTGAATTATTAGGTCAGAATCGCAAAATTATGCCAAAAATGATTGGCGCACTTTTTGATAACATTAACCCATCGTAAGAAAACTGGATCACTGAAGTTTTCATTCCACTGGAAGTCTAAAATAATTTCCACTTTCGATAAATCGTTCAAGTTTCTTTGCGCCTTTTCCACGTTCGTATTTGGAGAATGCTATTTACGTAACTTTCAGCAAATGAATTTCAATTGATACCGATTGAACGCTCATCGCAAGAGTGAAAAAACAAGAAAATCGAAAAAAAAGTTGATTAAAAGCGCTTATACACTTCATACACATTTTAGCCATACAGCCACAAAATTTCACCCTTCTAAATTTCAAAACATTTTCCATTTATTGAATATTCATCTTACCTGAAAAATTTAATTCAGCTGGCCTTAATCATCTATTCATAGAACTTTTTAAATGTTAATTTAAACGCTTTCGCACATTTTGTGCATCATCAGAATCAAAATTTTATACAATATTTACAAAATGATCAAAAATCTCAAAAAGTGACAAATATGTCTAAAAAATGCTCTCAAAATTTCTGAACAATCAAAATTATACAACTGTAATTACATAATAAATAAGTTTATCTTTAATGACATTTTTCTGTAAACTTCTGAGACTTTTCAGTTTTTTTGTTCTTTAATAGTGATTATTTTTGTTTCGGGAACAAAACATATGCTCTCGAAAATACGCAAATAAAACTCTAATAGATAAAAAATTGCGTTTCAAAAAAATGGAAAATGAAACTACTGAAACTAGGGCGAAAACCACGGACCCGAAAAAAATGGAGAAATTTTTTTGAAAAAATAATTACGCGAAACGGGCTTAAACTTAAAATTACTGAATTTAGTTGTTTTTTTTTAATGTTCAAGAAATTCAGCATATCAGAAGATGAAGGAGCACAGGAGATGAAATGAATCCTGTAAACAAGTTATTTACGGGAAAAAAAGTCTAGTACCCGATTCCAACACCCTTGCTTTTCGCAAGAGTAAAAAAAAACGAAAAAAAGTTTAAAAATCTATGCAAATTTCTCATTTTTGAAGAACTTATATCGCCATACACATTTTAGCCATACAGCTGTAAAATTTTACTGATTTTTCTTGACGGAATCCTTCTAAATTTCGAAACATTGTCCATTTATTGAATATTTATCTTATCTGAAAAATTTAATTCAACTGGCTTTAATCATCTATTCATAGAATTTTTTATATGTTAATTCGAACGCTTTCGCATACTTTGTGCATCATCAGAATTAAAATTTTATACAATATTTACAAAATGATCAAAAATCTGAAAAAAGTGACAAACAGATCTAAAAAATGCTCTCAAAATTTCTGACCAATCAAAATTATACAACTGTAATTACATAATAAGGTTATCTTTAATGACATTTTCCTGTAAACTTCTGAGACTTTTTTTCAGTTTTTTGTTCTTTAATTGTGATTAATTTTGTTTCAGGAATATCTTCAAATCTTACATGTCAGTTTTTTGAATTTTTAGCCATGTTTATTTATGGACTACAATTTTAGTGTTAATTCCCGGCTCCTGATTTCTTTGCGCGTCTTGATTTTTGCGCTTCTTGCCTTTAGTGTGAGTAGTTTCTAAAGGTTGCCTGTTTGGTCTATAATGTATGGTTTTCCTATGTTTGAAATATTCGACAAAACTTTTCAGCTTCCCTCCACAAAAAAAAGCATGGATATGGTAAGAGTCCAAGTGAATTGGAAAATTCAACATAATTCTCGGACTCTTATTCAGCACCTTTGGGATGATTATCTTTATGTGATAATTTAGATTTAAGTTAAAAAATTAAAATGGATCTTTCTGAAAAAGTTTTTTTTTCAGTTTTTCACCCCCTCATAAGAATATAAAATAAAATTGTTACTAAATTATTCATACTAAGTTATTCAAATGTACCAAATATTGTGAAAATTTGATGACTTGTTCACATTGACGCGTTTTATTTCAGTTCAGAATATAAAAAATCATTTTAAAAATGATATCTTAGATTAATTTTAAGAAAACATCAAGGTGAGAGAACTAGAAAAGAGACAATTAAAGTATATTTTTGAAACTAGAAGTCATTAACGTTTTCGTGACACTTAAACTTCTTTGCTCTTCGATAGTAGAGTTTGCCATCATTAAACGAAACGACGTGAACTAAAAAAATAATCAAACCACAAAAAATCAAATTTAAGATCAAAAAACAGCAAAAAAATTATCAAGACCTATATCAGTGAAAATCACTTGGTTATTTTACACTTAACAATTTTTTTTTGAAAGAGAACCAGAAAAATTGATTTGAAGTTTTCTAAAATGCATTGTAAAATTAAAATCAACTTCAAAAAACGAGCCAGAAAATCAAAAAACATAGCCAACAGACAGTTGAAATAAGTCATTAATGCAAGAAAACAGAAACAACAACTTACTTATGAATTTCACAGAATTTACGAAAAATTCAACTTCCAAATTTCACAGAAAGAATTATATGGCGTTAAAGGTATTTGTATTTAAGAACACTTCGTGATCAACAGTTTTTGATTAAATCAACCCAAGTTGAGAAAACTAGACAGATGGGTTATTAATGTTTTTAAAAAATCAAAAGCCAAACCGCAACAAGGATAGCCGGTTACTGTAGCACAGAAGGTTCCGACAACAGTCTTCGAAAAACAAAAAAAAATTTTCTTAAATTAGCGTCGTTTTTTTCCCGCTTGGTGTGATAAAAAGATCAGAACGAAAAAAAGAACTCAGGCATATTTGACAGTCACAGTAAAAAGGCTATTCGGAAAACATTTTTTGAAGAAAATTGACTAGAAAAACGAATTTTTTTTAATCAGAATTTGTTTTGTAGAAGTTTTTGGAATTTTTAACCTTTGTTTACAAAATGGCGCTAACAACTCCAAAAACTACTTTTATTTGAAAACAATGAAGTTTTCATGACTTAAAGTAAGCTTAAATAGGCTATTGAAAACCTACACGCTCACACCATATTAGTTCGAAATTAGACCAAAAATCAATAATTTCAAACCGGTTATTTTCGACAGTGAAAAAATTTTTGCAGTTTTTTAATGTCATTTGAATCATGATTGAAAGGACTTAAGTATGATATATCACTCGACCCATTCCGATAATTATTTGTGGTACCTGATTTTGCGTGGAAAATCAAAAGCAAAAAAAAACAGATACACACCCGAATACAAAGTTGCTCTCCATTTTTCAAATTACCGGAACAAAACTAAATTTTAGGGTGAACTCAAAATAAGCCGACAGAATTCAAACTGACACCAATAAACTGAAAATCACCGGAAAAAAGTTTCGACAAAAGATCTTGCTCTAAGTTGACCACTCTGTTACTATGGCTACAGGAGAAAATTTCTAGTACCCGGTTGCATCACCATTGCTTGTCACAAAAAAAGGATCAGTCATATTTTCTTCTTTAAAAAAATTTTCTACACTTGACAAAGTTTTTCTATGTTTTTTTTTGTTATTTTTAAAGAGAACCAGAAAAATTTATTTCAAGTTCTCTAAAATACATTGTAAAATTCAAGTATGTTTCAAAAAAATCAACACCAACGGCAGGAATTATGAACACAATGAATCATTTCGAACTTCGCATAGAATTATATGAAAAGTTTCCTCCAATAAACAATACTAGCGCATGACTCGCACCTACGGTGCGTCAAATAGATAGCTGAACGTTAAAGGAGCATCCTAAAACATGTACTAAAATACGTATTGCAACCGTGAAGATGAACTGGACTCATGTATCAGGCGTTTTTTCTTATAAACGCCACATCTCGGAAAAAGATTTGAGCAGTCAAAATTAGAGGGCAGATTTGCAACGCCGAATGTGTAACGCCAGATCTAGGAAACCAAAAAGATTTGAGCAGTCACATTTGAGGGAATAAATGCAACCCCTGAGTGTACCTTGAGTGCATCCTACAATAGTGTTGAGAATTTCAAGTTCCATTAATATTTTTTATATCTAACTTTTTTGAAAAACAATGAATTCAAAAAATCATAGAAAACGCCATGCTCGAAAAACAAAATGATAAGAACAGTTATAATAGGAGGTCAGATTTGCAACCCTTGAGTGTACCCTGATAGCACCATACTATAGGGTTGAGAAATTCAAGTTCGGTTAGTTTTTTTTAATATTATTTGTATTTTATTATTAGTATATGGTATTTGTATTTTGAAAAAAAAAATTAAAAATCATTAAAAAACGCCATGAAAAAAATGAAAAATCATTAAAAAAACTCCATATCTCGAAAACCAAAATGATTTGAGCAGTCATCCTTGAAGGACAGAATTGCAACCCCTGAGTGTACCCTGATATCACTCCATTATAGGGTTGAGACATTTAAAATAAATTAAGTAAATTGTGAAACAAAAACTTTGATAGTTTTACGTTGCGAATAAAGGAAAAATGTAATAGCTAAAGCATTCGAGCTCCAACAGATTTTGAAACGCTGACTTGAGTGAACTTTTCAACCATTGCATATTTTTTGGTCTTTTAACAGACCAACATATGGACTTCTTAAATATGTGCCAAATGAAATTTCTTAAGAGTTTTTATAGATGATATAGCAAAAACTTTCAAAAACACTTTCGTAAATAATGCTAAAAGTAATACATTGAAAAAGCTTAAGCATGCAAACAGAGAATTCTATTAAACATGTCAACATAGGGACTTCTTAAACATGTGTCACATGAAACGCCAATCAAATAATAGATAGATTAATTTGACGTTTTCATAGGTCAGTACTGGGACTTTTACAGATGACTCGGAACTTTCCTATAAATTTTGGATTACTTAAACTGATTTTCTATTTTACCCAAGTTTAAAACGGCGACTCTCAGAATTGCGTGTGGCTTTATTGTGAATTGGGCTCCTTTTTTTTAAAAAAAAAAGGCGCCATGGGCAAGTGGCCAAGGCCTCTTCTGCATCTCAGTCAACAGATCAGTGGTTCGTGGCCCAGTATTGCTCAGCCCATAGTCAAAAAACTTGCATGCAGTTATAAAGCACGGGGCACTAGCGTTTCTCCATTACGTTCCGAGTAGCTCGTGTTGTTCCATTCCCTCATGAATAAAAAAAGTCTTAAGTTGTTTAATTAAACAACTTTTTACAGGGCTCTTGCGTTTTTTTTAGCTGCTGCCGATACTTGCAACGAATACAAAGGTCGTACGATGCAGCAAATGGCTGGGGTAAAAACAAACAAGTCGTAAAAGCCGTGACAGCTTTATGCAATTAAAGAGAACGCCATAAACAGGGGGACTAGATTCTACACTTGAACCCAGGTATATTTAAATCTTGATTTAGTTTACGACTTTTCCTCCACATTTATGATCAAATAAGAATTCGTTTCTCCTCTCAATCGTATAATAAAGTAGTCCAACTTCAGGAGAAAAACAGCACTTCGTTTGAGTAATGAGTGTGACATTTACTCTTGAGGCTTCACCCTTCAGGATGGAATTATTTTCACTCCAGTGACCAAACAGTTATAACTAGAAACCTTATAACTAGAGAAAATTTAATCACATTTCTCGGTAACTTGGCTACCAAAACTTGAAAAAATTCTCGAATACCATTTTTCATTAATATTTCGGCATCTAACCAGAAGGATATTTCATTTTCATCGTCCCTGAAGGCAACTAACTATTTGTGAGACTATTTACTTGATACACTCAACTCCCATTTCTCGATTGGACAAAAAAGACACAGCAAAACAGCCATTTATTTACCTATTTCTGTGACCCAGCCACGCCAATAATAGCAAGTTCCAGAGATAAACTGAACATAGCAAATTTTCCTTTGCCGTCCAATTTATTTAATCCTTCCAACTTACTCTAACTTAACATTTAGCAAACTTTACCCAGCTTCAAAATGGTAAACCGATCAATAGTTTCTCTTTTACTTTCCTTTACCATCTTGGCCGCAATTTGGACCCCGGTGGTGGAAATGAGATGGGCCCTCATGCCACGTGACCTCAGAGGGGGAGGGGCGTCCGTGGACGAAGCCGATGGGCATTCTGCCGACAAGCGACACTACGGGATAAGTCACCCCATGGCCGGAATGAGATTCACCGACTGGGGAGCGGAGAAGAAAAGCGGCTACAGTCCAGTTTGGGGCTGAACAAACTCAAATACAACTGAACCAGTTTTTAGAATGAATCCAATCTAAATAAATCTCGAGCAGATTCATACAATGACTTTGAATATTAGTGGGTAATTTTGCATAGTAATCACATAAATGGAAATTAATGAAATTTGATGCTACAACTTTTAATTTTTGCAATTAAATAAACAAAACCACTAGTAGTATTGTATCGTGTCCCGGATCCTAAGGGGGGGGGGGGTCCTTCCTAAGGGGGGGTCCTCACGTAAAGCAAAATCCTAGGAAAGGGGTCCTTAATTTTTTGGAGGACCCCTATCCTAGGATTTTGTAAATGATCGCAAGTTCCCACCCCTAAAGTAAAAGACCCCCTCCTTAGGATCTTGTTAAGCTGAGCTCAACAACCGGGACGCGATACAATAATTCCTTCTAATTCCTTTGAAAGCGGTCCCTTTTCCCGCGATAATTAAAATTAATCGTCCTAATTCCTGAACTTTTCTTTTTTCGTCCTAGTTTCATGTGGATATCATTTCCTGGCTTTCTTTCTTTTCGTCAAAGATTTGTCATGCTATTAAAGTTTATTATTCAAAACAAGCCTAAGGATTTCACACATTTGTTTGAATTAACACTTGGTTTGTGTCTACTAGTTTATTTGCCTGAAGCTATTTATGTTAAAACAGTGATTGAGCTCAATACGAGTATTTTATTAGTTGTAAATTGGTAAAAACCAAAACATATACAAGTCGAAGTATAAAAAGGACGAAGAGTAAAAATCATCTGAAAATATATGTTTCAGACTTTAATGTTTATTGTTTTGGTTTTCTTTGCGGTGTTTTTTAGATGGTCGTTCTTCTGAAGCTTCAGATAAAATAAATGGGTTTTTTATAGGGGGACGTTCACGGACTCGGCTACTAGAAGCTTCTTCTTCTTCTTGCAGCTCTGCTTCTGAGTAGGGCCGCTGTAAAAATCCCCAATCCGGGAGTGTAAAATCGGGAGAACTGTTATCAGTTTCATTGTATGAGTTGGCCCACTCGGTGTCCATGTAAATGTCTTCTAGAAAAGCATTTTCTTCAGCGGCTTTATGGCCAAAGGGCACTGTCGAAACTCCGTCGAAAAGTAGAAAACGTTTTGAGTCGAATGGTGATAATGCAAGTTTGTTTTGTTTCACTGTCATATTGGTGTGACCTTTCGAAACTATATTATAGTTGTATACTCTCATTGTTTTTCCAGTGAATAATGTGTCCCTGAAGGTTTGGTGGACCAGTTCTCTCTGTGCACTCCGTTTAATTCCTTTGGCACTCAATTTTTGAGTGCCTTCTAAACAATAGCAAAATTATTATTCTTTTCTACAACGTTGGGGATAGCTTCATTTCACTTCAGCAACTCAATTTATACCGAACAAAATTTGATTCATTTTACCAAAAAAGAGCAGAAGACTCTAAATTATGATTAAAAAAGAGGAAACAAGAGGGAATATGTTGTCAGATAAATCAACGTTTAGGCAACATTGTATAATGTTGCCTAAATCAGCTAAATGCCCATAGTTTAATGCAACAAATTAAGGGGTGTAGGTAGGTTGGTGGTGGTATTTTTGTTCTGTAAAAGGTAGGAATGGGGGGTGGAAGGGTGGCTTAAATTTTATTTACCATTAAGGACGACCGAATATAGTTTCGGTTTTAGGGCGATGAATTCTCTGATCGGCTTCCCACCAGTCTCGTCTTTGAACTTCAGCACAACTTTCTTGTTGGTATCCTCGAACAAGAAATGGTCCTTATCGTAATTTGAAAAGTCGAAATCAGCTTTTATTTTCTCCAAGTCTCGGTAAACGTCATCAGTTTTTATGGCGTAAATAAAACTATCCGTGTCGGAGTAAAGGAGTTCCAAGTTTAGATTTGGTTTCATTTTTTGATAGTGAAACTGAAACATGAAACGCTTGGCGAGGTCTAGGATGGTCGCACCAACTATCATAGGTTTATCCCACAATATTTTTGTTACTGAAAAGCTAATTGTGGCTAATTGATCGTCAATGATTTGAAAGCTTTTCATTGTGCTCAGAGCTGTTTTTTGTAAAAGTTCTCTCTCATTCCTTACAATCTCCAGCTTCTTTCTTCCTAACTTAGACTCCATTGTCTTACCGAAAGCTGAATTAACAATTAGCTTGTAGAAGTTCTCCTGGAATTTATTTACCGCGGCTTTTCGTAGGCGGGTGTTGAGGTCGACAAAGGGTGCCATCCAGTGACTTTGGCGGAACTGAAGAACTTTTCCGAGGTGAGTTATTTTCATTCCTAGCTCATGGTACAATTTTAGGGTAAGGTAGTGCAAAACATAACCTTCTTTAGGATGTAAGGTCTGTAGAAGCTTTGGCACTTTTGGCAGTGTGGTGATTCCCAATTTTCCCAACATGTCGACTTGCTCGTTGCTCATTGCACCGATGTCCACTACTTCACGAGAGGGGGCAAGGGGGTAATCAGCAAAGAAGTCGTGAAGCTCTTCGGGTATGGTTAAATTGACTTCAACTATATAACCCCATTCTGATGTTTCGCTGGTGAGCAGTATGTCTGCCAGACTTTTTTCAACTATTGAAAAATCGTTTAAGGGCAAAGGGCAGTGTTTCATTATCCCCCCGTACAAATTGTTTGCATCAATATTGAGGATGTAGCTTGATGGTTCTGAGGGCGAAAAATCGTCGAGGTATTTATTGTTTGCTTTGTAAAATCGGCGCGCGTAAATCGACGACATGCCTCCTCGTATCATTCGCTGCACAAGGTCTAGATGTTCACGGTCCGTTAAGAGTTTCAGTTCGGGCTTACAAACTTTTAGAAAGGCGTCCCCGGAAAGGTTACTTGCCGTGAAGTAACAGGCGCAATCCAGCCCGTATGTTTGATAGCAAACTTCACGAAAAGCTTCGAAAACGGAAGCAAGCAATAGCACATCTGTAGTCAAGTACAAGTCGTGGTAATCACCAAGTGAGCCACACTTCAGTTCGGTGAAAACTTTAAGGGCATGATTGTACTCGCTTCTTGAAACACTCACATCCCCTCCTGTTAGACTATTTTTCCACATTGCTCGTGGGGGAAGGCGAGTTTCTCGGAATTTTTCGAATGAGTTGAAGTATGAGTAGGGGTAATGCCCTTTCTGTTTCAACAGACTGACTTTTTCACGTGAGTGGCCGAGTTTTTCAAAATAGTTCTCCAGCAGAAAAAACTTTTCGTTGGGCAAATTATCGACAAGTTTTGCCAACGATGCCAGCATGAACCTATACGAATCGATGAATCTCAGATTTTCGTAGAGTTTTTTGATTTTTCCGTTTTTGTCCGTGTACGTTTTTATGTAGACTGAGATTGTCAAGGATATATATTTTTCTTCAGATGCGGGTATTACGGAAAAAGTGTTTTCCGAATCGCTTTTTGCCAGCGCTTTGATTATAAAGTGTAAATCATAATTTGACAAATTATGAGCTACCACTGGAATGTAATTTGTTGTTTTTCTATTAACGTTACACTCATTGTGTGCCCAACCCAGAAACTTGTTGGTGTAATGGCAATGATCAAGTACCACTTGATCATTGTCGGAAAAATCATTCTCGCATATCCAACAAATTGTAGCATCTTCCCGTTCCTGGTCTGTTATACCAGTGAAAGTGTAATATTTCCTTTTTTCTACGTAAATTTGTCTCGCTAACGATTCAAGGGAGCTAATTAGCTCTTCCATCACATTCGGTCCTCTTTTAAGCTCAAACTTTAACAGGTCTTTTTTCCCAAATTCGATTACTGCTAACGCGTAGCCGCACGGTTGATGGATTTCAATTGTTTGCGTGCTAGATTTTCGCGGATCAGGTTGCGGTCCGTATACTGGTAAGAGCAGTGACTCCAAATCAAAGTAGATTACTCTGGGTACGTACCAACGAGCTGTTAAGTTTTTGAACTTGTGGTCATCTTTTCCCGGCTTGGGCATTGTTATGACGACATCTTCGTCTTGGTAGCACAGTTCTTGATGTCTTCTCAAAGTTTCGAATGAAGCGCATGTGTGGAAACATTTGCGACAAATCTCAGATTGAAATCGGTGCACTTTGTGCCGCACGTACTCGACCAGTTTCTGGAGATCACTTATCAACACATAGTGATATTTTGATCCATCTGTCAGCAGCAACAAGTCCACAATCAGGCTAGTAGTGAATCTGCTCGATACTCTTATGGGCAACAATTCGCCATCGTTGTACCTGAACAGAAAAATAATTTTTATACCTAGGTTTGAAATGAAATAAAAAGGGTGTTTGAATAGGTGAAGAACATTATTGAAGGAATTTTAAAATTTTTAGAAGGAAATTAGAATTTGCTTACCGGAAGACGTTGATTTGACAATTGTTCAACTTTTCAAATCTGTCCATATCCATCAGACCCATTGGCATTTCGTATTCCCCATTGATTTTCACAATTCCTTCTTTGTCGAGATTGTAGGTTGAGACTTTGTTTTTCTCCAGCCACCGTCTAGATGTGGGGTAGAGGGCCGGCTCATTCACATTGTGATATGCGGCAACAAAGGAGTAGAGAAAGCAACGGTCATCATCTTTAGTGTTGATATTTGTGAGCAGAGTAGATGCTGCGCTGAGTGCATCAGGTAGCTCGAGGTAGGATCCTGCTCTTATTGGTGAGAAGGCCGCGAAACTGATTTGCAATTTTTCAATTCTGTCAATAATCCATCCGCTACCATGAGAAGAGAACGAATTGACTTGGTTGACCATATGTTCAATCAGTTCCAAGAATTGAACCCCAGCTATTCCCTCGAAGTACACTGTCAATGTCTTAGTGTTCAGAAACAGCATGGTCCTTTCGAAGTTTCCACTGTCCCCGTCTTGCACAGTGGGAATTTTGATCATTCCCACTTCCACATGGAATTGCACCTTGTTCGGACCCTCTTTGACCCTTTCCAGTATAAGAGCATCTATTTCCTCCTTGTTTTGCATCATGACTTGAAGCAAATCCATTTCTTTTTCACCAACTTTGAGATCGTATCGACGCAATTTGCCTCTGAACGCGCTTTCCGTTGGGGCAGCGGAAGACGTCGTCTCAATGCCGTCCCAAACAGGCAATGCGTGCTTCTTCAGCAAGTGTTGTCCATAGCTTTCCGCGGTGAGAAATATTGTATGGCAATAGATACAATGACTATTCGAAGTCATGTCATGTACCAGCTCGACGTGCTCTCGGGCTTCCGACAAACTCTCGAATGACTCTAGACACTCATCGCAAACAGTTTGAGGAGGAGGGGGAGGAAGGATCTTGTGAACTTTTTGCTCATGTCTTCTCAAGTTCCTTTTAGAGCTCAGTATTTTTCCGCACTGCTGGCAAGGAACAGGTGTCGCGATAGAAGTAGAGTTCGGCATTGTTTGTTGAAGTTACTGAAGTAATTCAGGAAAATTTCAAGAAAATTTAGGAGAATTTCAAGTAGAACTGGTTATGGAAAAGCAAAAGCGAGAAGTGACTAGCACCAAAAAATTTTGCGGGTAAGGGCAAGTAGAAGCCATTAACGAGAGTTATACTTCGCCGTCTTGGCAATAAGTCTTTTCCTTTCCAAAAACAGGGTTTATTCTAGCTTTAAGCTCTATATGTCTCATCACTCTGCTCAAGTGGAGGGGTTTTGTATACTAAAAACTGATTCATTTACAGCCTCAAACTTTTGCTGTTAATTTTAAGGGTTAGCGATAAAATTTTGGCTTTTTTTAGGCGACTGGTTTAGACTTTCAATTAACATTTCAGCACTAAATTACAAAATTTAATGCTTAGAATGATTCAGATAGAGCCTAAAACTTTTTCTGACTAATTTTAACCGTGAAACAGTAATTTCCTAATGATTTCAAGCCCACTTCTTGGTTTGCGTAAATAGGTATAATAAAAAGTAGATTTATGAGATAAAAGTATTCAGAAAGTAAAGCCCTCAACTAACTAATTAAGTTGAAAAAATAGTAAACTTAAAAAATGAAAATTTTGCAAATTTGACACCTTGATAGTTACCGATGCATGATAAGCATAGATTGTCATTTGAATGTGTAAAAGATATCGGAATCAAAGTTTCCTTCATGTCATTCGGTGTCCCGTGAAACATTTCATATCATGTCCTTCGAAATATTAAGGCATGGCCGTTTGGTTTAAGGGGCAATAGCTAACCCGGCGTTGCTCGTCGCTACGCTCCTCGGGAACGCCTCCCGTTCTGTAATTTCAAGTGAAATTTTTTTTTTTCAAAATAAAGGAAAACCTCAAACTTTTTATGTTGTGAAAAAAGGAAAAGTAATGTTTAAAAAAGTGTCTTTTAAATCTATCAACAAAAAAACCAGTAAGTTTTGTGGGACCTCGAGCACAGTTCTACTGGTCAAGTTCGAAATTTAAAAAACATAATTTTTTAACTTCTTTTTTCCTTCATTTTTAGCTTGAATTATTCGTTCGTTTTAAATTCAAGTGAATGTGGTTTGAAATTTTTAGGAGCTATCTGATACGTAATTAGGACAAGCGTAGAAATTCAAAAAAAAAACAATTATAGCCCAATCAATGAGAGTAGACGCCTGAAAAGTTGTGATTTTTTGAGAAAATCTGATTTTTGTGAAAATATTGAAAAAAAAAATTGGGAAAAAATTTTTTTTCTCTCCAAATCCATTGAAACTACCCTCAATCAATTTGCCATGAATTTCTGAGCAGGGTTAAGGGTCATGTTCATTTTTCGAAAAAAAAACATAATTTTTTTTTTTTTCACATTTTTACCAAAAAATTGTCCGTTTTTCACCCAAAACATGTATATGAATGTAATATAATGCAGATTTATGGCTTAAAACACTCTCTGTTACTTTGCGTAAGACCTGGCTAACCCCACCGGGCACAAAGTATGATGAGAGAGAGAGGACAGAGAGTGTTTGATAAAAAAGCCAAATAAATATGGTTGGACTACCAACAAGAAAATGTTGGACCCTTCCATATTTATCTTTCTTTTGAAAAGAAAGCAATATCCCGAAAAGGATATTCCAAATGGGGTTCACTAGTGAGCAAGTGTATTTATCTCTCTCTCTCTCTCTCTCTCTCTCTCTCTCATTCTTTCTCAAACAACAATTTTAGCGTAAAATTATTCTCGATTTCTGATTTTTTTCTAGTTTTTCTCTAAGATTTTGCTGAAAACTTTACGGGGCAAACTTTAATTGATCTATTAAGCAAAATAAAAACTGAGACAAAAAATATACACACAGTAATGTTAAAACAGCTTAGAAGTCAAATCAAACAAAAATGAAAATATAAAACCTTGGAATAATATTTGAAACAAAAGAAGGAAAGTTTTTTGTTTAAGTTATTAGAAACCTCGAAACTGTAGTTTTCTCTTTTTTGGCGCATAGCAAGCTGCATTTGGAGGAGTGCCTTGAATGAGATCTGGGGTGACTAGATCAATTGTCTCCGCACTAGATGAAACCCGAGCATCCGAATAGGAAGTTGATTGTTCTGGAGTTGAAACTGGTCCCCTAACAAACGACTCGGGAGACATTGCTGTCGGAATATCCCAGTACGCTTCGCGCTCTGCATAGTCACGAATACATCCCTCCTGATTTTCATACAACGGCATTGACTCGCAGTCATACGCGAAGAGAATTTTTCTTGGAGACTGCTCGAGCGAGGTTGTGTCGTTTATCTCCGTCTTTTCTAATGCCGGATAGCTCTCGTGAATAGTGCAACTCTCGTACATTCGTTTTCGATTCTGTCTAAGTAGATCGATGTGATCAAGGAGGTAGTTTGGTAGCATGATATGACTTTTTGTAGTCCATTCCTCGTTTTGATTCTCGTCGTTTTTTCGGGGAGCCAAGTCATTGAACGGACTTGCTGTAGACGGAGAGACTCTCTCTTTCTGTTGATGGATGACTGCAATCGACTCTCTCGTGTATGTTTGGTAGATAATGGTTCTTTCTCGATCAGACACTGAGATTATTTGTAAAGGACTAGTCATGACTTGAAGAGGTTTAAAGTTTTGTTAAAATGAAATGACTGAACTACCGAAATGAAATTGAGAGAATGAAAAGTATGAAAAGTTTATTAATGAAAATGAGATCAGGAAAGGGGTGGCATAGTTCAATTAGGTCAAAGCTAATAACTTTTTAGGCGAGGCTATCAAATTTTATTCATTCTTTTAAGCATGACGCCTGAGGTCATGTTAGGAATGAATGTGAAAACCCGATTTTTTAGATTTATGTGACAGCTTTATTATAGTGGCTACGGGCGAAAGCACTCAAAATCAAGTTTTCATGATAGTTTGCCAGACATTCATTGTTATGCTGTTAGAAATTCATTACCATGATTCATAACAGTCATTAAAATAACCGTCACAATAAATAACACTAGAAGATTTTTAGAGTATAGCCGGGGGAAAAAGTAACTAAATACCCATATAAAAAGAGGTTTATCGTTAAAGAAATTATATCCTTGGTGATTAAGTCTTATCAATATGGCTTAGGGCGCTCGTAAACTTTATCACCTAAATTTTTACTTTGGGAGCGCATGATCTGTCTCGTATACTGTGATCAGTCATTCTTCAACGTTCCACACTAAAAACCAGTTGGTTGTTATTCATTTATAATGTACGCTTCTCTTGACACGGATGTAGACTATTTCGATGATTTTAGGGATATATCTTCGAATGATAAACGTTTAGTTAGAGTCGGTGCAAAAACATTCGCACAGACCGGTACTTACATAACTATCAAATTGTACAAAAAAGACGAAGAGGGAACTTTTAAGTATCGACAAGGAATAACTTTGTCAACTGGTGAATTCGAGTCCTTGGCGGACAATTACACAAAAATTAAAAGGTTGACGAAAGCAAAAAACTGCGACGTGACTGAAAAACTTAGAAAAAAGCGAAACAAATCTAAAAAATCTTCATGCTCTGAAAAGGAATGCGAAAGTGAAAACGATGATAACTGTCGGGTTGTGTAACATTATCAACTCGTTATTCGATTGAAACTTCAAAGCAATGGTTGAAGCAATGTATGAGCAATCCCCTGATTATTTCAAACAATTCCGTAAAAATTACAAATTTTTCATCCTGAATCATGAACCCAACTTTTCAGGCTTCGCTTCAAAAGCAAATTTTGCAGTATCCTCCCATTCGAATAAATTAGATTTTTGCAACCATTCGATTGACAACGAAAAACATTATCATGTGCTGGTCGAATTTACGAAAGAGTCTACCGATTTACTTAACAAGATGACTTCAAAAGCCTTCGTTGTTCCTTGTCTTCTCTCTACATTCAAATATTTAATTTTTGGTTGCTCCAACTATGAATGGTCTGGCCCTCTGATGGAAAAACTGAAAATAGCTGTGAATTATAACTCTATCAACAACTTAGATGTTAGTGGTGTTCCAGTTCGCAGACGATTGCCTCAAGTTTGCTTCGGCTCGCAGACTAAATCTGTTCAAACTCAAACTGACCTGATTACTAACGTAACAATTGAACGCTTTACTAATATTTTGAATGGTGAAAACGCTGCTGAGTTTTCTAAAATAATTGACATAATTTTAAGTGGGTATGGTTGTATGGAAATTGATTCAAACACTTTGTTTGTGAAATTTATCATGGAGAAGAAATTCAAGTTTTAAATATTGGTTTTCTTTCGCTCTTGTATACCAAAAAAAAAAAAAAATTGTTACTACACAAGCGGGAGGCGTTCCCGAGGAGCGTAGCGACGAGCAACGCCGGGTTAGCTATTGCCCCTTAAACCAAACGGCCATGCCTTAATAATTCGAAGGACTTTATATGAAACTTTTCGCGGTTCACATAAACTTGCAGAAAAAAACTTTGTTGTTAATAAGAATGAATTGAAAAAAAAAAAAAACGAATTTATAAATTTTACAAAAACATCAATAAATTAATTTAGAATAACATATGTTTGGCAAATCTTATCAAATCATGATCATTAAGTTTGAAACCTATTGGAAATTTGTTTGTAATTATAACATGAGCAACATAAATACAATAAAGTCCGCATAACACTGAATCAGCTGATTGTATTGGTTTTTTCAACAGTAGCTGATTTCCCTCGTGAATTGTTCGTCGCATATTCTTGTACACGAGGGGATAATCACATAATCGTTTACCTAGAGGATCTGCGAAGAATATCTGTCCTCCAGCTTGAGCAAAAAGCAACCAGTGGGTTCCAGGTTGATCCGATGGTGAGGCATTCATAATCATGAACGTATTATCGTTTTTCAGTACTGAAGAGCATGGCAAATCTGCCGGAAAAACACCTCTAAAGCGATGTTTCAAATGTTTACAACGGTTAATAATTTCTACTAGTTGAAGATTATCCATGTCTATCTTAGGTCATAAGAGTGTTTTTGGTAATTTTTCTATCTGAACGCACATAAACTGTTGATGCACGCTCTCCCATAAACAATAACTCGACGTTATTAGCGAGACCTGCGTCAAACTTGAGTTCGAGCGAAATAGTGCAATTGGTCAATTCAGGATGAATAAAATCGTGTGAAGCCTCCTGAGTAGACGTGAGATCAAAAGCCATAATATAATGATTATCATAATTAGCGAGACTGATTCCATGACTAGTGTTTAAAACAAAATCAAGAGCCTCAAGCGTATTGTAATAAATTCTTTTATTGTCTGATGTTGAGATGGGAGTTCCGGCAATGGGTAGACCGTTTCTGTAAACAATGATCTCATTCAACCCAAATTTCTGGTAATGAAAAGGGTTTGTTCTATTAGTACCCAAATATGCTTCGTTTATGCTCATTGCTACTATCATTCTTCGAACAGGTTCTTTTGCAAAAACATCCTCTTGTCGCCAGCTTTGTACTCCTGCAGTTGCGAGAAACGTTTTTGGTACTACTTCGATGTAATTGTAAATTGCCGGGTTCTTCAACAAAGTTTTTTCTATTGATGAGAGAACATAGTCAGTCACAGTCATCTTTCTGACATAGAGGTTAGCTTCGATTATTTGGACCTTGTAGTGTTTAGCTGCATCTTCAGATATGACAACAAAATCATTAGGAGAACGTCTAAGAGACAATCTTATTGTCACACCGCTAAGTAGATGCTTGTCACACGACAAAAAATCGCAAGCAATTTTACCAAATAGCTTCAGCTCGCTCGAGGCCGCAACGAGACCTTTACGCTCCGTAACATCATCAGCTCTCCTTCCAGCACCGTCAATGGCTGATGGATTTTCTTCATAATAATAACCTTGACAAGCCAACCATGTTTTCTTGGCATCATTACCGTATGAAAACTCGGTCTCAATAAAGCTTTTATGGGCAAAATTAGCATTGGTAGTTGATATTTTTTCACCATTCAGAGACAGTGTACACTCAGAAAATAATGAAGATAAAGGATTGTTAACAAAATACGGCGTATCTCTGTTTGCCGCCTCTGTAGCATGTGTTCGAAGCACGTTTCCATTGCTTCGAACAATTCGTGCAACTATTTCCAAACGAGTACGTTGAAGATCGATGAAATTATTTCTGTCGCCGAGTACTTCAAACTCTAGCATAGGACCATCAGGGGAGTAGGAAGGTCCAATTTTTTGGGTGAATGCATTTTCAAAAGTGACAAGCAAAGGCGGTTTCTCAAATAAGTCCAAGGAGCTGTGAGTTGCTTCACTCGGGATTAAATTAGAAATCATTTTTAACCCTTGTAAAGAAATCGGAGCGACTTCTCTGTGCAGTTCGTTTTCTGGGAATGACGCGTCTCGTTTTTCGTTTAAACGCCGTCGTTCTTTTCGGATGACTTTTCCGAGATCTACTTCCTCCTCCTACTTGCTTTTTGATTGTTTTTCTAACGGTGCTTTTGAGTGCCTGCTTAGGACTTTTTCTTTTTGTTGCAACTTCTATCAGTTCTGGAGCTGCCTGAAGAAGTAGTTCTTTTCCGATTTTTTTAGCCGCGGGTATCACAAATTTTCGAGCCAGTGGAAGTGCGACTCTTCCTATTCCCAAGGCTAATGCACCGAAGCCACTGCCTCGTTGTCTATAATGCCCCGAGAAATGTGGTAGGTTTGCTTGGTTGTGGTAATATGAATCCATTTTGATCAATTGCTAAACTTTTGAAATTTCAAAGTCAGAACAACTTTTCCCCCTCCAGCGAAAGGAACAAGTCCTCCAGTTTCTGTGCGCAAGTTCACAGAAATATTGGAAATATTATTGACCAAAAGTTTTTTAAAATCCAAATTACTAAACACTTTACGATGATTCGGTTCAATTGTACATGCGTAACCGTTTTTCACTCGACGATTTGTATCAATGACTCGTAAAAGGGGTGCTTTTGTGTCTCCGACTATTTGATAATGAATTATGTCCAGATAAATAAACATAAGCTGAGTACCAGCGCATACATCAACGGGATAGTCAGCAATAAGATCTTGGGTAGAGAATGTGCTATGTTTCGTGCTTCCTTGTTTGTAACCTATATGATAACCAGTTCCATCTCTGACGCCTTTGAATCCAAGTAGACTAGGAATTTGCGGGCTTGAAAAAGTTATACCTTCCCAATAATGCAGCCATAAGGAAAGATGTTTGGTTATTGGATCTATTACGTAATCCAATTTCTCTAATTCTGTCTTTCGACGAATCTCGTCCAGTATTTGATCAATGCTCGTATATTCTCCTTTTGTTAATTTTGCTGTTTCTCCAAGGTAAGGTCTGGAGATCTTGTCTTTCTCAACTTTCATGCTTGCTATAACCCGATCTTTTTTGTAGTACACAATGTTGTTGTCAGTTACGTTGTTTATCTGAGTAGGGAAGGTAATTTCTGTAACTGCTACTCTCCATTCACCTTGCAAATTTATTTCTTCACTCAGGAGATTTTTGAAGTTGGCCAGAGTGTTATCCTTAAAAACGTTCATTGATGCAGATGAAACTAGGGTAATTGTGAAGGAAGGGGGAACATTATGGGTGAAAAGACTGTCGGAAGTGCCCTCAGTCATGATTGTCCATCTCCAGAACGCGAATCAGTTCAGACTCGTAAAATTTTCCCTCAATCGGTTCTCTGTTAGAATCAATCAAATTGTATGTTGGGGGATTTCGTGTTGGTATGTCAAAAACTTCAAACACTTCATCGGTGAACGATTGTTTGTAACCCTTGCGAAAACGTATGTCTACTTTGGCAAGTCTAACATAATCACCAACATAAAGCTTTGGACGTCGAACTAACTTCAAAGACTGTTCTGCTCTTAATGAAATCAGGCGAGGAACATCTTTTTTAGTTACTTTATTTGGTGCAAGATTTGTGACACGATTTGTTCTCGAATTAATTGCATTGACAAAATCTTGCAATTTGTCAATGTATGAGTAAGTCCATTTATCCTCCAAGTACTTATAAATAAGATTTTTCAAGGAACGGATATTTCTCTCAGCGAATGCGGACTTTTTCTCGCTCTCTGTGCTATATGTGTTTATGCCTTTCTTTTTACATAATGCTTCGAAGGACCCTTTAAACTCTGTGCCCTTGTCCACCCATACTTTTTCCGGTTGTTTTGTCGTTATCATTAGTTTGAACGCTTCTGCTGTTGTAGTAGCATACTTTGATTTCAAGGGTTGCACTCTGAGATAGCGGGACATGCAGTCAACTGCAACAAGCAGATACTTAACATCATGGTTGTACTGGGCAAGTTTATCAACAAAGGCCAGATCTAATGACCAGATTTCGTCGATATCGTAAACTATGACCTTGAGTCGCGGCGTTTTTCGGATCACAGTTCGATATTTTGTGTAAGCAGGTTCAGTATGAAGGAAATGTTTAACTTTCTTTCGCGACAAATTGCTTGCTTTTATCAAGTTGTTCACACTACCAAATAACGCGGGACCTTTGTCACTGTATTTAGTTTTCAACAATTTTTCTTCAATCTTGGTAATTTTCCCATTGTTTTGTTTGCGCCTTCGTCTTTTCTGACGTTGGAGAATCTGAATCGTTATGGGGCGTTCCGTAAGAGTCAGAGCCTTCTTCTGACTCTTTTTCACGTTTTTGGTTTTGGGTTTTTCTATTACCGCTGAGACTTTTTCGTTTGTGTTTTTTACTTCTCTTAAGGTTTGCACTACTTTTTTCCTGCCAAGTGGGCGATGTTGAGCGGGTTCTTGAGGGTCCGGGTTCTCGTTTCTCTTGAGCGTTAAAAGACGCTGACTGAACCGCGTGTTTGGCATTTCGATTTATTACCAGGTTTTCATTCAAGTTGAGAGCAGTTAAAATGTTAATGAACGCCGGATTGTGTAGTTTTTTCGTTGGTTGTTGTATGTCGTATAAAAATATTGTAGCTTTAAGTCCTGTTGGTACTTTATCTACATATATCACCTCATTGTCATGGTTTATGGTTACTCTTTCTGAATTTTCTATAATTTCAAGTACGGTTTTTGCTCTAACAAATTTTTTGTCTTCTAAAACTTGTAACTGTCCTAAAATGCTTTCGGTCTGTCTATTGTGTTTCTCTTCTAGTTTTTCGTCTTTAACACGTTCGACCGGTACTTCTTCATCGTCCGTTAACAGTTTAAGCTGTTCTTGTTGGGGCTCAACATTATCCGTAAATGTTTCCTTCGTTGCAGTAGTCTTACTAGTTTGTGGAGGTAATTGGGGTCTAAGCCGGTTAAGATAGGACAGTTGAGCATTTTTATGTTTAATATTATTATCATGAAGAACACGTGCAGC
The DNA here is from genome assembly GCF_963678635.1 of Symsagittifera roscoffensis. NCBI lineage: Eukaryota > Metazoa > Xenacoelomorpha > Acoela > Convolutidae > Symsagittifera > Symsagittifera roscoffensis. Next base: position 65,160,075 of record NC_087064.1, read on the forward strand.
ATGTGGCTGCTCTTTAACATATAAATGTTTCGGAATTAGAATGAATTCTTCAGCAGTCATCATTAAGTTGTGAGGTACTTGTAACAAAAATAAAGTATTTGTCGAACTAAATGGAAGCCTTCTTTACTCAAAATAATCGCACGTTTTTTGACAACACTGGTTTTTGGAGTTAATAAGTATTTGTATGCTGTCTCGAATCGTTCGATGTTTGCGATTTTAACGGGTACGTTTCCATTGACTACATTGAGCAAACATTCACAAACAAGTGTTATGATCTCACGATTTGAAGTTTTTCTAATTAATCTTCTTAGCTGGTCAGGTTTCAGTTGTACCATATGCCGCAGAATAGATAAGTTTTTCTTTTTCATTTGTGATTGGAGTAGTTTCTGCTTCAGATAAGGGTAAATAAAAAACTGTTGGCCCAGGTGGTGTGATATTTGAACAATATCTCAAACAATCTGATGTACGGGGGTCCAAGTCGATTAGAAGATGTCCAAAAGAGTCTCTGGTAGCTAATTCGTAACAGTTTCTCAAAAATTTTGATACATTCAATTGTCTTCCTAATAGATCTAGTTGCTGAACGTCGCGAGGCGATTTGAACAGAATGATGTGTGAAGTGTTCAAATCAATCGTACGCGACCATCGACTTTGTTGAAACAAGTTATGCTTAACATATATTACATCTATCCCTCTATGTCTACCCGCTGTCGCTAACCTAACAAATTCCTTGTCATTATAGATGTCTTCACATGAATCATCGAAAACTAGAAGAACATTTTCTAATTTTCTCACAGATTCGAATCCGTCGAATTTCATGAACTCCATATTCACTTCGCGAGAAGACACTTTTTCTGAGAATGCAGGTTGCATCTCTTTGTAAAGATATAGAACGGTTCCAAATTTAGGGTAAAAAGTATTTCCCATCAGAAGTTTCAAAATTAACTCAGTTTTCCCGGATCCTGAAGGTCCCACTATCGCCATAAAAATTCTTGTCGAAGTATCAATCACTTTATTCATATTCTTGGGTTTGGTAGTACGTAACCAGCCAAGCCTGATAAAATCGAGAACCAAACTGACGTTTCTTCGCAACTTAATTTAGTGAAAGAAAGTTTGAGAATGCAGAAAGTTAGTAAAATTAGAATTACTACCATTTGCGCAACAAAAACTACTTCAGACCTTGGCAAAGTTACATTGTTACAAAACTTCCATGATTTTTTTTCACTGTTTGTCTCGTTATAAACAAACTCTGTTACTAATGTTGCGTCAGGTTCATCTACTGCTGTTGTTGCTTCTGACATTTGAGAAACTATTTATTCTACAGACTGCGTTAGACTTTTTCTCTCTGCGAATGAAGCTTGTAAAAAATTAAATTACTTTTGAGAACAGTAAAAAATTTCATAACGTGTGAAATCTCTATCATTTATGTCATGCATTTCTAAAACAAAGTTTGCTGGGATATTTGCGGTTTTTTTTGTAGTACATTATTTTCTTCACAGTATCCTCTTTCACAATCGTCTTAATCTCATCTGGCAATTCACTGCTGTTTAGATCCATCTGAACTCCTGGCTGACGTTTGGGTACTAAGACTAGTTCGGGAAGACATACTCCTCGCTTGCTGGCTAACATTTCTGATAAACTTGAATCTCTGGAAGTATACAAATTGATCAATAACTGGAAAAAACCTCTTCAACGTAGACAACTCTTCTTCGGAAATTATTATTTGCTCCTTCCTCTGAACAATTTGGCCACTGCAATCAATACGCTCTATTCTCGTTAATGAAATTTTAATATCACCCTCTGGAGTCATCCACGCACAAAGCATTGAATTTTGTGATAGGTATGTCTCCACTTTCGCTGATCTCTCGCTGTTGTTCATTTTTCAACCAATCATAAAAAACCTTGGTTTTCTTCAAGGCACAATGATTCCTGGAGTTGTAATGTGGAATATGTTTATTGCAACTTGGATAATTTTTAAAATATAAGTTTTCAACCCGAGGACAGCCCAAATCATCTAGGTTTTCAATCTTTCGGTCCAAGTACTTGGCCAAAAATTCTGTCTTTTCTTTTCCTTTAGCGTAAAAAACGGCACCAGGATTTCTCAGCACAAAACTCTGAAGTATTTGATTCAAGTTTATATAAAGATAATCACCGTTTTCCCAATGGAGACCGTGTAAATAATTAGTTAACCAGTTGTAAGCTTTTTGTTCAAGCTTTGGTAGTATATTGAAATTCACTGGAGGTAGGAAAATGAGTCGATCGCTGTAGTCTGAAGTTGTTATTGCTAATTCTTTAACCACAAAGGCGTTTTTCTTGTAACGAAAGCCTTCCACGTCAAGCACAACTGATCTCTCGCCTAGCATTCTAGTAAATGATAAACTTCTGGTTTTTTCAACTTAATGAAAAGGCAGAACGCTATTCCACTCAAATGTCCCAATAAGCTGTTGTTACAGTTCCAGGGCAACATGTAACAGTACGTGGGACCCTGTTGATAAAATTCGTGTATAAATCCGGCCGCATCGTGCAAAATAGCGTGCAATCGTAAAATTTTGGAATTTTTCAAATATTTGTCCAAGGAAGAGTTATCAATACCAATCAAGCCACCATAAGGTCTCAACTTAATTAAAATGTCGTAGTTAAGGTTATCAGAACTAACAAAAAACAGAGAACATGCAGCTAGAAAATAGTTGCGTCGGTTAGAATTATCAGGATAAGTTTGTTTCAAAGACGTATAAATTTCGTGAATTATTTTCAAATCAATAGGAGTTACTCTGCTTTTTTGCAATTTCATTATTTATTTTTTCCAACACCTCTCCAACCTGCTGAATTTCAAGCCAGTGGAAATAAAAGTGACCTTGCAAATACCATTTAGACTCATTAAGATAACGGTGGTAAATAATTAAATAAACCACCGGAAGTTTTTTGTATTTTGATAGCTTGTTGAAACATAGACGGATTTTTCTCTCCAAGTCTTTATCAACCCATAATGAGTTAAAGTCAAACGAATAGTCGAAAACGTTTTCATAATCAGCAATATTCAAATCGCTCACAGTGCCATACTTTTGTTTTGTAGAAATGCACCAAGAGATTTGTTGAAGCTCACTCAAATAAAATTGTTCTTTGAAAATCAACTCGTATTCTTTCTTTGAAATTTCCTTTGCCCTTTCGAGGAAGACGACGTAGCGTTCATTACATAATTTGAAAAATGAGTTTTTTTCTGCGGTTGAAAACACTCTTAATTGTAAATGTTCATTATCAATATCTTCAGTACACCAAGTTCCCTCTAATTTCATTTTTCTTATTTCAAAATTTGACAATTTTATCATTTGGTATATTTTGCCCAGAAACGGCCGCCGCCTTTTGAGAGTAATTTCAATTTACTGCCTTTTCACCATAAAATTTAGGTCAAGTTAAGGAATTAGTTTACTGCTGCCAACAGTTAAGCTACGCTGCCAAAATGGCCGGCGAATTTTTATTATATACCATAAAAGTCAATTCCCCGTTCACTAACAAATTTCAACTAGGTCGAAAGTTCATTTACCCTAAACAAGCATAACAATTAATATGATTCATATAATTAATCAGGACCAATAATTAGGACCCCAAAATTTGGAATTAGAAAGATTTTTGTATCGTGTCCCTTGTTGTTAAGCTAAACTTAGCAAGATCCTAAGTAGGGGGTCTTCTGCTTTTTGGGTGGAAAATCTCTTTCGTTTACAAAATCCTAGGATGAGGGTCCTCCAAAAAATTAAGGACCCCTTTCCTAGGATTTTGCTTTACGTGAGGACCCCCCCCTTAGGAAGGACCCCCCCCCCCCTTAGGATCCGGGACACGATACAATACTACTACCACTAAAAACTACCAATAAGACCCCTCGAAAAAAGTGGCCTCAATTAAGGCGGTTAATGTCTTCAACCTTTCTGTTTCAACCCCCAGCAATACTCGCTTCAATTCAGCAATACTAGCAAAAAATGACACAAAAAGAAAAAAAGAAAATTGATCTTTTTTGAAAAAATAGATGTTCAATGTTTTTATTTTATTTTTTGTTCTAAATATCGTGGTCGGAACATTCTGTGCTACTTGCACGGCGGCTTCTTACACTTTGCTTTTGGCTAATATAGATAGATATACACGATACCAATTCTCGTTCAGACGCCAGAACATGAATAGCCCATTCACATCGCTCGTAATTACCAATGTGAACCCATTATTGCTACTGTACACTTCTGTCATACAGAGGGGCCCTGCATCGGGTAACGTAACTCGTGAACTAACTTTTGTTGAGTTTACATCATAAAGATAAAAGCTCGCGTCATTTCCCGATGCAAACATTGTAGAATTTGACACAAAAAGAGCTTGTGAAAAACAGAACTTTGATCCCAACAATTTTGATAAATTTGTCCACTTTTTTCGAGTTTCGTTTTGGGAATAGATGCAAATTTCGTTCCGGTTCGATAAGCACATCAGACTTTTTGCGTCGAAAGAACAATTGAACGACATCGCGTTGCTTATAAATTCTCTTTCTTCGAGAAAACTTTCATATGATATGTAATCAGACGAGACTTCTAGCATCACTGCTTCTTTCTCATTCAGAAACAAAATTCTAACTACAAGTTGAAATTTAGAAGTATCGTTTAGTAACATCGCAAACTTATTTGAAGGCAGAGCTTGAAAATGAAGGAAGACATATCGCTTTGAGTCAATCACCGGAACTGTTGAGCATAATCTATTCTGAGAAAATACAGGTATAATCCTCAACTGGTTATTTATAAGTTGTGCAGCATAGCAATCGTTAAGACTAGATGATTTGACAATGAAAGTATTCGGCTGCAAAGACACTGGGTCCAAAACGTCCCAAGTCATGTCTTGTAAGTTAATAACCTTGACGCTCGCGTTTGACAATAGAATGTACAATTTATCGTCTTCTATATAAGCATCATTCACTGCTAACCCGATGCCGATATTGATCAACACTTTTTTCTGAATGTTGCAGTCCCAAATTTCTATGATATCTTCGAAAATCAGAACCAAAAGATGTTCTCGGAAAAACGAGTAAATTGGGTTTGAACTACATGTTGACTCCAAAACTGTCTCGAATGACGGACACTTGAGAACCACAAAAGTTTTATTTTCGAAAAACACGAATAAAGCACTGAAAACTTCATCTACGAAGCAACTTTTTACAACTGGCTCACTGAGACTGTAAATTTGAACAGGGTTTAGAGTATCGGTGGCTTCACAAATGATTCTCTTTTGACCGATCGTGTAAATCAAAGAACCATCTCCGCTTAGGTAAGACTGCTGATTACTTGATTTCTTGCCCCCCGACGAGACTCGGTTTATTGCAACTACTGGACTGTTCGGGTTATCTGACATGCACGTGCTCATAACTTTGGACAGTTGGAAGAATGAGCACGAATTGAATTGTTCTGTATTCGACATGAAACATAACGTATCATCATCGGCGCCGACAAACAGCTGTGAAATTTTCGAAGTGAGCGGTAGATTATGTGACCACATGGTGGTTATTTGTGCTTCGCCCTCTAGCGAGCAAACCTCCAACTGGCCATGTTCGTCTGCAAATAAGTAGATGCCACGTTTGGTTCTGTGGAAGAACTGAGGCTTCGAAATGGACGCTGCCCAAGTTGTCTTCATATAAGTCTCCGACCTAAAACAGCCAAATTGTTTATCATAATTTCGAAAGAAAGAAGATTGCTAAATTAATGCTTCTGGAAAAAACGAGTTTGATCTTAATTAATTTTAAGACATAGCAGGTATAATCTCACAACTTCTGAGCGAGCCACAGATTACGCTGAGGAGGGTTCTTCAAAAGAGCTTAGGTACTACCAATATAATTGGTAAAACTAAGTCTTTAGATTGAAGCAGACTTATTATCTTTTTTCAAAGTTTCGTTCCAAGAAAGGTCCAGGCGCAGACTTAAGGATTTTTTTGGCAAAATACTTTTGATAAACAAATATTTTTTATGTGAGAACATTTGAAAAAACTATTCGAAAACTATTTGCTATTATAGTAAACAATTTTAAATTATTCGGATCAAATCCTTGAAAGTGACTAAAAGAAACTGTGAATTAGAGTGTTTTTCCGATTTTCGACTTAACAACTAGATTAACAGATTCGCCTGAATAATTTTACCTTTGGTTCAAATCAAACCAAAAGCAAATCAAACCAAAAGCAAAACATTAATTCGCGCATGTGTCAAAAAGGTAACGCACCTGCCTTTAAATACTAAGATCACTGGTTCGAATCCGGCCATTACCTTTTTTTTTGTAAGCGGAAACTAGTCCACGAGTCACAAAATCTTTGTCATACTTCTGTTTGTCTGCTTGTTTTTGTCGTTTTAGCTACCGCAGCGACAAATTTGCCAAACATTTGGGCATATTTTACTCCAATTAAAAAATTTGTGTACTCCGGTTTTTTGCAAGTAATTGAGTTCCAAGAAATTCTGACCATTCTGGCTACTTCGTGATTTTTTTCATGCTATTCAAAAAAAAACTTCTGGAAATTGTGTACTTTATAAGGTCAAGGAGTGTTCAGTGCATTTAAGGCATTGATAACAACCATGCTTGATAACAATCTCAGAAGTTCGATTTTAGTCGGGACCTGTTTTTTTTATCGAAACTGAATTTTTTCAAGGCTTTCTAGATTTTCTAGACTAAAATTGTAGACTTTCGTGTCTGCTAATTTTTGTCGGTTTGGGTCCCGCAGAACGGTTCGATTCATTTTTAGGATTTGAAAGCTCTTTGTAAAGTTTCTAATGGTGCAAGTGATTTTGTTTCAGAAATTTTTCATCCTTTTTTGAACTTTTTTGGTAATCTTAATCATATATTTTTGTATTGCAAGTGATGCGAAGCTCAGCTTCGACTCTGTGATTTAGCTATTATACCCTCCATGTTTCGCAATTTTGTAGATCAATAGCCCCTTACTGAAAAAACAACAGAACACTCGGCGAATCAATTTTAAAAACATAGCCATCATATAGTTGAAAAAGAGTCAATGAACGCAATCGAACAGAAAAAAATTAATCTTAATTCAGAAACAAATTTGAAAAAATCTTAATTTTCGAATTTAAAAAAAAACAGATGCCATTAAAGCTCATTGAATTTCTAGATCAATTTATGATTGAAACTTTTTTGATAAAAGTATCCACTTTCGAAACTAGAAGTCGATCACGTTTTTCGTGACTTTTACACTTTTGATAGTAGATTTGTCCTCCTTTTAACAGCAATAAATCAAACGTCAAAACGCTAAATAACAATTTTTAGCCTGAACACATTTTCAGACTTTTCCTGAAAAAAAAAACAATCGCGATCCATATAACAGTCTGAACTACGTTCATCTGCATTTTAAAAAATCATCGCGATCCATATATCAGACTGAACTACGTTCCTCTACTCTTAAAAATAAAAACTGCATTTTTCAGAGTTGAATATTTTCACGGCAATCGTGAGTAAATTTTTCATTGCGCAGGAAAAATGAAAATCCAGTTTCGATAGTAGAATTCGATCACGTTTTTCGTCACGTTTACACTTTTGGTTTTTGACACTGTAGTTTGCCTTATTTTTAACAAAAGAAACGAAATAAATTAAAAAGAAATCAAAAATCTAAGGAAAAAAATCAAACTTGAGCACGAACAAACTTAAAGATGTTTCCTGCGAAGAACACTTATTTAAGAGTGTTCACTACGTTCATTGACTCTTAAAAAGCATGAAGTTGTTCATTTAGTGGCTAATTTCGCTAGTAATCGTGCCACTTCTAGAGCCCCGTTAGCATCATTAGAACTGCGAGTAGTCAGCAACATTATAGCCTCGAATATCGACTTATAGGCGTTAAATTTAGAATAAGAACATCGAACAAGAACCTATTGATAGTTCAGATATTGTCTTACGCTTTCCCAGCTATATCAAAACCTTGCTCATGATTGTTAAACTGACTAGATTAAGTTCAAACTTACACTTTCATTTTTTGATGTTTAATTAATACTAGCGAGAGATCTTTGAACGTAAAATCAGCTTCCTAAACTTTATACAAAACAGCGATAGTTAAAGCAACCGTAAATTTAAAAAATTGACATACCTCCAAAACTACTGAATTTTATCGAATATGTAAACTTTTAGCTTTAAAAACGGCCCTTAAAAAGCTGACAACATACCACTGGACTTTTCATAAGTTTTAAAAGAAGAACTTATTTCTCTGGCATAAATTAACATCAATTAAGTTCGATAAAAATTAATACATCATCCCAAAAAGTTTTGCACCACGATAGATCAAAAACGCTTGTTTTAATTTAGTCCTGAAAAGAATTATGCTTTTGATGGCTTTTCTAGTATTGTACGAGGAATCTTCCTTTAAAAGAAGGATAAGAGAGAGAAAATTTCGCTGTGAAGGCCCATAATTGATCGTAAAACAAACTTAGGCAGCTCGAAAACATATAGTTCATGAACGGTCAAAACACTCAATTTTGAAAATCAGTTTGATTGAGTTTAACGTTTTGTATTGAGGTTAACGTTTGAGATAATATAACTCAAAATTATATAATTAAGGGTATATTTTCACACCTTTGGAACTGTACTGCATTGCTTTTGCAATTTGGTTCTAACAGAGTCTATATGAGTCAAAAACACCAATTTGGAGTCTGTGAACGCCTAAAAATTTGCACGAACAAGGAACTCTTAAGTCTTTTCGTGCACAAGTTTTTTCTGGAGTGAAACGGGAGGCACTTATTTTAACTTGATCAGTTTTAGCTAGGGTCAAGGAAAACTTATTAACATTAAGCCAAGTGCTGACTGCACTGAGATCACCATTGAAATCTTCTATAAAGCAATGTGATACATGTGTACTCCACATTTTACACCTGCTCTCAGAAGATCATTAAGGTCAGATTTTTACACTTACACTACCTCTGAGTGTACCCTTACAGCACTTCACCATAGGGTTGAGTTTCAAGTTTCTTTTTTGAGAAATAAATTTAAAACAATAAAAGGCGTCAGATTTGAGCAGTGAGCTTTAGAGGACAGATTTGCAATATCTGAGTGATCTTTGACAGTACCCCACCATAGGGTTCAGAACTTCAAGTTAAAGTAGTTTATTCTCTTTCTTAATTTTTTGAAAAAGCATTAAAAAACGCCGTAATTCGAAAAAACAGAAAGATTTGAGCAGTCATATTTGAAGGGTAGTTTACAACCTCATAGTGTACTCATACAGCACCCCACTATGGGGCTTAGAATTTCAAGTTCTGTCAGTATTTTTGAAATCTAAGTTTTTTGAAAAACAAGTGAAACATTCAATTGACCTTGCGTTCATAAAGTGGAAAACCAAAAAATTGCAATATACGGTTTGGCGTAAATATGCAAAACTTTTCCGTTGAAAATGCATAAAAAATACGAAGCAAAAACTTAAACATGTCAAGATAGTGACTTCTTAAAACATATCTGACGTGAAACGCCAATTAAGTAATAGATAGATTTCTTGCACCTTCAACGATAGTGCAGCATTCCGTAACCCAAATTGTTCGCTACCTCTCCATTCTGAATTTCGAATAAACACAATTAATTATGCTTTTGACAATATAAATTAGGTAAACATAGTTTGGACCCTTTTCAACTACCCCCTTTGAAATTCACTTTTGAAGAAATACATTAACAATGTCATTATGCAATCGAAATTGGCACCATGAACGAACTAACAATTGTGAACAGATTTTTTCTTCTAGCTTTACATCAAAATATTGCGCATAGACATAATTACCCGTAAGGGAGCTATAAAGATCAAAAGTTTGAAGGTTGAAAGGCGGAGTTGACACAGAGTCGAAGTTGCACTTCGCATACACAAGCAAAAATATGACCGATAACGCTACGACGCATTAGCAGTCAATATGAAAAAGAAAAAATTAACCAATTGCACGAGCCTCAATTTTTAAAGCGGACGCATTTTAGCTAGTGTACGAAAAATTTCATGAAAACACCGCACCCTGCCCAGGTTCCACACTTGTTTTATTGCTGGTCTCCTCCCTACTTCTACGCTATAGATCCATGATACCTTGAAGATAAAGTGCTATTTGTAATACACAACTGCTCGTATCAGGGCGAAGCCCTGAATGTTCTGACTGCCTACGCCCTGAATGTTCTGACTGCCTTTTAAAGTCTATGGAGCAGTAATAACATGAAAAAACTAAATGTTAATTAAAATATAATGAATTTGTAAAAATTTAATATATTAAAACGAATTTAAAGAAATATATCGCGCATTGTTTGTCCTAAATTGGCCAAAATGGCACTCCTTAAACATCCATAACTTTACAAAAAATGAGCACAAAAAATATATCTTCAAATTGAAGCTCAAAACATCAATGTTTTTTGAAAGATATTTAAAAAATCCGTCGAAAATGTTTAGTTGAAAAGTCGAAATTTGTCTGAAGAAAAAAACCAACCCGAGCACAAATATTCCGTTACTTTCGTTACGAAAGTCGGAAAAAAAACAAAAAATACTGCTCCTATCAGGGCGAAACCCTGATTGTTGCGACTGCCTCTTATGGTCATTGGAGCAGTAATAACATGAAAAAAATAAATGTAATGAATAATGATTTTTTTTAATTTGAGATTTTTTATGAAAATCTTCAAACTAAAATGGCAATCTTTAAACCCCCATAACTTTACGAAAAATGATCACAGGTAAAATATCTTTTCAGATTTAAGATCAAGACAACAATACCTTTTGAATGATTTAAACAAATTCCGTCAAAAATGGCTAGTTAAGAAGTCGAAATTTGTCTGAAGAAAAAATCACCCCGAGCACAATTATTCCGTTACTTTCGTTACGAAACTCGGAACAATAATAGTCGATGTTAACATATCCTTAGCATTGGCTGTATTTAATAGCTGGTTATTGGTCAAAATGAACCCTTTAAAAATGAACACATCCTACCGCAACAATATTTGCGACTTAGGTTGGAAAAACAGATAGTTCGTACTATAACACAAGCTTGATTGTGTAAAAAGAGCCATTTCTCTCGCTTTTTCTTCTATAAAGCGATTGCAACTCAAAAACGCTTTTTAAGTCAACTCAGACTCACCCAATGCTGTAAAGATCCACAATGTCGCCTCCTGTGAAACAGACAATCAAGTCACAACTTGTGCTGAGCGCGGCAAAGTCCATGGGACAGTTCATGGCAATTGTGGCCGCTCTCTTTTCCAGTTCCATACTGTCACAGTCGTACTCATACACTATACATTGGGGCTCCGAATCCCAATTGAGAATCGTACTAAAAACTACAGTATCCGACTCCGTTATCGCATACGACAGTTTGACTATGCTTGGACTCAACGTCGAATCCAAAATTTGACCTGATTTCAGACTTACAGACGCGAAAAGTTGAAAAGTTATCGAGCACCAAACATTCAATACAAAATCTTCATGCACTGATACAATCACAAATTTATCAAATATCTGGTGAAATTTGACAATGGGTCCGTTTTCATGAATAAGTGCGACCTCAGAAATTTGAGACGTCGCAAAATTTACTCGGTATTGCACGCAGTCTTTTGTGACAACATTAAACTCCTTGTCTTTGAAATGCGAAATGAACGCTATATTCAAAGAATCTGTCATAAATTCCAATCGCGATTCTAACTCTAGAGATTGACGATTAACAACTATCAACGAGCTTACGTCTGCAGAAATAATAAGTGAACTCGAATCGCACAACAAGACTTTGGAATTCAAAGGCAGATACTCGATTTCAGATGTCGTTAAAAGCACGCTGTCTACTATTGAACTATTCAGCGGCAGAACCCAAAAGTTATCATTGTTCAAAACTACCGGCAATGACTCGAAAAATCTGGAAAATATTGACCCCCGTTTATTGATTTTGTTGGAAAAAGATGACACGATATAGGCAAGTAGCATTTGTTGATGATTGGATACGGAAGACTGATTCGAGATTGATTTCTGGACGATCTTGAGGAGCTGCTCCAGGGGTTCCCGTTCTTCTAGTTTAGTTGCTTTAATGAGCCGATTGAGATCTGAGACGAAACACTTGGAATGAGTAGAAGAGCACTTTTGGAGGATCCATTCTAAGTTAGCGAACAGGTTCAGAGCTTCAGCAGTCCCGCCTTAAAAAATTAACGAAATCTACAGTAAAAACAAAACAGGATGGCCAGTTGTTGTGCAAGTAGCATAGAATTTTTTTTGCACAAAAAGGAAAATTTCATGAGGGAGAGATGACATAGGAAATTCACGGTACTTAAAATATCTTGAACTGCTTAAGCACAGGTTACGTAACATTTTTAAAAAATTATCTTTTTATTGGGATAATTGCCGAGCGAGGACTGGGCAATTTAGCCAGCATGTTCTAAATTTGACTGCAAACCAGAAATATTGAGACCAAAAATCGGGCAGCGAAATTTTGACACTACGCCACTGTTTTACCCTGTCAGTTCTACCGGTCGAAGTAATAAGCTTATTAGTTTGCATGTTTGGTGCATTAAAACAGGGGCAAAGTTGCATACTCGAGGAAAAACAACAAATTCAAAATTCTAAGAAACGTTCAACATAGCCAATCGAAGATTGGAAAAGAGTAATGAACGGAAATTTATGATATTTATGAACAGAATGAAATTTATGATTCAGGCATTTTTGATAATATGAACCCACTTTCAGAAAAATGGATTAATAGGTAAAGTTTAAATTCCGCTGGGAAATCTTAAAAATTAACTAGCGTGTAACGCACCTCCGGTGCTTCGAATTTTTAATAACTGTAAATATTGGAGAAAAATCAGCATCCTTTGAGCGTACTCTGACAACACCGAGTTACAGGGTTAGTTATTTCAAATTTTGAAAAAAATTTCTATTCAAGTTTTTTAAATCTAAGTTCTTTGAAAAACTTTAAAATCTTTGAAAAATTAAGAAACATCACATCTCGGAATCTAAAACTAATTGGGCAGTCGCATTTGGACGCAAAATTTGCAACTCCTGAGAGAGCTCTTGCAAAATTCAACTACAGCGTTGGGGATTTCAAATCTTGAGAAACTTGAAAATAAGTTTTCTGAAAAAAACTTTTTTGAAAAAACCAGAAAAAAAACGTCAAATCTCAAAAAAAACCAAAAGATTTGAGCAGCCACAATTGGAAGCAAAATCCCTCGCAATTCCTACAGGGTTTAAAAACTTCAAAATTTGAAGAAAAAAAAATAAATTTTCTGAAAATTGTTTGAAAAATAACAAAAAAACGTCATATCTGGAAAACTACAAAGACTTGAGCAGTCACAGTTGGAGGCAAGATTCGCAACATCTGAGACCTTGAGAGTTCACTGACAACCCCAAACTAAAACGGTTGGGAAGATGAAATTTAGAAGAAATAAAATTAAATGTAATTTTGTTGAAAAAAAAAACATCACAAAAAAACGTCATATCTCGAAAACTACAAGAACTTGAGCAGTCACATTCAGAAGCAAGAATCGCAACTCTGAGAGTACCTTCACAGATTCCAACTACAGGATTGAGATCTTCACAGTTTTTGAATTTTTTAAAAATCTTAAGTTGTTTTGAAAATTTTTGAAAAAATCATAAAAAAACGTCATATCTCGAAAACTACATGGATTTGAAAAGTAAGATTTGGAGGCAAAACTTGCAACCCCTGAGACTACCCTGACATCCCCCAAATACAGGGTTGCGAATTTCAAATTTTCACAAACTTTTAAAAATTAATTACAAAAATTTTTTTGAAAAAATGACCTAATCAGAAGAAATTAGACCAAGAAACATTTGCATTTAAACTTGACCGTTCAACCAAAATCTTCCTGTGAGTAAACTTGATAAAAACGTACCTGCTTTCAGTAAATGTCGCAAATAAAACTGCTGGAAGTAAATATCGCCAGCCGGTACACTAGACCACGTTTTATATCTCTCCAAATATGCCTGTAACAAATTCTGATTCAGAACTTTAACTTCACTTCCATTTTGCTGGATTTTCTTCAGCAGAAACGCTTTCATAGATGGAGAGAAGAAATAACTTCGCAGAAAATGCCTGAAAACTCCTCGTTCGATCAACATGTAAATCAGAAAAATCAGCATCCTTTGAGCGTACTCTGACAACACCGAGTTACAGGGTTAGTTATTTCAAATTTTGAAAAAAATTTCTATTCAAGTTTTTTAAATCTAAGTTCTTTGAAAAACTTTAAAATCTTTGAAAAATTAAGAAACATCACATCTCGGAATCTAAAACTATTTGGGCAGTCGCATTTGGACGCAAAATTTGCAACTCGTGAGAGAGCTCTTGCAGTATTCAACTACAGCGTTGGGGATTTCAAATCTTGAGAAACTTGAAAATAAGTTTTCTGAAAAAAACTTTTTTGAAAAAACCAGAAAAAAAAACGTCAAATCTCGAAAAAAACCAAAAGATTTGAGCAGCCACAATTGGAAGCAAAATCCCTCGCAATTCCTACAGGGTTTAAAAACTTCAAAATTTGAAGAAAAAAAAAATAAATTTTCTGAAAATTTTTTGAAAAATAACAAAAAAACGTCATATCTGGAAAACTACAAAGACTTGAGCAGTCACAGTTGGAGGCAAGATTCGCAACATCTGAGACCTTGAGAGTTCACTGACAACCCCAAACTAAAACGGTTGGGAAGATGAAATTTAGAAGAAATAAAATTAAATGTAATTTTGTTGAAAAAAAAAACATCACAAAAAAACGTCATATCTCGAAAACTACAAGAACTTGAGCAGTCATATTCAGAAGCAAGAATCGCAACTCTGAGAGTACCTTCACAGATTCCAACTACAGGATTGAGATCTTCACAGTTTTTGAATTTTTTAAAAATCTTAAGTTGTTTTGAAAATTTTTGAAAAAATCATAAAAAAACGTCATATCTCGAAAACTACATGGATTTGAAAAGTAAGATTTGGAGGCAAAACTTGCAACCCCTGAGACTACCCTGACATCCCCCAAATACAGGGTTGCGAATTTCAAATTTTCACAAACTTTTAAAAATTAATTACAAAATTTTTTTTGAAAAAATGACCTAATCAGAAGAAAATAGACCAAGAAACATTTGCATTTAAACTTGACCGTTCAACCAAAATCTTCCTGTGAGTAAACTTGATAAAAACGTACCTGCTTTCAGTAAATGTCGCAAATAATACTGCTGGAAGTAAATATCGCCAGCCGGTACACTAGACCACGTTTTATATCTCTCCAAATATGCCTGTAACAAATTCTGATTCAGAACTTTAACTTCACTTCCATTTTGCTGGATTTTCTTCAGCAGAAACGCTTTCATAGATGGAGAGAAGAAATAACTTCGCAGAAAATGCCTGAAAACTCCTTGTTCGATCAACATGTAAATCAGAAAAATCAGCATCCTTTGAGCATACTCTGACAACACCGAGTTACAGGGTTAGTTATTTCAAATTTTGAAAAAAATTTCTATTCAAGTTTTTTAAATCTAAGTTCTTTGAAAAACTTTAAAATCTTTGAAAAATTAAGAAACATCACATCTCGGAATCTAAAACTAATTGGGCAGTCGCATTTGGACGCAAAATTTGCAACTCCTGAGAGAGCTCTTGCAGTATTCAACTACAGCGTTGGGGATTTCAAATCTTGAGAAACTTGAAAATAAGTTTTCTGAAAAAAACTTTTTTGAAAAAACCAGAAAAAAAAACGTCAAATCTCGAAAAAAACCAAAAGATTTGAGCAGCCACAATTGGAAGCAAAATCCCTCGCAATTCCTACAGGGTTTAAAAACATCAAAATTTGAAGAAAAAAAATAAATTTTCTGAAAATTTTTTGAAAAATAACAAAAAAACGTCATATCTGGAAAACTACAAAGACTTGAGCAGTCACAGTTGGAGGCAAGATTCGCAACATCTGAGACCTTGAGAGTTCACTGACAACCCCAAACTAAAACGGTTGGGAAGATGAAATTTAGAAGAAATAAAATTAAATGTAATTTTGTTGAAAAAAAAACATCACAAAAAAACGTCATATCTCGAAAACTACAAGAACTTGAGCAGTCATATTCAGAAGCAAGAATCGCAACTCTGAGAGTACCTTCAAAGATTCCAACTACAGGATTGAGATCTTCACAGTTTTTGAATTTTTTAAAAATCTTAAGTTGTTTTGAAAATTTTTGAAAAAATCATAAAAAAACGTCATATCTCGAAAACTACATGGATTTGAAAAGTAAGATTTGGAGGCAAAACTTGCAACCCCTGAGACTACCCTGACATCCCCCAAATACAGGGTTGCGAATTTCAAATTTTCACAAACTTTTAAAAATTAATTACAAAAATTTTTTTGAAAAAATGACCTAATCAGAAGAAAATAGACCAAGAAACATTTGCATTTAAACTTGACCGTTCAACCAAAATCTTCCTGTGAGTAAACTTGATAAAAACGTACCTGCTTTCAGTAAATGTCGCAAATAAAACTGCTGGAAGTAAATATCGCCAGCCGGTACACTAGACCACGTTTTATATCTCTCCAAATATGCCTGTAACAAATTCTGATTCAGAACTTTAACTTCACTTCCATTTTGCTGGATTTTCTTCAGCAGAAACGCTTTCATAGATGGAGAGAAGAAATAACTTCGCAGAAAATGCCTGAAAACTCCTCGTTCGATCAACATGTAAATCAGAAAAATCAGCATCCTTTGAGCGTACTCTGACAACACCGAGTTACAGGGTTAGTTATTTCAAATTTTGAAAAAAATTTCTATTCAAGTTTTTTAAATCTAAGTTCTTTGAAAAACTTTAAAATCTTTGAAAAATTAAGAAACATCACATCTCGGAATCTAAAACTATTTGGGCAGTCGCATTTGGACGCAAAATTTGCAACTCGTGAGAGAGCTCTTGCAGTATTCAACTACAGCGTTGGGGATTTCAAATCTTGAGAAACTTGAAAATAAGTTTTCTGAAAAAAACTTTTTTGAAAAAACCAGAAAAAAAAAACGTCAAATCTCGAAAAAACCAAAAGATTTGAGCAGCCACAATTGGAAGCAAAATCCCTCGCAATTCCTACAGGGTTTAAAAACTTCAAAATTTGAAGAAAAAAAAATAAATTTTCTGAAAATTTTTTGAAAAATAACAAAAAAACGTCATATCTGGAAAACTACAAAGACTTGAGCAGTCACAGTTGGAGGCAAGATTCGCAACTCTGAGAGTACCTTCACAGATTCCAACTACAGGATTGAGATCTTCACAGTTTTTGAATTTTTTAAAAATCTTAAGTTGTTTTGAAAATTTTTGAAAAAATCATAAAAAAACGTCATATCTCGAAAACTACATGGATTTGAAAAGTAAGATTTGGAGGCAAAACTTGCAACCCCTGAGACTACCCTGACATCCCCCAAATACAGGGTTGCGAATTTCAAATTTTCACAAACTTTTAAAAATTAATTACAAAAATTTTTTTGAAAAAATGACCTAATCAGAAGAAAATAGACCAAGAAACATTTGCATTTAAACTTGACCGTTCAACCAAAATCTTCCTGTGAGTAAACTTGATAAAAACGTACCTGCTTTCAGTAAATGTCGCAAATAAAACTGCTGGAAGTAAATATCGCCAGCCGGTACACTAGACCACGTTTTATATCTCTCCAAATATGCCTGTAACAAATTCTGATTCAGAACTTTAACTTCACTTCCATTTTGCTGGATTTTCTTCAGCAGAAACGCTTTCATAGATGGAGAGAAGAAATAACTTCGCAGAAAATGCCTGAAAACTCCTCGTTCGATCAACATGTAAATCAGAAAAATCAGCATCCTTTGAGCGTACTCTGACAACACCGAGTTACAGGGTTAGTTATTTCAAATTTTGAAAAAAATTTCTATTCAAGTTTTTTAAATCTAAGTTCTTTGAAAAACTTTAAAATCTTTGAAAAATTAAGAAACATCACATCTCGGAATCTAAAACTATTTGGGCAGTCGCATTTGGACGCAAAATTTGCAACTCGTGAGAGAGCTCTTGCAGTATTCAACTACAGCGTTGGGGATTTCAAATCTTGAGAAACTTGAAAATAAGTTTTCTGAAAAAAACTTTTTTGAAAAAACCAGAAAAAAAAACGTCAAATCTCGAAAAAACCAAAAGATTTGAGCAGCCACAATTGGAAGCAAAATCCCTCGCAATTCCTACAGGGTTTAAAAACTTCAAAATTTGAAGAAAAAAAAAATAAATTTTCTGAAAATTTTTTGAAAAATAACAAAAAAACGTCATATCTGGAAAACTACAAAGACTTGAGCAGTCACAGTTGGAGGCAAGATTCGCAACTCTGAGAGTACCTTCACAGATTCCAACTACAGGATTGAGATCTTCACAGTTTTTGAATTTTTTAAAAATCTTAGTTGTTTTGAAAATTTTTGAAAAAATCATAAAAAAACGTCATATCTCGAAAACTACATGGATTTGAAAAGTAAGATTTGGAGGCAAAACTTGCAACCCCTGAGACTACCCTGACATCCCCCAAATACAGGGTTGCGAATTTCAAATTTTCACAAACTTTTAAAAATTAATTACAAAAATTTTTTTGAAAAAATGACCTAATCAGAAGAAAATAGACCAAGAAACATTTGCATTTAAACTTGACCGTTCAACCAAAATCTTCCTGTGAGTAAACTTGATAAAAACGTACCTGCTTTCAGTAAATGTCGCAAATAAAACTGCTGGAAGTAAATATCGCCAGCCGGTACACTAGACCACGTTTTATATCTCTCCAAATATGCCTGTAACAAATTCTGATTCAGAACTTTAACTTCACTTCCATTTTGCTGGATTTTCTTCAGCAGAAACGCTTTCATAGATGGAGAGAAGAAATAACTTCGCAGAAAATGCCTGAAAACTCCTCGTTCGATCAACATGTAAATCAGAAAAATCAGCATCCTTTGAGCGTACTCTGACAACACCGAGTTACAGGGTTAGTTATTTCAAATTTTGAAAAAAATTTCTATTCAAGTTTTTTAAATCTAAGTTCTTTGAAAAACTTTAAAATCTTTGAAAAATTAAGAAACATCACATCTCGGAATCTAAAACTATTTGGGCAGTCGCATTTGGACGCAAAATTTGCAACTCGTGAGAGAGCTCTTGCAGTATTCAACTACAGCGTTGGGGATTTCAAATCTTGAGAAACTTGAAAATAAGTTTTCTGAAAAAAACTTTTTTGAAAAAACCAGAAAAAAAAACGTCAAATCTCGAAAAAAACCAAAAGATTTGAGCAGCCACAATTGGAAGCAAAATCCCTCGCAATTCCTACAGGGTTTAAAAACTTCAAAATTTGAAGAAAAAAAAATAAATTTTCTGAAAATTTTTTGAAAAATAACAAAAAAACGTCATATCTGGAAAACTACAAAGACTTGAGCAGTCACAGTTGGAGGCAAGATTCGCAACTCTGAGAGTACCTTCACAGATTCCAACTACAGGATTGAGATCTTCACAGTTTTTGAATTTTTTAAAAATCTTAGTTGTTTTGAAAATTTTTGAAAAAATCATAAAAAAACGTCATATCTCGAAAACTACATGGATTTGAAAAGTAAGATTTGGAGGCAAAACTTGCAACCCCTGAGACTACCCTGACATCCCCCAAATACAGGGTTGCGAATTTCAAATTTTCACAAACTTTTAAAAATTAATTACAAAATTTTTTTTGAAAAAATGACCTAATCAGAAGAAAATAGACCAAGAAACATTTGCATTTAAACTTGACCGTTCAACCAAAATCTTCCTGTGAGTAAACTTGATAAAAACGTACCTGCTTTCAGTAAATGTCGCAAATAAAACTGCTGGAAGTAAATATCGCCAGCCGGTACACTAGACCACGTTTTATATCTCTCCAAATATGCCTGTAACAAATTCTGATTCAGAACTTTAACTTCACTTCCATTTTGCTGGATTTTCTTCAGCAGAAACGCTTTCATAGATGGAGAGAAGAAATAACTTCGCAGAAAATGCCTGAAAACTCCTCGTTCGATCAACATGTAAATCAGAAAAATCAGCATCCTTTGAGCGTACTCTGACAACACCGAGTTACAGGGTTAGTTATTTCAAATTTTGAAAAAAATTTCTATTCAAGTTTTTTAAATCTAAGTTCTTTGAAAAACTTTAAAATCTTTGAAAAATTAAGAAACATCACATCTCGGAATCTAAAACTATTTGGGCAGTCGCATTTGGACGCAAAATTTGCAACTCGTGAGAGAGCTCTTGCAGTATTCAACTACAGCGTTGGGGATTTCAAATCTTGAGAAACTGGAAAATAAGTTTTCTGAAAAAAACTTTTTTGAAAAAACCAGAAAAAAAACGTCAAATCTCGAAAAAAACCAAAAGATTTGAGCAGCCACAATTGGAAGCAAAATCCCTCGCAATTCCTACAGGGTTTAAAAACTTCAAAATTTGAAGAAAAAAAAAATAAATTTTCTGAAAATTTTTTGAAAAATAACAAAAAAACGTCATATCTGGAAAACTACAAAGACTTGAGCAGTCACAGTTGGAGGCAAGATTCGCAACATCTGAGACCTTGAGAGTTCACTGACAACCCCAAACTAAAACGGTTGGGAAGATGAAATTTAGAAGAAATAAAATTAAATGTAATTTTGTTGAAAAAAAAAACATCACAAAAAAACGTCATATCTCGAAAACTACAAGAACTTGAGCAGTCATATTCAGAAGCAAGAATCGCAACTCTGAGAGTACCTTCACAGATTCCAACTACAGGATTGAGATCTTCACAGTTTTTGAATTTTTTAAAAATCCTAAGTTGTTTTGAAAATTTTTGAAAAAATCATAAAAAAACGTCATATCTCGAAAACTACATGGATTTGAAAAGTAAGATTTGGAGGCAAAACTTGCAACCCCTGAGACTACCCTGACATCCCCCAAATACAGGGTTGCGAATTTCAAATTTTCACAAACTTTTAAAAATTAATTACAAAAATTTTTTTGAAAAAATGACCTAATCAGAAGAAAATAGACCAAGAAACATTTGCATTTAAACTTGACCGTTCAACCAAAATCTTCCTGTGAGTAAACTTGATAAAAACGTACCTGCTTTCAGTAAATGTCGCAAATAATACTGCTGGAAGTAAATATCGCCAGCCGGTACACTAGACCACGTTTTATATCTCTCCAAATATGCCTGTAACAAATTCTGATTCAGAACTTTAACTTCACTTCCATTTTGCTGGATTTTCTTCAGCAGAAACGCTTTCATAGATGGAGAGAAGAAATAACTTCGCAGAAAATGCCTGAAAACTCCTTGTTCGATCAACATGTAAATCAGAAAAATCAGCATCCTTTGAGCATACTCTGACAACACCGAGTTACAGGGTTAGTTATTTCAAATTTTGAAAAAAATTTCTATTCAAGTTTTTTAAATCTAAGTTCTTTGAAAAACTTTAAAATCTTTGAAAAATTAAGAAACATCACATCTCGGAATCTAAAACTAATTGGGCAGTCGCATTTGGACGCAAAATTTGCAACTCCTGAGAGAGCTCTTGCAGTATTCAACTACAGCGTTGGGGATTTCAAATCTTGAGAAACTTGAAAATAAGTTTTCTGAAAAAAACTTTTTTGAAAAAACCAGAAAAAAAAAAACGTCAAATCTCGAAAAAAACCAAAAGATTTGAGCAGCCACAATTGGAAGCAAAATCCCTCGCAATTCCTACAGGGTTTAAAAACATCAAAATTTGAAGAAAAAAAAATAAATTTTCTGAAAATTTTTTGAAAAATAACAAAAAAACGTCATATCTGGAAAACTACAAAGACTTGAGCAGTCACAGTTGGAGGCAAGATTCGCAACATCTGAGACCTTGAGAGTTCACTGACAACCCCAAACTAAAACGGTTGGGAAGATGAAATTTAGAAGAAATAAAATTAAATGTAATTTTGTTGAAAAAAAAAACATCACAAAAAAACGTCATATCTCGAAAACTACAAGAACTTGAGCAGTCATATTCAGAAGCAAGAATCGCAACTCTGAGAGTACCTTCACAGATTCCAACTACAGGATTGAGATCTTCACAGTTTTTGAATTTTTTAAAAATCTTAAGTTGTTTTGAAAATTTTTGAAAAAATCATAAAAAAACGTCATATCTCGAAAACTACATGGATTTGAAAAGTAAGATTTGGAGGCAAAACTTGCAACCCCTGAGACTACCCTGACATCCCCCAAATACAGGGTTGCGAATTTCAAATTTTCACAAACTTTTAAAAATTAATTACAAAATTTTTTTTGAAAAAATGACCTAATCAGAAGAAAATAGACCAAGAAACATTTGCATTTAAACTTGACCATTCAACCAAAATCTTCCTGTGAGTAAACTTGATAAAAACGTACCTGCTTTCAGTAAATGTCGCAAATAATACTGCTGGAAGTAAATATCGCCAGCCGGTACACTAGACCACGTTTTATATCTCTCCAAATATGCCTGTAACAAATTCTGATTCAGAACTTTAACTTCACTTCCATTTTGCTGGATTTTCTTCAGCAGAAACGCTTTCATAGATGGAGAGAAGAAATAACTTCCCAGAAAATGCCTGAAAACTCCTTGTTCGATCAACATGTTAATCGTGTCATGCATTTTGTTCACACTTGCCACGTCTTGAACGTTCGAATCGAAGACAAACTTCCATAGACATTTTATGACTTTCACATAGACGATTCGGTTTTTCAGAATGGCACACTGTTTCAGAAACACTTGCACCTTTGCCGGCAAATCGTCAAATATTCGACCACAGTTACTTCCACATTTTGGTTCGACACAATTAACAGCTCCGAACACTTCGTTCTTGTTCAAAACATCAGTTTGACTACCTTCTGTCACAGAAGTTGTAATTTCTTCAATTTTCACAGATCGTATTTTTAATCCAGCATTTTCCAGATCTTCCGTCATTTCCAGGTCAACATCCAAGTTGTACAGAACAACCGTTAGTCCTGCGTACTTCAGAGAATGTAAAAGTTTTACTAATCGGTCATTGCACTTCAGTGACCCCAGCAAAGTTATGATTTTCAATTTAGAGGTCAAACTTTTAATCCGTGACAAAATCGCAACAGGGGAAGACGCTGAGACGTGATGCAAATCGACACTTGAGACAAAATCTTTGCATTTTCTAGTTAGGAATAAAAACAAGTCGTGTATTACTGCGCAGTAGTCGTCATTTGCAGTCAGTATTTCATGAAATACTACACATAATCCTGGAGGTTCATTTTGTTTCATAAGAGCCCAACATATACTTTCACTCCATTGGGACAAATTATCTATTGACTGTTCTTTGACTGAGGGGGTGAGTTGGATAATAGAAATGATTGAGGGGGTGAAGAGAGACAGGTCTTGGGATTCGGGGATGTGTCGCACGTAGCGTACATTGGGGGCGGAGAGTCCGTGCCATCTCACGTTTTTTACTGAAACAAAACACTTCTAGCATCGCAAAACTCTAGCGAGGTGAGATCGTTTTCATTAAAAAAAAGCTTTTCAACTTGAATTTCAATATACTCAAAAAGTTATTAATTTCAAACAATTCTCCTCTGATACATTGTGACTAGTAGAATTCCAGTGAACTAGGATTCAATTGTTACGCACATATGAACATTAATCCTAGAAACAAATGGCTTTTTTGCTTTGGGGAAAAGCGAGTGAATAACAAGGAGACGGATCTGATCCATACATTGAATTTCATAGGCAATTATGGGAGACAGTAAAGCAATCAAAGCAAAAGCAAGACATCAAATTAGAAGAATCACTATTTATTACAGCTGTTAGTTTTATTTTCGTTCGACTTGAGGGCAAGCATGGCGTGAAACAAATATTCGTTTACCGCCTATTTCGATCAATTACCCGCTAAAATGCCTTCATTTTGTTTGTTTTGCTTCTTAATAAGTTCACTGTCTAGATCAGACCCATCTCCTTGTCAGTCACCAAAGTGGGAAACTTATAAAAAGAGATCCAATTGTATTTTGTACAACATACCACATCCATAATACGGAGCTACTAAATGATGGCCAGTCAATGAGCAGAAAAGTCTAAGAACAGAGAGGGTCAAGACCAGAAAAACAAAATCAAATTTGTATTTAAAAAACGAAATCAAATTTCTCAATTTATGCATTATCTGTTCGTTTCTTTGGTAATATAGACAATTCTATTTCTTGTTTTACCGATCAGTTTCTAAGAGTCCATTTTTTCTGTTCTTTTTGTGCCCTTGGACTCTTTCTGCTCTTAGAGCACTTCTGCGCTTACTACTCTGCTTCCGACTCCTAAATATGTACTCCGTAGTTAAATCAGAATTGTAATTCATGCCGGCATAGAAAACACGGGTCTTTTTACTTATTGCGCCCAAAATTCAAAATTTCAAAATCATGAACTGAAACCAGAAATTGAACTGACTTAGAACTGAAACTAGATTGGCTAGAATTAGCCAATCAAATTTCAACGCCATCTTAAAATGATTTGTTGACAATTTTAAGGCGAATTATAAAAAAGCCGAATTAGC
This sequence comes from Symsagittifera roscoffensis, assembly GCF_963678635.1. Taxonomy (NCBI): domain Eukaryota; kingdom Metazoa; phylum Xenacoelomorpha; order Acoela; family Convolutidae; genus Symsagittifera; species Symsagittifera roscoffensis. Next base: position 65,184,557 of record NC_087064.1, read on the forward strand.
CTATAAAGAAGACTGTTTGGTAAACTACTCAGAATAATTTCAAATACGCTCCAGAGTTGTACCCATATTAGAAAAAAAACACAGAGAACAGCTACAGGCGAAAAAATTACCACTTTCGTATCTGTTCAAAATTCGGTCTTGTTAGAAGCCAGCTTAAGAATGAAGTGATCACATTTGTTATAACTAAATCAACCAGTGCTATCGGTATATTGTTCTCAGTATTTATACAGTGAATATTACAAAATCGCAAAAGTAAGAAATTTGGGCGGAATAAGTAAACAGACCCAAAAAAAAGAAAGTTTTGGACGGACTGTGAAAATACCGGGTAAACCAGAACTTATTCCCAACAACAAACAAACGGCTAACACCAACATCAGGGTAATTGCAACATTATCACATCAATCCTTCGCCAGTCGAAAAAAAAACAGTTAATTATCGTTCCAGGATCAACTTACGTGTTTGTATTTCGTAAGCACACTCAATGTACCCGACCAAGGTTCTCACAATCTCCGACTGCTGTCCACTGTTCTGTTGTTGTTGTTGACCCACGACAGCCTCCTGGTCACAAAACAATTAACCGACAGGCACTTTAGATTACATCTAACCAATGTGTTATATCTTTAGCTTCAAAGCCTGACTTTACTCTACCAATTTAGGGCCATCATCATGCTTTCAATCAGTTTATACCATCGGCTCAAAGTTTGTTAATGAAAAACAGTACAAAAACATTTTCAATTTAACTCGAGGGTCATGAATGAATTAAGCATGCAGTTTTTCTAAACTTTGCTACTTTTTTCAGCTTAAATAAGCTCCATCAAGCTTCAAAGGAAGCTTAATTTCTAATTACTGAACTTTCGGTTTAAAGTTTTCCAAAACTCGAATGCCTGTAGACTCATTTTCATTACACTCACTTGTCTACTACTGTCTACATCTCCACTGGCAGACGACCAAGAAGCAGACAGAGCCAGTTGGGACTCATTGAACTGGAAGTACTTGATCAGCTCGTAGAACAGCACGTCTCCTTTCTGCGATAAGACCAGCAGAAGCTGTTCACGTCTTCGCGTCTCACCCGACTCGAGAATGATCGACTCGTACTCGTCAGTCGAGAAAGCCTAAATAAAAGACATGAGTGAGGTTTATCGAGAATTTCAGTTGACCATTCTATGGTACATTCTAGGTTTTTTGATCTATGTATTATATAAGAGTTCGCATGAAATGAAACTATGCAAAATTGAACTCGAGGAGTCAAACCCTTCAGAAATAGACAGATCAAAAAGTGTAGTGACACAACAACCTAAATTTAATGAACAACGAGTTGTGTTATACCACAAGCAACACGCATAATCACATGTACAAGACAACTACAAGACATCGGAGAAAATAGGATTCCAGTAGAAGTGTCAATCAACTCAAGGACAGTGATAAACAAAAACTTATTCTTTTTTGGAACTATTCAATTTCAAAATGATATCATTGAACGTTTCAAGACACTATTTCATAAAACAGACCAAATCAAAAAAACTTCCATTGGAAATAAAAAAACTGAAATCCACTTTCGAAACTAGAAATCGATCACTAATTTCCAAGCAACTCTTAGCAGATGAACTTGAATTGAACCCAAAAACTGCATAAAGATCTAAGTGCATTAGTGTACGAATGCAATTCTGTAAATATTAGAGCATCTTAAGACTTTTTCATAAAAAATAAGCCAACAAAAAAATCATCAAGACCTGTGTAAGTGAAAATCACATCGTTCTTTTACATGTAAAACATAGCCAACAGACAATACAAACACCCTAAATTTGAGAAAACTGGATAAATAAACTGGTCAACTCTTTACTTCGCTGGAAATCTGAAAATTGGATTCTACTTTCGAAACTTAAAGTTTATCAATTTTTTCGTGAATTTGTGCTGTTCGGTAGTGGAGTTTGCTGTCCTTTTAACAAATAAATTAACTGAAATTAAAAAAAAAAACCTCGAAAAAGTAAATTTGAACCTGAAAACACTTTCCTGGATGAAAAGCCAAAAAAATTGTTACGACCTACAAAAGGGTCTTAACTACGTTTATCGACTCTTAAAAGACAAGACATTATCGTCACTAACTGTTATCGACCTTAAAATTTCAAACATAGCCCACCGACATTTGTAAAAGAGTCAATGAATGCAAAGAAAGAAAAAAACTAACTTTTTAAAAAAAACTCAATTTTTGAGTTTCAAAGGATAAAAAAAAGTATGGTCGTAAAGCTCCTTAAAATTCAAGAATAATTTATGGTCAAATTTTTTTTGACAAAAATAACTCAATTTCAGAAAATTGGATCAAAAGGTAATTTTTTTTTTCGCTGGGAAATCTGAAAAATAAAATCGACTTTCGAAGCTGGAAGTCGATCACGTTTTTCGTGACCTTTACATTTTTGCTGTTCAATGGAGTTTTTTTCTTCTTTTCAACGAGAAAATGATCTGCACTTCAAAAAAATTCATAAGTCAAACGGCGAAAAAGTTTTTAAAAATCATCACAACTCCCTACATTCATTGGCTTTTAAAAATAGCTACTCAGCACAGCAATGCGCTACACATGATGTAAAATGATCACCAAATTTTACTGAATCAATAGACCAATCGATATCTAGATCCGTTGCTCATATGATACTCTTATGATGCTCATTCTGACTGAGGCCATACATGAATTCCACTATCTTGACTGTCACGTGATCGCCTCAGGCCAACAGTTATGAAGACGAGAAAACCACAATTATTCGACTATTGACAGACAACCTAGACAGTGGCACAGATAACCTTGAACGTGTTTCCTTTATCTATTTACTATTTAAAGTTTTCCTTCAAACAGGGATGGAAATGATCTTTTAAGTTATAACAAGGCTATGTGGCGCCAAAAAAGGTCAAAGCAAGAAGCGACTGAGAAACTTCAATAAACTATCCCCTGACAAAAACACCATCTTGGTTAAAGGTAAAAAACGCATGGATGAAAAATCGACTGATTACAGACAAAAAGAAACAAATATGTGATTATCGCAGTTTTGGTTATTAATCGACTCGAATTAAGAATTCCAGAAAAAAATGTGAATCAACAAAAATGGCATCTCAATGTCACAGTGGCAAAGCGGTGTGATTTTAAGGTCAAAAAATCATCAATTCAATTTTATGGGATGAGTTATCGACGATCTTGTTTTCTCATTCAGAACAATATGAGTCGTATGATAACGAGTCCAGAAAAGAGGAAAGATTAAATTTCAGCGCTTTCCATCTAAGACTAATAATTGAACCCAACTTTATGTAGCTATTAGAATCTGCAAGTGTAGTTTATAATGTTTACCTGTTCTTTCGATTGAACCTGTAGACACAGAATCCTTTATGCAGGTACGATTCCCATAACCCGTCTTTCTTCGATTGAACTAAAGCTCAGATTTGGCAAGATAAAACTCTAGATTTCAGTTAAATGGATTTTTGCCGAAGACGATGACATTTTTGTTGCAAAAACCAAGGCATCGCCGCTTTTTGAGAAGTCAAAATGTTTCCAAAAAACGGTCAAAATGCCAAATTTGACTTTGTGAAATACTACTACTACAAATGCGTTTATTGTCCCTTTTTGTTGTTGGATATTCGGAAAGCGCGTAAGCAATGGTTCAGATGAGGGCATTCTGAAGAGCATTCAAGCTACTAAATGGAAGATAACACGTTTTTCCAAGCCATTCGATCAAAGTAGTCAGTGGATTTTAAACGAGACCCGTTTTTACGCCTTGATGCTGGTCTTTTCCGTGGGGCTGAAATATGGTCTGTTGATTTTAGCTCATGATCATTTTCTCTTCGGTGAACATGGCCATACCATCGTAGCCGTGACCGCACTTGTAGCAAGACATCAACAAGGTCAACAAGACATGTCATTTTAATTACTGCTTCGCTGGTAACTCAGTCTTTGTAAGTGACTCCGGTAATCCTACGCAGAGCTTTCATATCAGCACTCTTAAGAGAGCTGGTCAATGACTTGGTCTGCGGGCAGGTTTCAGGCAGGGACAAACTCCGTAGATAAGACACCTTATAATCAAATCAATATCTTTATTCATCAGCAGAGCCGCAATTTGCAGTCATTTCCTCCAGAAAGCTACTATTCTGACAGATGATGCATGTATTGCGTCACTTTCAACGGAAATCATATCACCCAGATAGCAGAACTTGTCGACAGCACTCAGGGTTTCAAAATGATTAATCCGTAGAGTAGCATTGTGATTTGAGTGATAATTAGAAATCTTATTGCATCTTGGAAAAACATGATTAGCGTTATGTTTAGGTATTTTCCTCGGGCTACTGCATTTTATGTACCAACTTATTATAAAAATTACAGTGTAATGAATTGGTGCGGACAACAAGCGCATAAATTGTTACCGATACCAAATTCAAACAACCAGCGCATGGATATTTTCCGGTTTTTTGAGGAAGAGGCTTTTGACCTGAAATCAAAAGCTTTGTCGGATCCACGTTGATTTGTAAACTGCGTTTTAGAAAGCCTTGTTCCAAGTATTAAACTTCTCAATAGACTGGGATTCCTAATCAGCGGATATCACGAGGTCATCCGCATATAGCATATCCCATGGTACCTGGAACGACAGTTTCTCGTAGCCTCTTCCATTACTATTATAAATAACAATAGGCTAAGTGCCGATCCTTGATACACGCCTACTTGAAATTTCAAGTTATCACTGCATCCTTGGGGCCGGCGAACTCGTGAACTCTCCGTTGCTTTAGAGTCCATGAGATCAGTTCCCTGAGAACACAATCGATGGATTTCTTCAGATCAACAAATATATGACGCAGAGGTTTTTTCTTATCTGCAAACAGTTCCTTCAACAGTCTTATAAGAAAAACGGCATCGGTAGTTGATCTTTCACCCATAAAGCCAAAATGCAAGTCAACTATTTTTATCGATTGTCAGACGTTTAATAGTACTTGTTCGAAAAAATTGAATGTGTGTTCTAGTAATCGGATGCTTTGTAGAATTCACTTTCTAACGGATCACCTTTTCCTTTCTAAAAAACGTCAGTTCCACTTTCGCTCCAGTCGGAGGAGACTAGACCAGATTCCCAGACTTCCTTAAGGACTTTAAAAGTCCAGCAAGTCCACAATCCCCGGCAAACTTCATCATGTCCGAAGTCGGCCCTGTCCTAAGCTTTTCTAATTTTTCAGACCTCAGCCACTTTTTGAACAAAAATCTTTTGTTTTCTATTCCTTAGCCTTTTTTTTGTTTCATCACCTATTTTTTCGTTTCATCACCTATTTTTTCGTTTCATCACTTTTTCTGCCTTTTTTTTCACTGGTTTTCGCCACACACGTTTTTCACTACTAGAAGTATTGATTTAAAAATTTTGAAGTGTTGAATTAAAAATTTTGAACTGTTGATTTAATTTTCTGGAAGTTTGGACTTAAGATTTGACATTTTGAAGGAAATTCATGTTTCTACAAAATTTAGGGCGTAGCCGCTTAAGCCTGGAAGTTTCGCACAACCAGTTATCTTGATTGAAAAATCCTAAAGCCGCTTAGAGCTTCCCATAACCCTTTTTTTGTTTGAACCCATACTCTCGAATGTTTTGGGAAGGTTGTTTGTGAGAGAAAATAAAGATCCAAATAAAGGGGTCAAACATTCCCCCATTGAAATTTTTCACATCCGTACAAAGTGTAGCAAGGTAAAAAAAAACTAAGAGAAAATGCAGGCAGCTAAAGTCGTATCACTTCATTCTACTAGGATCACTTTTTTGAAAATCAGCATTGTAATTTTTGAGTACACCTAAAACTTTTCCAAGTGAAAAATTTTTCCAAATTATTATACCGTTGTATGAAACAAGAAACTTTTTCGGCTCAATTGATGAAATAAAGAAGCATCAACTGTGTTATTTCATTACTAACTAAATGTCAAAGCATTTGGAACTATAAAGCTAATGTAGCCTATCAATTCAAAAGTGCCATCAATAATAGCACTTATATTTGCGACTTAGGCTGGAAAAATTTGCATCGATCTATCACACTACTCTGCGATAGTGTAATAATACCTGATTTTATCAAACAAGAATACCAAGCAGCAAAATGAAGTTTTAGTTGGTGATTTTTGTACGCATATTTAAGTAATTAGTCAGCCGTGTTCACATAAGAAAACAGTTAAAACAAACGACTATGAAATGATTTTGAGCTTGACTGACCGAAACAAAAGCTGAAAAGTCTAACTAACAAAAACAAAACATCTCGGCTGTCTATTTCTCAGATATGCTGAATCAAAAAATAGACTCAAAAAATGTTTTCATTTACTACGTTTTGCTGACAGCTGAAACCATCTCAAAAACTTTACTTGGCTCATCAGCCGCAGGAATTACACCAGATTCTCAGATTTCCTTAAGGACTTTAAAAGTTCCAGTAAGTCCACGTCCCCGGCAAATTCATTAAGTCCGAAGTCGGCCCTGTCCTAAGCTTTTCTTATTTTTCATCTCTCTCATTACAAGTGCAACTTCCTGGATAGTAAATTCCTCCAATGGGCCAGCCAATGGGGGAACATTTACCATTTCAAATGGATTTGGTTCATTAAAAAGATTTGAGAAGTAGTTTTGCCACTGCGGGAGAACATCTTGGTCACAAGTCAGGAGTTTTCCATCACAAGTGATGAACTTTGCTCCAACCACATCTTTTTGATCATTTTTCATTTGCTTGGCGAGAAGAAAAAATTTATGCCGTGTCAGACAGACCTTAACACCATTTCTGAACAGATTACTTCTTAGCTTCAGCGACTGGCTGTTTCTCGAATGTGTTCTGCACACCCGTTCTTCATCATTTCCAGACCTCAGCCACTTTTGAACAAAAATCTTTTCTTTTCAATTCCTTAGCCTATTTTTTCGTTTCATCACCTATTTTTTCGTTTCATTACTTTATTCTTTTCTCGCTGTTTTTTGCCACATAAAATTCTCACTTCTAGAAGTGTTGATATAAAAATTTTGAAGTTTGATTCAACTTTCTGGAAGTGTTGATTTAAGATTTGACATTTTGTAGGACATTTTTGACATTTTTCTACAAAATTTAAGGTGTAAAGCCTGGAGGATTCGCACAACCAGTTATCTTGATTGAAAAATCCTAAAGCCGCTTAGAGCTTCCCATAACCTTTTTTTTTTTTGAACCCATACTCTCGAATGTTTTGGGAGGGTTGTTTTTGAGAAAAAAACTTCCAAATAAATGGGTCAAACATTCCCCAATTGAAAATTTTAAAGGCTGTAGAAAGTTGAAAAGAAACTCAGAGAAGATGCAGGCAGCTGAAGTCGTATCACTTCATTCTATCAGGATCACTTTTTTTGAAAATCAGCTTTGTAATTTTTGAGTAAAACTAAAACTTTTCCAAGTGAAAAATTTTTCAAATTAATTATACTGTTGAATGAAACAGGAAGCTTTTTTCGGCTCATTTGATGAATTAAAGAAGCATCAACTGTGTTATTTCATTACTAATTAAATGTCAAAGCACTTGGAACTATACAGCTAATGTAGACTACCGATTCAAAAGTGCCATCAATAATAGCACTTATATTTGCGACTTAGGTTGGAAAAAAAGTTGCATCGTACTATCACACTACTCTACGATAGGGTAATAATACCTGATCTTATCAAACAAGAATACCAAGCAGCAAAATGAAGTTACAGTTGGTGATTTTTGTACGCATATTTAAGTTATTAGTCAGGTGTGTTCACATAAGAAAACAGTTAAAACAAAGGACTATGAAAAGATTTTGTGCTAGGCTGACCGAAACAAAAGCTGAAAAGTCTAACTAACAAAAACAAAACATCTCGGCTGTCTATTTCTCAGATATGCTGAATCAATAAATAGATTCAAAAATGTTTTCAGTTACCACATTTTGCAGAGAGTTGAAACCATCTCAATAACTTTACTTGGCTCAACAGCCGCCGAGAGTTACCATTTTTCTGTTTGACAATAGTTACGCGGTTTGATTCTGTGTTCATTTGATTTTCAAACTTCTTCGAAAAAAAAATATCTTCAAGATGACTCTGCTTCTATCGCGTGGAGAACTGTCCTCCATGACAAAGAATGCTTTCGACGAAATAAAAAATCCCGATGATTCTAGGAAAACTATCCTGGGATTGATAAAACTCCTCGAATTTAGCTATGAGATGAGATTTCGTGAAGAAATAGCTAAATCAGATTTTGCTGCATTGGCAAAAAGATACATCAAAGAAGTCAAATCAGCAGTGCATCACAAACTTGTTTTTGACCTTCTTTGGAACGTCAGCGATGCCAGTAGGGCATTCTGCAAAAGCATCATTGATACTCAAATCCATGAACTGATTATTGCAAATCTCGAGGATAACGAGGCGTTCCAGTTAGCTAATTTGAACAAGAAGCCGAAGCAAGGTGACATAATTGATCTTCTTTGTGCATTTTTAAGTATTTTTAACAACACTCTTCGTAATTATCCAGAATCAAGATCGATACTCAGCGCAACAAATTTGAAGTATTCTTTGAAAAAATTGCTGGATGTTGAAGATCTTTTTGTCAGGTCAGTGGTCGTAATATGTTTGGCGTATGTCATGAACGAGAAAAATCACCAAAACCAGGAAATGCTATCACTCACGAAGGGCGATTTGGAATTTTTGATAAAGCACATGCTCCCCCTTACTGCTCATGTCACGATGGACGAAGAGTTCTCCCAGAGCGTAAAGTACAATGAGAACACTTTAGGACTTTTTAGTTCGAATGAGATTTTTCAGCCATTGGCTTTACTTGCCACCAACCCTGGAAATGCTCGCGAAATGATCAAACTAGGAATTATTTCAGCAAGTGAGTCTGCTCTGAAAAATGCCTATGAAACGCGTGTTACTTCCGAGAATGAATACTCCTCTTCGGATGCAGCGACCGTTAAATGGTCTTTGCGTCTCTTGGTTGAATTGAATCGAAATGGGCCGGCAAACGCGCTTATCGACTTCCAAGACATCATCGCTAAGTTCACAAATGACGAAGAGGATGGAATTGCCCAAGATGCCAGAAAGCTAGTTTATGATACAAACAAAGACCGCTCGAGTGAAAAGCCATTAGTTGCACTCTCAAGACTCGAGAACCTGCATTTGGCGACTGATATGTCCATAAATGACAATGTCGATGAGCAGGATTGCGAAAAAGAAAGAACCCAGAGAAACGATGCCAGATCTTCACTACTACTTGTCAGTGTTTCAAAGCTCAAAAAATCTGACAAAAGCCATATAATGATCAGCTATAGTCATGCGCAGAAAAATGCAGCACACAAACTTCTCAAAGAGCTGAGAAAAAGCGGAGTTCAAAAAATTTGGATAGACATAGAACACATGCACAAGGGCGAGAATATTATGGATGAGATGGTGAATGCAGTGGATGGCGCCACGTATGTCATCTGTTGCATTTCGGAAGACTATCATAAGAGCGAAAACTGCATGTGTGAAATTAGCTATGCACGGAGCGAGAAAAAGATCATCATTCCCGTTGTGGTTCAAAAGGGCTTCACGCCAGAAAAAAAGCTTAAAATGTACATCGGCGAGAAATTTCGATTTGACCTCTCCACCGAAGAAAACTTTCGCCTCAACTATCCACTACTGCTGCAAAAACTAAATGCTCTGTGAAACATCTAACATATCTCGGGTCATCTTGTATGAACTCACCCTTCAACTATCTCCCCCATTTATATTACAAACCTCTTTCGCGAAAAGCTGCTATATATAATGATTAAAATATAATGATCTCTTCAACTATTTCCCCCCTTTTCCAAGGGGGGGGGGGGGGTATTCGTTACTAGGTACAATATCTCATATACTTACTGTTGAACTATTTCGTAATCGTAGATTCGTTACTAGATACCATAGCAGTGGAAATAGCTAAAGAGATCATAATTAACTAGTGATGATAGCTTTTTTAAATATACAGAACATCCGTTCTCTCAAAGGTGTGTGATTGAAAACTAGAGAGAACTATTTCTTAAAAACTTAAAACAGTCTAACTGATTCGATATTTTTACTTATTGCAACTAATTTGATGCATGTCTACATCTCATTTTCAATTTTGAATCAACATTTTTCGTGCTATGGATTAATTGTAAATAGAAATATGTAAATAAAACTACAAAGCTTCAAATTTCTCTACATTTTAAGCGATATTTTTGCATGCCACATTTTGTAAATTCGAGTTAATAATCTGAAAAACTTGTCAACATTAATCAGTATTTTTGTTTTTAGCATGATGAGATTCTGTCATATTCAGCACTACAACAAGGTTTAAGTAAATGCTTCCGCGCTGGTGCGTTAACACGGGAGGGCGAATAGTGATATATCTGAAACATTTATTCGTTCATAGAGATGAACCGGATCCTGTTAACTATTTCCCCCCTATTTTGATTTTCAGAAATTCATCTTTGGCGGCCACATGTTCAATATGACTTAAAAACAATTTTCAGAAAATATTATTTAAAATTTATACGTGTGTATTATATAAATAGTTAGTAACACAAATACGAACGCGCGTAAATGGAAACCACTTAATTGTTGACATTTTTGAAATGCATATTTTATACAGAAATGGTTGTTTAAAAAAATACATTCCTGAGGGGGGGGGGGGGGGGGTAGTTAACAACGTTTAAAGGGGTGGGGATAATTAACACGATCCGATGAACCAAACTAACGCCATTTATTGAGAATTTCAACTTTCAACCAGCTGGACTAGTACTCTGTCAGCCGCAAACATTATACTGAGCTCAGCATACAAAGCAGAACATCTTATCATAGAGCACAATTTATCCTACTTGCATATTGAAAACCCCCCATCCCCCCCAAAGGTGAGGAGGGAGGCGGAGATTTGTTACCAGGTACAAACTAAAATTTGCTTTAACGTAGATTACTTTGATAACACAAAAAACGGTTATGATTGCTTCATTTATACTTCTCAGAAATACAATGATCATACCTACGCACTATTATCTTATCTTACTTATTTAATGAATGCAGATCATTTTATAAATAAGCAGTGTAGTAGTGCAGACGTCATATAAGTTTTGTATTTCTGAGAAAAATTAATAGCACATTAGCAATTTTTGAGTTTTTACAGCCTTTTGTAAGAAGCACTACGAAATTTGGTGCTAGTTAAATAAATAGACAAGTCATTAAGATGCGAATCAAAAATGAGAGTCAAAACATGTCAATCGATGTTCGACTTTAAGAGAATTACATATCTCAGAGATACCATTTCAGAAATTATGTGTAGCGTCGTCTCACCAAAAGCGGTTGTCATCTTAATAGCTTTCGTCTTATTTATTTGCCGGAAACCACGAAAGTTTTTTTTTGACCTTTTTGATAGCTCGAATAGAAACAGGAAACAGAATCGGCTTAATTCAATCGAATCAGCAAGCCGCAAATTTTAGTCAATTATATTGCACGGAATTAGCAACAACATTACAAGTATCAAGATAAAAAAGTGGGCTTGTTCATGCGTTGATATGGTGTGATTTTTGTGTTTTTTCACAATGAAATCATACTTAGTTCACGCGGTTTAATTAACAGAAACTCAACTGCAAACCAATTCGAACCGATCAAAATATTAGCAATTTATGTTCTATCAGTTTCGGCTCAAATAGGTTCGTCTCAGGTTCGACTCCTGAACGCACTTTGTACACGCTGGGCATTTTAGCTGGTATTACCAAGCGACTATTCTGTTCTCATACTATACTAGCTTCCATACTTTCAACTCAATGCTTTGTAGAATTAACATCTTCCGCCCCCCAAGGAGCGAGAGCCAGAACGAGCTTAATGAGTGTAGTTTCCGCAAACGGTCCTAAGGTATGCGGAACGGGCGGCGTCGTCTTTGCCGTAGTTTAGCGATATTATGCGTGCTAGTGGGCAGCGGCCCCTAGGGCTAGTCGATTCAACTAACCACACTAAATTTCCCCGTTTTCAAAGAACCTTCGGGAGGAGCATGTCACTTAACTCTCTTATTTAGTGTCGGGACGTACTCACTTAAACATCGCTTCTGAATTGCGTTTGTGCACAACTGCGCACAGGCATAGCATTTAGAGTTTGATTAGTTCTCACTCGACCTTAGAGACGGAAATGTTAGACAGTGCGTTAGAAAGTGCTGACCAAAAAAGGAAATGATTCGGCGTGAAATCCTCAAGGCTATCTGGGTCGTCAGAAACAGAAGTCAGCAGAGGGGCGTTTAGTGAACCTTCGACTAGGCCCATGGTTGTATTCAAAACCTCGTCGACCCTTAGATTGCATAAAACACGCGCTCACAACTGCGCACTATTCGCTCACATGCTCCACCTTGATGTGGTGCACTAAGTGGATTATACTTCCACTTACTGCCTTTGTGTAGGAGTGACAGTGGAGCTTGTGCGTTCCAATTTTTGATGCACAGAAGGTCTTTTTCGGCTCTTACAAAGTTCCCTCCATTGTCCCACCAAATTATCAAGAGTGTTCCTCGCCTAGAAAAAAGCCCTCGATAGCCATCACACATGAACTTGTGTCAATGGAAGGAACCAACTCAATGTGAAATGCGCTAGTAGTTAAGCAAATGAATAGAAAACCCCAGCGTTTCACAGAAGCTCGACGAATCGTTACATAAAATGTTCTAAAATAGTCGACGCCGCAGTTCGAGAACGGTGGCTGGCGGTAACCTAGACGTTCCGCAGGAAAGTCAGACATCATTGTATAAACGATTTTTGCTTTTCGCTTTCTACAGCATATGCAATGTGTTTCAATAGCTCTTGGTGCAGATCTCAATCGTAGTGCAACAATAAGCTGATGAATGACGGAACGGAGCACAGATGTGATAAAACCAGAGAAATAAGGGGATTAGGCGATGGCCGCTATCTAAAATTATTGGCCGGTGAGTTTCGAACGCAGTAGCGGAGAGACGTTGAATACGGCCGGTAGATTTAACCAAACCGTTCGGTCCGATAAAAGACGAATATGATGATATGCGGCTCGATGTTTTCACATGTTTTCCATTTGCTAATTGCTTACATTCAGCTGGGATTGACTCTAACTCCGAAAGTTGCAAAAGTTTCTCCTCTGCAATGACAATTTCTGCTGAATCATTTCTGGCCTTATCTGGCGATCTGAAATTTCTATGCTTAAGTGAGAGTCTCAACATATATGCGCCCAGCCGCTTTATCTTGGAGAACGAGCTACACTCTTCTCAAGGGAAGGTAAAGTAAGTCGAAACTGCAGTACACCGAAAATTTTGAAGAGACCTCTAAACCCTCATGCAGATCGTAGACCGGACCATCCAGGCGAAGTAAATTCTCTATTTGTGTACAACTGCGCACAGGCATAGCGTTTAGAGTTTGATTAGTTCTCACTCGACCTTAGAGACGGAAACGTTAGACAGTGCATTAGAAAGTGCTGACCTAAAAGGAAATGATTCGGCGTGAAACCCTCAAGGCTATCTGGGTCGTCAGAAACAGAAGTCAGCAGACGGGCGTGATTACTGCTTCAACAACTACTAGTAACATTACTATCAACCGTACAAATTAGATATTTATGGTCTTTTAGACGTTTCCTATGCAGACCCAAAAACAAAACTTGAGGAAATCAACTCAACAGCATACACTGAACAAACCAGTAGCAAAGGTGGATAACATACGTCTATAGATTCTCTAAAGACTTGGTTCAATGACTCAAGTGATAAATTTTTGTGCAAACTGGATAGTTATCACTTTGATATTTTCGCTATGATAGTTCTACCGAGGAAAGCGAAAACAGCAAACAGACAGCTGGAAAAGAGCCAATGAACGCAAGCAAAAAATGACTGTTTTTTTTTGGAAAAATCTCAACTTTCGAATTTCAAATGAAAAAAATATGCCCCTTGAATTATTCGAAATTCTATAACAATTTATAACTGACACTTTTTTATAAGGTTAACCCAACTTGAGGAAGCTGGATCAATGTGTGACCTTTTTTGCCGCTGGGAAATCTAAATATAAAAATCCACTTTCGAAAAAAAAATGAAGTCGGTAACGTTTTTCGTGACTTATACAATTTTGCTGTCGGATAATGGAAATTGCTTTCATTTCGACAAAGGAAATGAACTGAATTTTCGGGAAAAATATCAAACATCAAACCGCTTAAAATCGGACTCTGGATAAAAAAATTCACGACCTATACAAGAGTCTATATAGAATGACCTATATAATATGACAGCATGTGAATTGCAATTTTAAGATCCGAAAACCAAAAACGAATGAAGAGCTACACCAATACATATCAATTATAACCCAAAGAAATCATACCAAACCGAAATCATACCAAACCGAATTGATAAAATGAAAATCTTTGAAAGTAAGAAAGACAATCCATTCACACAATTCATAACTATCGAGTAACGCACCTCCGGTACTCATAATAAACCACATATATTGGAAATAAGATCTGCATTCTTTGAGTGTACTCTGATAGTACCCAATTACAAGGTTCGTAATTACAAATTTTGCAAAATTTTTTTTTCAAGTTTATACAAATTTTGAAGAACCATGAAATTTTGTGAAGTTTTATATAAGTTTTTCAGAAAAATTAAAATGAACTAAGAAACGTAACATCTGGGAAACTAAAAGCAATTGAGCAGTCGCATTTGGACGCTAGATTTGCTTCTTTTAAGAATACTCTTATATTACTCAACTAAAACGTTGGGAAATTCATATTTTGGGAAACTTCACTTTAATTTTTCTGAAAAAAAGGGTATTTTTTGAGAACCAGAAACAATTTCACATCTCCAAAATTACCACAATTTCAGCAGTCTTATTTGATGGCAACATACGCAATCTTTGAAAGTACTCTGACAGCACACAACTACAGGGTTGAGAATTTCACTGTAAGGAATTTTTTTAAATTTATATTTTCTGAAAACTTCCAAATAAATCACAAAAATCGTTTGATCTCTTAGAATTAAAAGATTTGGGAATTCTGAATTGAAGGCCGATTTTGCAACACCTGGGAATACTCTGACTGCTTTCAACTACAGGTTAGGAAATTCAAACTTTGGCAAAAAGTTAATTTAATTTTCACGAGATTTTTTTGAGTAAATCACAAAAAACTTCATATCTCCATTCGCAACTTCATGACAGAGGCTCACTACATAGATGGTAATTTCAAGTTTTGTGAAATTTTTCATATCTAAGTTTTCTGAAAAATTTTGAAACAAAAATCTTAAAAAAAAACGTCACATCTCGAAAACTACAAGGATTTGAGCAACCATAGTCAGAGGAAATATTCGCAACCCCTGAGAGTGCCCTCGCAATATCCAACAACAGGAA
Organism: Symsagittifera roscoffensis; assembly: GCF_963678635.1. NCBI lineage: Eukaryota > Metazoa > Xenacoelomorpha > Acoela > Convolutidae > Symsagittifera > Symsagittifera roscoffensis. The sequence goes on from NC_087064.1 coordinate 65,199,877, forward strand.
TGAGATCTTCAACGTTTTGGAATCTTTTAAAGTTTTTGAATATTTTTTGAAAAAATCATAAAAAACGTCATATCTCGAAAAAAACAAGGACTTGAGAAGCGAGATTTGGAGGCAAGATTTGCAACCCTTGAGAGTACCCTCACATATTCCAATAACATGATTGAGAGCTTCAACGTTTCCGAATTTTTTGAAATCTAATTTTTTTGAAAATTTTGGAGAAAATCATGAAAAACGTCGTATCTTGAAAACTAAAAGGATTTGAACAGTCATATTTTGAGGCAAAACTCGCATCTCCTAAGAGTACCTTGACAAAGCCTCACCACAGAGATGCAAATATCACATTTTGTGAAACTTTTATTATAAGTTTTCTGAAAAATTTTGAAAAAAAACATCCTAAAGAAACGTCATATCTCGAAAACTACCAGAAATTGAGCAGGGAATTGACCAGAAAACTACCAGAAATCGAAAACTACAAGGATTTGAGCAACCATAGTCAGAGGAAATATTCGCAACCCCTGAGAGTGCCCTCGCAATATCCAACAACAGGAATGAGATCTTCAACGTTTTGGAATCTTTTAAAGTTTTTGAATATTTTTTGAAAAAATCATAAAAAACGTCATATCTCGAAAAAAACAAGGACTTGAGAAGCGAGATTTGGAGGCAAGATTCGCAACTCCTGAGAGCACCCTCACAATATCCAACAACAGGAATGAGATCTTCAACGTTTTGGAAATTTTTAAAATCAAAGTTTTTGAATATTTTTTGAAAAAATCATGAAAAAACGTCACATCTCGGAAACTATAAGGATTTGAGATTTGAGATTTGGAGGCAAGATTCGCAACCCCTAAGAGTACCCTGACAGCACCCAGCTACAGGGTGAGAAACTCAAAAATTGAGAAATTTATCAAAATCATTTTTTCTAGAAATTTTTGAAAAGTATCGAAAGTTGCCTATCTCGTAAACTAAAAGGATTTGGTTATTCATATATGCAAGCCAGAATCGCAAAACCTGAGAAAAATCTGACAATATTCCAATATTAGCTTGCTAATTTCAAACTTGACGAAATAAACGCCGAATTTAAACTGGAAAATCGAAAAAAAAACCTTAACCACAGCAATATACGATATAGGTTAAACGTGAAAAGTTCTTTTGTTAAACATACAAAAATATTACGTTGAAAAAGCATAAGCATGGCGAGATAGTGAAGCTCGCATTTGAAAATATAATAGATAGATGGAAGTTAAAAAATTAGGAGACGGGCAGACAGACGTAATCAAATTAATCAAAAAAGCAGGTATACAGACAGGCAGACAGACTTAATTTGTCCTCGCAAAAAAATAACTGAAAATTAATGACCTTGCGGAAAACTAATTGAAAAATTTTCTTAAGCATTGCAATATATGATATAGCTTAAATATGAAAAAACTGAAAAAACTTCGTTAAACATGCAAAATTATTATGCTTAAACATGGGAGATAGCTGTCACCCGCATTTAAATATAACATAGATAGATATAATTTATCGGCCCAAGCTGTCAACTTATGCAAGCGGATCAAATCTAAGACCAAAAATAATCAAGAAAATTAAATACAAATTTTCATCAGTCACTATACTAGAAACGGTTTTTCTTTCAGTCGATCAGTATTTCTATGGAATCAAGTCAAGACAAGTATAATATTTCAATCAGCAATTTTTAAACTTTTAAAACAATAAATTTCAACTTTATAGACCAATTTTTTATCTATATTTTGTAACGATCTATCTGTACTGATCATATTAACCTATGGAATAGTCTCATGGGATCAATTCAAAATCATTTACAAGATTAATTATCTTATTGTCTCTTGTTAAATAACTTATGTTTGTATTCGTTATTAATGTGACCTGCACTTGCAAAACGTTTGTTTGTAGTCATCTGGCAATTAAAGCGTTCAATTTATCTCTAAAATCAATTGAACTAACTTGATACTGCACAATATCTTTGGTAAGATTTGCCCAGACAGCATATTAGGATGATGAAATTTCAATGGAATTCAGTCTGACACAAGTTTCACAGCAAGAACTAACTCCTTGACTTATACAGTGCTGATTCAATCCGAGTATTCGGTGAAATCTAAAAAAATGGGTTCACAATAGACAAAAACTGAAAAAAACTTTCTTACAACTTTACCAGAAAAAAATATGGCCGAGTTTTTTTTTGCAATTTTGGCAATCGAAATATTATCACAAAGAGTTATATGAAAAATTGACTGACATTAATTGGCTATCAAGCAATTCTCTTATCCAGATTTTTGGAGGCTTTACAATTCTAAAATTTGATGGACGGTGTGAGAGGCTTCTTTTGATGTAATTTTTTATCAATTCACTTAGTTGTTAGAGTAACACTTGACCAACTAAAACAGTCAAAATGACCCAATTTGGTTTAAAATTTTGATTTCAAATTCCGTGAAAATAAGTGCACCATTCTGACAAACATTCTGATAAAACGCAACTTTTGTACTCTTAATTTTTGTCAAAGTTTAATCCAATGTGAGAAAAACCAATGTTTCCAATGTTGTTCAGACATTTTGCCCAGATACTTTAAACACAGATGTTTAAACACATTTAAACAAATTGAAAAAAAACATCAGAAAATCGTTTTAGGCAATCAAAATTGCAAAAAAAAGTGCAACAAAAACCCCAAACATCCGGAACAAAAATTCTGCACCTTACAAGAAGCTTTCAAAATAATATAAATAAGCCTATCTGACAAAAAAGTCCCTTCTGTGGAGCAAAATCGACAAAAACAAAAAGACAGACAATAATCTAATCTAGCCGAACGTTTTCACTTTGCAAAAAAAAACAGACCGCGCCAAGAATTGAACTCCCAGGTTTTGTCGTATCAAGCATGGGTGTTGATAGCAATTTGGAAGAAAGCCGAGTCTTCAAACAGAAGTCGGGCTACGGGAACTAAGCCGACAAAAACAAACAAACGGACGATAGTCTGAAAAGCAAATGAATTCTAGTTTGCATAAAACAGGTCCCGGCCGAATTCGAAACACAAACCCTTGCCGTGTTACTTCTCAACCCCATGCGCGAGATGGTTGATTGAATTTCAATTTTTAATTAGTAAGGGGTAACAAAGTCGAAAAAACCTGAGCAGAAACGCCCTTCATCTCAAAAAAATATATCTAAAACAATTAGAAAATGTTAAGTTCCCCTTAATCTCACAGTACACACACACACAACTTTTTTCGGTTTTCAAAACGGCGCAATAAGAAGCCACTAAGTCGATATGAAATCAGCCGAAACCTATCAAGCCAAAAAAAGACAAAGACAAATTTCGATTAGGCAGCATACTTCAAATGCTACTATGCTCAAAAAAAGTCTGTTGCCGACCAAACTAGAAAACTAGGCCGAAAACCAGAAATCCGTAAAAATTCAACAATTTTTCAAAAAAAAAATTATTCGGTAAAATAATTACTGCAAACCAGACCCCACCTATTTACAACCTAAATGAGGATAGTTTTTTTTTGAATTTTCGAGAAATTGAATATGTCTTGAAATTTACCATTCCTATAAAATTGACCATTCTGTGAACTAAGTTGTTTATGGGAAATGAGCCTGACACCCGGTTGCAATACCCTTGCTTATCGCAAGGGTAATCAGCACTATATGAGAAACAGTGTATTTGATCTTTTTAGAAATGGGATGATGCAAAAAAATTTTCTCCATTGAGTTGTTTTCCTTATTTGAGAGAACAAATTACATCTAGTTTTCACAATATAATACAACTGTAATTATGCTAACTTCAAAAGTTAGCTATGGCTCCAAATTTTCGCATGAAACGACCACGAAAAGACCATTACCACATTTATCTAAGGGGTTCTCAAATTTTTAGCACCGGCAAAATGACAAGACAGACAAAACAGAAACAACAGAAGCTGTTGAAAAACGAGCTCTGAATATCAAAAAAGACCGCCAAGAAAAAAGAGTGTTTCCACAGCCAGATGTTTCTTGTATATACTTTTGTAATAGCAAACTTAGAATGCTTCAAAAATGCTTTAGAAAAATATGACGCATTTAAACCTTATGCAAGACTCTGGCAAAAATTAATATGGCCTGTAAAAAGCATAATGCAACTAGACAGATAAAAAATTAAAGCGAAAAACAAAGGTGGAAAAATATGGCGCAAAGACACCATAGCAAGCAGAATATCCAAGACCAGCTTCGACACCGACTAGACAGACAACTATCATTTAAGCATCAGACGAACTTTTTAATAAGGAAGATTACGGAGTTGTCGCAATCAACTATCCTTGCACTTCCTCTCGTTCATAAGTTAGTGATTACGACGACCAACTGTTGATCTGAAATTCATTCCATTCACTGAACACCTGACAAACCCTGGAATGACAACCCCATCTACATCTAATTTTCGATTATTTATCAGACATGGGTATTTCGCTTCCTTTTGACCGTGATTGGCTTCAATTTAACGGCATTTCACCATCACAATTGAGGGGGAAAAATTAAGTTTAAATGACAAAAAATATTAAATTATTTATCTATTGCTCTTGAAAACTCTTGAAATCGATGCAATTTTTGACACAGGGGCGAAGCGGAGCAACACGAACATTAAAAAAGTCTAGACGTTGAAAAAAAACTAGGTTAAAACGAAATTTTCGGATGTGTCCATATAAAACAACTACGAGTCCAGGTAAAGCTAGAGGTACGCGTTTGATTTTGAACGAACTGTTTGCTGTGATTTCAGAAATCGAACTCTGCCTAAAACTTAGTTGTTTCTCTACTAAGATAAGTAAGAAATTTTGAGATAATCAATTTTCCCACGGAGATAAATTCCTCTTAAAAAGAATTAAAAAATCATCGCTTCTGCAGATACAATTGTCGCTCCCCATTCTTTTAATAGAACTTAACATCTCAGACTTGATTTTAAAAATTATACGAAAACTCAAAAAGTTTCCAAAAATGGTCGAAAGTTCTAACAAACGTTCATAAGTTTTTACAAAATCCATAACATTTTTCTGCAAACAGCAGGTTATGGCCACTTACGCATGACAGCTTTCAAAGGCCAGGTTTCATGATTGAACACAACCTGAGAACTGTACCGGTAGTTTTCGAGTAAAGTCAATAAGTTTCCAAAAAACTGTCAAAGATACAAAACTTTGACTTGTTCGAAGGCCATAACAACTTTATTCAACAAAAGGGCATAGCCAATTATAAAGTTGAGAATTTAACAACCTGTTCATTTGATTAAACCTATAAAATCAGATTTGGCACTTTTAGTAAGCGAGAAAAATCAAGAAAACAGTCAACAAATCAAAAAATTGACAATTCCGAGAAAAATTGGACCTATGTCTTTATAGGCAGGTGCGTTACCTCTTCACCACATGCGCGAATTAACCTCTGACTTTTGATTTTACATGAACCATAAGTAAAATGATTCAAGTGATTCTTTTAGACTAGTTGTTAACCCGAAAAAAGTCTACATTTTGGTTTGATAACGCTTGCTAATTGCAAGCATTAAAAAGCATGAAAAAAGTTTTTTCAAAGCATTATGGTCGGAAAATTCTGTGCCATTTGCACAGCAACTGGCTATCATTGTTGTACTTTTTTAAAACCAATTTGTTGCTGTGATTGAAACTGAGTGATGGAAATAACACAACAAAATTATGTAAAAAGAACACAAAGAATTGAAATCCTTAGCCCACTCTTTGATCTCATTTGTCATCGAATCATGTTTAAAAAAGCTTCAATATGATCTCAATTTCATTTTCATCAAACATACGAGTAAAAAAATTTGGTATTTCGTCGCAGCCACTTATGCAGGGTAGCTTTTCAAAACAGTTCATCCCATTGAAACCAAAAACTCATATTTGAGAGGGGGTTGTTTTTGAGAAAACGAAATAAAAAATCAAAAATATGGGTAATATAGTCAGCCACACTTTTTCGAACGCTGTAGACAGAGGGGTCAAGTAAAAAAGACTCTAGGGGAAAACGCATGCACACAGAGGAGAAAGCGGCCTTTCAATTGATATCCCTTTTTTGAAAGCCAGAAGAAGTCTCTGAGAAAAACAAAAAAATTTGCAAAATGAAAAACAAAATTTAAAAAAAAAAAAAAAAAAAACTAAACTCAACAAACCGATTGGTAAACGTACAACCAACTTGAAACGTGCGGAGGGGAGTACTAACATTCTTTATCTTGAAACGGTTAAAAAATAGGTCATAAATCCGAAGAAAAATAGGCAGAAATAATTTTGGCCGACAAATTTTTTTTTAGCGAAACAATTTTAAAAAAAAAAAACAAAGGAAATTAAGAAGTCAAGGTAATTAAAAATACTAAATGGAGGCGTAAATCAAACAATTGTTCCGGAAACGTGAGCGCAGAAAATAACAATTCCATGAGATGACAACTTAGCCGACAACAGATAGGCAGACAAAAATTTGGCAGACAATTTTATCTGAAACAGAATGTTTCCTGTTTGAAAAAAACAGGTCCTGGTCATATTCCAACCCAGGACCTTAGCAGTCCTAGAAATATTCGTTAACTCCACGGTAAGTTGGCCAGGGACGCTAAGGAATTTGAAGACATTATGAAACAAGGTAGAGATGATTCCAGACGACGTGCAGAAAAAAAGTCTAGTACCCGGTTGCAATACCCTTGCTTATCGCAAGGGTAATTATTTTATTTTTCTGACAGGGTTATTTTCTTTTTTTTTATCATGATTGGTTGATCATGATCTACATGCAATGTTCGATTATTTTTCAAACAGGGGTTTTTTGCTTTCTTTTGACCATGATTGATTCCGATCTAACGGCATTTAACGATCACAATTGAAAGAAATTTATTTAGTTTAAATGACATAAAAAATTGATTTATCGATTGCCTTAAATTTTTTTTATATCGATATCAATACAAAGATCACAAAAACTTCGGTGGAATATATAAAGCAAAGAAAAATTCGTTGGGCTATGTTAAATCTATGACTCAATTGAAATGTGGCCGTATTAACTAATTAGACATGCTAGTTCACATTGAAAACAGTAAATCGAAGAATGGTTCACTGATTTTGTTCTATTCTAACATAAGTAAAGCTGATATGTATACTTTGGCTTAATCTTTGCGTTCTTTTTCTCAAATACGTTCTATGAAAAAATTTGTCTTGGTTACCACGTTTTGCAGACAGTAAAAATAAATCTTTAAACTTTTACTTGCCTCAGAAGCTGCCAAGAGTTACAATTTTTCAGTTCATCAAAATTTCCTAATTCGATTCTCTGATTAATTTAAATCGAAACAAAACTCCATAATGGCACAACAAAGCCAAATTATGATCAGCTATTCTTATAGGCAAAGAAGTATCGTCCAAAAACTTCTGAAGGAACTGAGAAAAAATGAATTTGAAAATATTTGGATAGACGAAGAACAGATGCACAACAGCGAGTCAATACTCGACCAAATGGCAAAAGCACTAGATGACGCTGATTACGTAATCTGTTGCATTTCACAGGATTATGCTAACAGCGATAGCTGCATGACTGAAGTCAGATATGCACAGACCAAGAAGAAAACCATCATTCCGATTTTGGTAGAAAAAGACTTCACGCCAAAGAGTCTTCTTCTCATGGGCATCGGCATCGACACATTCCAATTCGATCTCTCCACCGATGATAACTTTCGTCTTAACTTTCCATTGTTGCTACAAAAACTAAACGCTCAGTAAAATATTCAATATAAATTGAGTTAGCCTGTCAACCATCTCTTTCATCAACGCACGCGCTTTAGTCAAATCAATCACACGTCTTATCCCAGTAAAGCTGCATGATCTTCTTCAAAGTAACGATTCAATAATTTTTATATAGGACGCTTTTTCGTATAGAAATCAACCCACCCGTTCAACATACTCAACTCAATTCGGTGATGATTACTATAAATGTTCTCGTAACGTTACGCATCTTTATTTTCATTAACTAACTACACTCAAGTAATCATGATATCCTTCTGAATGTTTTGCTTATTGCTACAAAACTTTAAATAAAGATGGCATGTTCATAAAGTGGAGCTGCGAAAATTATACATTTGAAAAGATATATTATACCTAAATTTATTAATCAGAAAATAAAATCTATCCTTGTATTAAGTTTTATTGTTTACAGAATTTCAAGGGCACAAAGTGTGGAGATGAGGAAACTGTTAACAATGCAGGTTTAACAAAATTATGAAAACTAAAAATACACAAAAAGTATAGCTGGTGGATGTGCATGTAGCACAGAATGTTCCGACCAAATTCATAAAAAAACTTTCAAAAAGTTTTATTTTCATTTTTATTTTCAATTCACTTTAGCTTTTTGTGCGCTGTGTGATGAGAAAATTATGGAAAAGCAAAAAGATTTAGTGAATTATGCATCCGACAACAGCTATCTTCAAAAAATAATATATGTACAAAAAGTGAAAGAAAATGTTTTTCCTAATAACTTTGTTCTATTTTTAGTGGAATTATTATTTTTTAAATTTTGATTGCCAAGAAGCGCTAAAAGAAGCTTCCACGACAAATTTTCCTCGTAGTAAAATCAAGTTCTCTTAGCCTAACTGATGATCAATTTTCATTATAACTTAAATTCCAGATGCGATTTGCAAATTATGAAGAAAAAAACCAACGAATAAATCCCTGTTTGCAATAAAGTCTTAAATCATCAAAAACAAACGTTTCGCTGGTATTTTTGATAAATGTCAAAAAATTCTTTTTGATTTAATCAGTTAAAACCAAATTAGCACTTCTTGATGTGTTAATTAGAAAAACCAGAAAAAAATGCTAGCATACAAAACCTTCAAGAAAATCGTTTCAAGCATTAACAACGTAAGCCAGAGAAAACGCAACATCCCGAACCTTTTCATGCGCGTGTTTCTTTGGTAGCCACTTTACGAACAACTACTGCCTTGAACTCAAGTCTCAAAATTGTTCATTCCCTCACTGAAGAGTCAGAAATATTTATAGCAATGTCTGTATTTGTACTTGCTCTGTTAATATGAAGCCTTCATTTGAATTAAATTTTGGAGAAACTGAACGAACTCAACTAAAAAATAAAGATTGACTTGAAAAGTAATTTCTGGCCAGCGATTAACGTGCCTGCGATTTAACATAAAAATCTCTGATTTTTTTAGGATTTGATTATCAATCAATGGATTGAAACTGATAATTCGTTACCAGAGTTACTCCATATTGCTTTTTTACATATTACAACTTCCGTATAAAAAACTTTACGGTACAACTAATGAATGACAACAACAAAGAACGGCAACAGTGCTTGCATTATATTTCTCAGATAGAAAACATACCCATCTACACACTACTATGCCGCTTAGCAGATAAACGCTGAGCATTTGGTACGCACTCAGCATAGAAGTTCAGCAGATGTAGATTTAGTTTTTCTGAGAAGTATACAATAATGATTCATGATCTTAAGAACTGTACGAAAATCTGGAAGAATGAGAGGAAAAATAGTTAAAATAGCGCTTGAAATTTATTGTGAAAACCCAGAAGCGAACCAACACTTCGCGTATACACGGCAAAAACTACTCTGTAAAGGCAAAGAAAAAAGAGCAAGGGAAAAATTGAAGTTGAGCCACGGGCCTAGCGATTGAAAAGCGTACGTCCTCTGAGCTGCACCATGAGCTCTTGAGTATATTTAAAAAAACTGTGGACAGCTAAAACCGAGGGTGAATGTGTGAACTTTCTATAGAATATGTTTTACTGACGCGGAAGGAAATGCGTAATTTTACGATGCCAAAAAAATCCATTCAAAACCATTATAGTTTCTCTATTCCAGTAGGGCAATTTTAGAGAGAATCTCCGCTTATTAAGAGAGATTCCTCTCACTCGTTCTCTTAATTGACTTCATTATCTCAGATTTAGCTGGGTACTTTTCGAGAAAAGTGAAAAATATTCCAAGAAAACGGTCAAAAATCTAAACTTGACTTTTGCTAAATCCATAAGGCTTTCTCAATTAAGGCCGGCCATGCTGGCTTTTCTAAACAAAAATAGCTGAAAATCATTTATGCAGGGAAGAGCCTTACGTTCTTTTTTTTCGGTTAAACACAATCGCAAATTTAGCAAGATACTTTTCGATAAAAAAAAAGTTTCACAAAAAATTGAAATGTCGAAAATAAAAAATTCCTTTCTTAAGATCATTACTTTTTCGTTATAGAATAAGATCGTAGCCATTATACTGAAATTTCTACATCTGTTCTATTGATTCAATCTCAATCTCCGATTTGACAGTTGTTCGAAACAAAAATTTCAAAAAAAAACGGTCAAGGTTTGGACACTTTACAACGCCATAATTTTTTTTTCAAAAATCAGTGCGTAACCGTTCACATAGGAGAGATTTCCATGACATGCTGTATCGATTGAACCTTTAATATCACGATTGGCACGGCAATTTTTCAGATCATGAACTGAATCGAAAAAACATCCCAACACTAAAAATTTTCGAAGGTCGTTGAACATGAGATAAGGTAGAAAAAAGACTGGTGTAATATGCAGAAACATAGCAGCGCAGCAGGTCTTTCCACTATTTCAATTTGTTTTTAAAATCGTCGAAGCTGTTTTTGACAAAAAACTAAAACGGCAAAAATTTTCCAAAGCGTCCCAAAACAAACCAAATCTCACCTTTTCATCAGACCCCTTATTATCAAACAAGAATTTACCACTTACTAACCGAAAACAAAAACATGCTATTTAACGCTATTGGTTCTATGCTACACAGTAAGAGCATAAGTCAGCACTTTTAATGAACACTTTTATTCGCGGCTCAGGTTGGAAAAAAGTGGCCATCGTATTATGACACTACGCTTGATGTGTGTAACAACGTCAAAAGTGTAATGGCGGTCTCTAAACGTTGCATATTTCAATGTAAATGACTCAACTCAGAAAAAATGCCTGAAATTTTTTGATTTTTTCTGGAATCCCCGAATCACGACTTATAAGGCTTCAATATGATACCAAATTTGATTATTTAAGAATTTTGTATGAAGTGGTTAAAATCGGTCGGAAAACACTAGTTCAACCATAGTTTCCGTTCAGTGACTCTGTTGGAACTTAATTAAGAAATTTTACTCTTGTGGAACTCTTTCTATTTTATTACGAAAAAGGTCTTACAAAAATTTCATGATTTATAGTTAAGTGATGTCTAGATTCATTACAAAGTTATTAAAAAACAATGCCCCAAAAACTTTGGATCTAAAAAAATTATTCGACTCGTTAAAAAATTGAATACGAGATTCACAAAAAAAAGAAAAAATTTTAAAGCATTGCCAAACAGACACAAATTCATACCTTTCTATTATTTAAAATAATCGGATTGGCAGCGCTTCAAATTTCAAAACAATCTCAATTCTCTGAAGTCATATCAAAGCATTGAAACTTTCACATGGACACATATTCCGAATTTCATAATAATCCTCGTGTTTCAAAAATGAGCGTTAAGTAAAATTACAGTTTCGTTATCTTCCCATAAGTGAACCAGCAGTTTTTTTTGGATCATATGGGAACGGTACACTCAGCTACTGCACTTGCTTAATGATTTTTTCTATCCATTTGAATAAAAATATCAAATATGATTTTTTCGCTTTTCTGACGTGTATGAGTGCAAGCTATGATGCGCCATATTTTGACGCATGTCCCAAAGATAGTTTTATGGGACAGAATTGAATATCCTTTGATCAGATTTGTAAAGCAGAGGTAAAACTGTAATTCGCAAACACGAGCAAGAAAAAAAAACATAGCCAACCGACTAGTAGAAAAGTATCCTTATTCTCACAAAAATAGGCAAATGATTGCCTTTTTCAAAAACAATTAACTTAAGAATACAATACTTATTTGAAAAAAGTCTATCATTTTCTCGGTTGCCGATAAATCATTGACCTTTTTACTGTCTCTAGGCGATGTTTTAGACGTAAAGAAGACACATTCAGACACTTTTGAATTAACTCACAGCTATGCCCAGAAAAACATAATTCTTAGATTCTTAAAATTCAGTCGAACTCGAATTAACTACAGCATGGCTCGCACATGCGGTACTTTAAATTAAAAAATGAAGGTGGAAAGAGCTTCCTAAAAATATGTACGGTACAAAAAAAAACGATATTTAATGCAAATTTTATATTAACCTTGGCGCAATCATCAGGGTTTTTATTTCAATAATTGATCAAATTATAGAGTCAGTTTTAGCTTATTTATCCCCAAAATGGTCATACCTCTGTAGCGTGAATTTAATCAGACAAGTGAACATAAAACTCAAAAACAGAATCCCAAAGAGCCCAAAAGCATACAACTGGTTTCTTTATTTTTTAAAAAGTTCAAAAGTTCTGACATCAATCAGATTTTTATTGAAAAAAAATCTTCAATGAGTTTCCTAGAAATTTTTGAAAAAATAATCAAAATTGATACATCTTGGAAACTATCATACCGAAATTCAACAAAGACAAGTTTTTAGCCCCTTGGAGTCCCCTGATGGCACCACAGTATGAGGTTGAAAATTTAAAGTTTTGTTAATTTGGTTTACATCTAATTTTTTTGATTTCTTTAAGAAAAAATAACTAAGGCCTTATCTCGAAAAATTAAATAATTAGCCACATCTATGAATCCTAGGAAAAACACGGCATCAACCCACTATAGTGTCAACAGTTTCAAATTTGCAAACGTATTTTTTATACTTAAAATTTTTGGAATATTGAGAAAAAAACGCTATATCTCGGACGCTACAAAATAGAGCAGTCGAATTTACAAATCAAACCTGCAAACCTTGGGATTAATAAGAACGCGAACCATTAAAGGGTCAAGAACTTGAATTTTTAGAAGAACTGTTTTCAATCTAAGTTTTTTGAAAATTTTTAATACCCTTGATTATGTCTCGGAAACCAAAAAAATTTGGGTGGTCATATTTGGAGGCCAGATTGACAGCCCCATAGTGTACCCTGAAAGCACCCCATTGCAGCCCTAGAGTGTACCCATTAGATTGAAAATTTCCTGTTCTTTTAGTTTTTTTTTAATTTAGGCTTTTTGAAAAAATTAGAAAAATCAAACGCAATATCTCGGAAACAAAAAGTATATGAGCAATCAGATTTGAAACGTCCAATTCAACAAAATAAATTGGAGGTTCAATATCATGTCAATACAGGGACTTCTTAAACAATGGTATCGTGAAACGCCAATTAAATTATAGATAGATTTGCATTTGTACGACAATAGAATTCAATAATCGAGCTTTGATTAATATGTTCCAGACACAATTAGTATTTAAAAACTAAGATTTCGAGTTTTCAAAACTTGATAAGCGAATTTCAATTACTAAACTGTTTCACAACAGTAAATAACATGGCCTCGCATTTGAACACGCAATATGGAACTTTGAATATCTTCCTGCCTAAAATTTTACGAATTTACTCTCCCAAAACATATTATTGAAAAGCTTTTATTTGTTAAAAACTTTTTGTGTCCCACAAAAACTATATTTGGCTTGAAAGTAGAGATTTGAAAACTTTTTTAGTATGATCAATTAATTACACGTATTTAGATGTAGACGCACGTTTTTATTAATATGGCATCTGAAAAGTTATCAACGAAAATATATTTTGAAGCTATTATTCATTTACTATACTGCACCGCTATTTAATTGCATGAAAAAAAGCACGTGCAAAGTTTTGGACCATAAATCATTCATAATGTCAGTTATAAATGTTTTTGTTTTGGCTATTTACATTATAAAAGATTAGTGGTCCATAACTCTGGGCGTGCTTTCAATCAAGCAATCAAATAGCTATTTAAATTAGTTAATGAATAATAAACAAAAACGATTTCTGTGAGCAACGTTTGATAGACCATATGTATAAGAAGTCGAGCGCCTACGCATAAAATCATGCGCATAAGTGAGAGATCAAAGCAGAGAGAATCATAAAGTTTTGTCTTGATTAGCATGCCTCAAATATGTACATTCAATGAGTCAAAAGTATGCATTCCTTTGACCGGTCGCTAAAAGTAGAGCAGACGACTTTTTTGGCAAAAGTATAGCAAGTTTTGCATTCAGTATGACAGTTTTTTAATAAATTGAAGTACAGATTTATATCCAAGCGAGAGAAAAAGAACAAAATATTCAGCACCTTACAAAACATACTACTGCACTATTTTTATGTGAAACTGTTGTTAAGCGATTTTTTTTTCAAATCTTTCCTCAAACGAAATATGGATTGGTGAGTATTTACTGAGACAAAATAAATTAACAAAATATTAGCAACACAATCGTATGTTTTGGGACACTTAAGTTGCAACACTCACTGCAAGGAATTACATTTCAAATTGCTTGTTCAAATGCGAGGCAAAAACAAACTTTTTTGTCATTGAAAAATATGGTAGTTCACATTCGCTCACCCAAAATGTAAGTTTAAAAGGCCTGTAAAAAGCTCATTCTGTATGGAAAAATTAAATTAAGCACAAAATTCTAGTTTTGTTGTCATACAACGGCAAATTAATCCGAATTCGACTGAACGTTTAGCACGTAAAAACAAAAACTTTCTAGGCACAGCTAAGAGTCCAGCCAAAAACATCAGTCGTTCTTGTACATCTAAACCATAGCAAAGACGTTTAGACTCAAGTCCATGAACTCAGAGACATAAAAAACATAAACCACCTTCATCAACAAGAAAAATCTGTATTCATCAAAAAAATTCTACTTGACGCCAAATTTTGCTCAGGCGAGCCAACAATTAGGAATCGTTGGGACAACCCCAAAATGCTGTCAAAGATACTCAACAAATTTTTCAAAACCGTAAGGAAACGATAAAACCCGGAAAAAAAATATTGATGAAAAATCAGAATTCATCAACAAAACTCTACTTGACGCCAAGTTTTGCTCAGGCGAGCCAGCAATTACCTGGAAACGCTAGAAAGAGTGAATTACAACGTCTGTAGAAGAAACGAAGACAGAATACAAAAGCCAGATTCTGCACAAAATGACGTTGATTGCGACAAAATGCAAAAACTTCATTCAGGGAGTAAGGCTAACAAAGGCACAAAACTTCTAATGGAAGAAGATAGGATGACTCCTGAACACATCGGACCCAATCTGAAAGACAAAGTTCAACGTTTAAGCATGTACACCAACGTACAAACTGCTTTCTTAGTTGTCAACTTCGAAAATAAAATCGTGAATTTTTCGACAACACAGATCCCTGTTAAGTTGTTGGAAATAAATTCGCACTTAACGAGGCTAGGAAAGCACCCCATTTTACCCAAACAACAATAAACTTCAGCATCAATGGAGCAAAGTGAATGACATGCACCAAATAACGAACGAAGTCAGCGATAAGAAAATTTGAAACGAAACTACGAACAACAACTACACGACATTACAGTACTTGCCCTGTAAATTTAGTTATAGTTTACAATTAAGCCTATTTTGCTATCATCTATCTTTTATTTTATCATCTATCGCTTAACTCCCATAACCCGACTCAATGTGGCTTTCTGTCCCCTTTGAAACATTTCCCATTTAAGCTCAATTCAAATTTATTTCACAGTATAAATTGAAGTAGTAACCTGTGCTTCTAAACAAATGAGTGTTAATTAATTCTTGTGATAGATAAACAACTCTCCTGTAGCAGCATATATTTTGTCAATTTGATTAAAAATTTTTAAACTGAATTATTTTAATTTTAAACAGTCAAAAATTGAAACCAACCGGGAAGATTTCTTCTTGTGAGGTAGTGTGACATCACTGCATGATGTCATGCATTCTTATGCTATAATAGATTGCATAATTAACCTTGTTAATGAAAAGAAGTTCATACATTTATATTTACTTAACTATGAAAATATTGATGGTAATTAAAACCAATCATTAGAGATTTAGACCGAGCTACTAATCAATTGGGTAGACTTGAACAGATGTCCTCCAACTCGGACGGCACTGAAAAAAAAACGTTCTCAATGTTTGACACTAAGCCAATAGCAGTTGGTATTGAGATAGCAGTACCGTGTCAACTCGAAAAAAATCAAAAACAATCAATGAATTTAATGAAAACAACATTCAATGAAGCCAACAAAAATGAAACATAATTCAATGAAACCAACAAATTGCAAAAAAAGTCTTGAATTGTTTTGCGAGTTGTCTTTTTTGCAAAATTGACTCCATCTCGCAAAAAAGACAACTCGCAAAAAATGATATTTGGTTGCTTCTGAAACCATATCGACCAGCAATTTTTCTAATGAGTTACGTTTGACACACCGAGTTTTCACATTACTCAACTATGGTTGAATAACGTGAAGACTTCATGCATCAAACGGATAATAAGATTTTTCTCGTTATGCCTGCGGATTCATTTAGGAAAAACTGCTGGTCGATATGATTTCAAAAGCAACCAAAAATCAATGATCAACTCCGGTTTTGTAGATGGGAACTACTAGCATGCACGCCTCCAATAATCAATTGGCTCGCAAAAAACTCGATGTTTTTCTGATCAAGCTATCTACGCAAAAAAATGTTGAGCAGTTTCAAGTTAAGCCATATCGTACATCGGTGTGAAAAATTTATGGTTTTATAAAATAAATCGGTTCCCAAAAAAATGAAGTTTTCTTAGCAAGCTATTCAAGCTATGAAACTTTGGAATATTAGAGCAAATCAATTTGCAAACAAAGTAAAGTTTTTCTCGGGAAGCTTTTAAAGCAAAAAAAAATCACGTTGTTTCTTAGAGCGAACCAGTTAGCAAAAGTTTAAGTTTTTCTTAGTAAGCTATTCAAGCTAAAAAATGAAATATTTCAAGCTAATTCAAAGAGAGAACTGGTTCGCAAAAGGTTCAAGTTTTTCTATGCAAGCTCCTTAAAATATTTCCAGCTTTTAAACATTTCCAAGTTATTGCTTTGACTGATTTGGTTCACGAAAAGTAAAAGTTTTTCGAAGCAAACTTTTGAGCAATCCGAGTTATGAAACTTTGACATGATTCAAGATATTCAATGAAACAAATCAGTTCACGAAAAACTTGTTTCAGCAAATTATTCGAAACTTTGAAGCTATTCGAAATTTTGTTAACTACGACACTTTGAAAAATTTCCGAGTTAATTCATAGACTGAATCGTTTTGTGAAAAGTTTAAGTTCTTCTCAGCAAGCTAGCTGGTAGAGCTATGCAACTTTGAATTAATTCAAGTTATTTCATAAAACTAATCAGTGAGCGAAAGCAAGCAAATAAAATTTGAATTCTTTCTAGTTATTTCGCAGATTGAATCCGTTTGCAAAAAGTTTAAGTTTTTCTAAGCAAGCCATTCAACTATGAAACTTTGAAATATTGCAAGTTATTTCGTAGACTAAAACGGTTCGCGAAAAATTTGAAGTTTTTCTTAGCAAGCTTTTAAAGCTACGCAACTTTGAAATATTTCGAGTTATTTCAAAAACCGAATCAGTTCGCGAAATCAGTTCGAAAAATTAAAGTTTTTTAAGCAATTTTTAAATCTATGAACTTTTGAATTATCACAAACTACTTCATAGACTGAATTGGTTCCCGAAAACTATTAAGTTTTTTGATTGAAGCAAGCTATAAAACTTTGAAATGATTCAATTTATTTCGTAGAACTTTTTCTAAGCAAGATTTTTAGGATAGAAGTTTTGAAATAGATCAATTTACTTCCTTAACATAATCGGTTTACGAAAAGTTTCCGTTTTTTAAGGAAGATTTTACAGCTATGAAACTTTGAATTATTTCAAGTTATTTCATAGACTGAATCGGTTCGCAAAAATCTTCAGTTTTTTGAAGCACTCTTGTCAAATTATGAAACTCTAAAATATTTCAAGTTTTTTTTTCATAGATTGAGTCGTTTCGCGAAAAATTTAAGATTTTCTAAGCAAGCTGTTAAGGTATGAAAATTTGAATTATTTCAAGTTATTTCATAGATTGAATCAAATCGCGAAAAAATTTTCTATGAAAGCTTTTCAAGCTATGAAACGTTGAAATATTTCCATTTATTTGATAGACCGAATCGATTCGCAAAATGTTCTTTCTTAGCATGGAGGTTGCTGTTTTCAAGTGATTCGTTCCAGACTGAACTTTTGACAGTCCCAATTCCAGACAGAAATGAAATGGACATAATTAGGCAGGTACCGTCTAGCCTTTAAGTTGGATCGAGTTCATCTTCCTCTGATGGTTGCTGTGAATGCTTCTTAAACGTTACGCTCGATGGCCTTTTAAAAATTGTCTCCTAAAATTTCTTAAGCATTCTGTACAGTTAAATATTGCGTCCATAGAGCATTCCGACTTTCATTTAATAAATAAGATTGCTATCTTAATTCAGGCTTGCTACAGAATCAACGCTGCAATTAGAAAACGAAAGCAATTTTTTTGTTTCAGATTCTATAATGCGTCTACACCCCTATGTTCATTAAAAATTGATATAATTATTGCGTTAAAAATTGATATAATCGAGTGGTTCATTAGAAAGACCAAACCATTTTCCTCAATTTATAACTTCGAATGATTTCACAGTTATTTGTAGCCCGATTATTTGTCGACTACGGTAATCGACAACTAATGAAAAGCGCGCACTGATTGTCCCACATTATCAACTTTCAAACCCTTATAACTTAGCTAACCATGATCGCAGAGTGAAGTATCTAATTAATTTTGAGCTCAAAGCACCATATCTTCCAGATGACTTAAAAAAATTACTTAAAACAGTAAATAGAAACGTTGCAATACAGGAGAAAACAAGTCCAAGCGCAAAGATTCTTCGAGAGTCGTTTTAGTATTAATCACCTCTGTATAGAGAAGCGCTGACTTACATACATACACCACTGCAACCAAAACTGAACAAAAATTGACTTAAATTGGATAAAAAATATGCGTAGTTTAAACATAGAGCCAAGTTAATACACAGAGGCGAAGCTCCAATTCGCATACACAATCGGAAAAACGCCCAGAAACAGCCTTGAAATGGTCAAAACCAGAAAAAAAACATAAAAAACTAATGTATTTATTGAGAAAATGAATGACATACGGGAATTGAACCTCAGTCCTCGGTCATTCAAGTTTTTCAGTTGACTTCCCTATACAATTGGGTCACTGATACTTAAGGAAGTTAAAGACAAGCGAGAAAGAAAGCGACAAAGATAACTTTAAAACGCACAAAGTAACGAAATTAATTTGCATAAATCGTGATCAGTCACACTTGTTCCTGTAACAGCTGAAACCGAAAACGGATTACCGCGAAAATTGTGAATTGCGTAAAATCCGATATTTCAGCGTTGCTCAAAGCTGAATACTAAGTTCCATATCAATATCAGCAGGTCCTATACATCATAAAGCATTCGTTCAAATAATTATTAACCCGACCATCTAAAAACGATGAAAAACTTCAATTGCTTTTTTTCGCGCCAAAGAAGTATCAAAAGAAAAAATCATATGAAGCCTGTGATTCGAGCAATCATAAATAATGCAATGATTATTTCCAATGTCGGAAAAAATTCAGTTCAAGTTCTTTGAAATAAAATTAATTTGATCTAGGATATTTAAGGATTTAGGATATATCTGTTGACTGACGTTCGGGCAACTCGTTTTGGTCAATTCGAGCAATTCAGGGAACTAAAACGTTAACTCTAAGTAGTTCATTCATTTAAATCCACTGCCATACCCCGGTCATTCAAGACTTTGTCACACAGGAT
Source organism: Symsagittifera roscoffensis (assembly GCF_963678635.1). Classification (NCBI taxonomy): domain Eukaryota; kingdom Metazoa; phylum Xenacoelomorpha; order Acoela; family Convolutidae; genus Symsagittifera; species Symsagittifera roscoffensis. Next base: position 65,219,576 of record NC_087064.1, read on the forward strand.
ACTGTGGTAAAAAATGGTGCCTTAGATGAACGATTATAGCTCAGTAAAACCACGGTTCGTGTTCAGAAATTAATTTTTCAAAAATTTTCCAAACTCTTAACTTAGGCTTTAGAGACCTGACACACTTGTTACACCATTTGGCAAGGCGCAACTCAATTATTCAATGGAACCTGACATAAGGGTAAAAGAGGTGATAAAACAAAATTAAACCTTAAAATCACATTTACAGAAAATGCCGAAGTTGCTGATTACAAGTAGCTCTTAATCTCTTAGTTCATTTCATTGCCTCAAACAGACAATTAGTCCCTTGCATAAAATACACAAAAACTTTTTCGGTATTTTTCATCTAGGTCTATTCAGCCTCGCATTCACCAGTGGATTTAAGGGGGGGGGGCAGACGCCCCCTCCCCTCTCAGTGAATCGACCCCTGTCGACCCAAATTTGCACAACTTTTTTGAAACCCCACCCCCCCATCGATAAAATCCTAGATCCGCCCTTCACATAGGATCATGATGGATTTTGTTCTAAGGGCGTTTGGACGACAGATGCAGGTAATGACAATATTAACACCACAACTAAAAGGTGCTCAACCAAAAGCTTAGAGTGGTCTATATTGTTAAAATATTAAAATCGAAGAAACATAAAACTTACATATTGTAGAGACAGTTAAGACAAAAAAAGAACAAAATGATTTATTTGCTTTGCAAACAGAAGCAAAACTGAAAGTATACTTTAGTTGATCACAAGAAGTCTTGACTTTCTATTTTCAGATATGCACTATCAAAAAAAACAATGTAAATTTTTGCAGTTACCATGTTTTGCAGACCACATATATATACTATTAAAAGTGTTATTTGGCTCAGAAACCGTCGAGAAATTACGATTTATCTGTTTGTCAAAAACTGAGTTATTTGATTCTGTGTTCATTTAATTTTCAAGTACCTTTGACCATTTTCTCTTCAAGATGAATCTTTTTACATCGCGTGAAGACTGGTCAACAAGGATAAACGATGCATTCGACCAAATAAAGGACCCCGATGAATCTATTATAACTCTTCTTGGATTGATAAAACTCAGTGAGTTTTATGGCGAAATGAAACAATGTGCACAACGAAATCTCTTTTGCGACGAAATGGTTAAATTAGATTTTGTCGCACTGGCAAAAAGATACATCATAGAAGTCAAATCAGCAGTGCACCACAAACTTGTTTTAAACCTTCTCTGTAACACCAGCAATGCAAGTAAGGCTTTTTGCGAAAGCATCATTGATAACCAAATCCACGAAATTATCATTGCGAATCTCCAGGATAACGAGGAGTTTCAGAAGGACAATTTGAATATATGTCCCAAACAAGAGGACACTTTTTCCATTCTTCATGCTTTCTTGGGTATTATAAACAACACTCTTCGTAATTTCCCTGACTCAAGATCTATACTTAGTGCAACAAAGTTGAAGCATTCTCTAAAAAAATTGCTAGATGTTGAAGATCTTCTGGTCAGGTCAGTTGTCGTAATGTGCTTACCATATGTGGTGGACGTGGAAAAGGGTTCACACCAGGATTTGATATCACTGAAAACGGAGGATTTAGAGTTTCTGATAAAGCACATTCTGCCTACGACTGCCCACGCCAAGATCGATGATGAATCATTAGCAAATTATATCGAGTACGGTTCAGACCAACAGTGTTTCAGCTCAGATGAGATTTTTCAGCCTTTGGCTATACTTGCAACCAACCCTAAAACTGCACGCGAACTCGTTAAGCTAGGCATTGTATCAGCATGCGAGTCTGCTTTGAAAAAAGCCCAGAAAAAACCATTCGTCGATACTGAACACGTAACTTCTGTTAACGAATCGGCTAAATGGGCTCTAGAGCTACTCCTTCGTTTAACTAAAAATCTGCTCACCGGCACTCTTATTGATTTTCAAGACGTCATCAGTAAATTTACAGAAAATCAAACACAAGAAATTGCCCGAATTGCTACCGAATTAGAATATATCTTAACGATGGTCCAGCAGAATCAGTTCTTTGTTTCAAATACGCCTGTTGTCGAATGGAAACCCGCAGATTTACCCACGTCAAAATCCGACGGTTTCAAAAAACAAACACCATTGCTAAAGAGATCCAAATCAGAAGCCAAAGACGAGGCCGATTGTAAAAAAGAAATAAATGGCAGCGCTAATCTTACATCAGATGCTGAATTTATTAGTATTACCAAGTCACCCGATACGGATGAACATAAAATTATGATCAGCTATTGTCACGCGCAGGAAGAAAATGTGATGAAACTTCTGAAAAAACTCCGGGAAAAGGAAGTTGGAAAAATTTGGATAGACGATAAGCACATGCACATGCAAAAGTCAATTCTTAGTGGGATAGTGAAAGGTGTGGATGGAGCAAAGTTTGTAATCTGCTGCATATCACAGGAATATCACAAAAGCGAGAACTGCATGTGTGAAATCGAATATGCAAAGCAGCAGAAAAAGATCATCATCCCAGTCGTGGTGACAAAAGGTTTCATGCCTGAAGGTGAACTTTCACTATGTCTCGGAAGCAGGTTTCGATTCGACCTCTCAACTGAGGAAAAGTTTGAATTAAACTTTCCTAAACTGCTAGAAAAAATAGAAGAAAAATGAAATAAAAACGAAAAAAAAAATACGTTTGCCTTACATCAACCAACATCAATCAACTATTCTAAAACAAGAGAAGAGAAGTAACAACCTCAGCAAAAAACTAACCAAACTTTGAATCAGGTACTAATAGTCAGAATAAATTTTTATCATGTGCTTATATTCATGCTGTAAAAGTTTTTACACCTCTATAATTAACACAGTTGATGACCATTATCCAATTAACGGCTTCTTGAAACTTGCGTCAGCCAGCCATAAAGCTGATACGTTAACGGAAATGCCTGATAGTGCACAGATCCTATAATGCAAGAACCCAAAAGATATTTAGAGTTATCTGAAAGTAAAACTGCAGTCAATGAAACAAAATTTACAAGAATGATGAGTGAAGATTTCTGGACATTTATGGAAGAAGAGAGTCTTTCTTTAAAAATTCATTCAGTTAACAAGAGGCTTGTACTTCCAATTTGTGCATTGATGCTTCCACTACCAAAAAATTTGGCTCGATCACTGAAAGTGAGGAGGAAAATGTTCATCGGTTATTTCTGCTTTTTAAAGCTTGATGACTTTTCCCCAAGCAAAACCAAGTACCACAAAAATTTTTTAAAGCTTGTTGACTTTTCCCCTAGCAAAACCAGGTACAACAAAAAATTTAGCTTTTCAGCCTACTTTGGAGCGATTAACGCACGCGAGTAGGCGTTAAACAGCTTTTATTCATGCCGTAAAAGATTTCCAAATAAATTTTTTGAAGAAAATTTTAGCCTAGTCTAGTTCCTTTTTAACCATCACAGTGAACAACACAAACTTGAAAAAGAAAAAATGAGTTTTGTTCTATAATTGATAATACATATGTGGTCAGAACTTTCTGTACTAGAGAACAACCGTCTATTCTTACTGTTCCGGCCATTGAAAATGGGGAGGAACTTTGTATTCGGGTATGTTTTAATTTTTATTCTTTTTGTTTTCCACGCAAAATCAGGTACCACAAATAATCATCGGACTGGTTTATGTGATATATCATATATCCCTTTCAGTCGCAATTCGAACCACATTAAAAAAACTTTCCCAGTATCGAGAAAAACCGGTTTTAATTTTTTGAAAGTCGAGCGAATAAAGCAAGTGAGCAGGCTTATAACAGCTGTATTATGCCTAATTTAAAACCTTAGAACTTAATTTTCAGCGAGTAGTAAAACTAATTTTTGGGGTATATATAAGAACGAAAAGTGCTATGGTCTATTTGGCTTTAACATTTCGCCCAAATTCCTTCGATAAGGGCAAAAAGTGTGAAAACTGGAGTTACGTGACAACAAAGGTTTGTTTTGCAGTTTAATTCCATTAGACATTTATAAATGAGCACCTACAAATTTTTGAACAATTGATTCATGGTAATTTTTAATCAAGGCCCCCAACAATCAATGTTACTGAAAGTTTCCGAAACAAGGAAAATAAGATGTTGAGCTTCAAATTATTAAGTCTTTCATCTTAAAATGAGAAATTTGAGACTAACCACCAACTGACCTCTTTTCTAAATAAAAATCCTTTTTTCACTGAACAACATCTTCATACAACCATCTTTCACTTCATTAACCGCTCCATTTAACCACTTCAGTTTGGTGCTTAGCCTACTGTTAATTATCGCTTAGTTGAAAATCAGCCACATTGAACAACTACATATTCTGATTGCGAATCAAAAACAAAAACTACATAACAAAAAATAATTTTTTACTTTTTCTCTCAAAGCTTGAAAGACTCAAAAAAAGTAAAGCTAGGACGTTTAGTTTGATTTATGAGTCAAGATACCAATACTTAAATGGCTATACAGCTAGTATTTTTCTGGCTGTTTTTAACAAAGTCGATGCTGTAAATTCGCGAACACAAGCAAGAAAGCTCCAAAAGTTGAAATGCACAAACAGACAATTTTTGAAGGTAATAAGTTGGAATGTCACATGCTAAAGGCAACCACTCTGCATTTAAAAGACTGGAATGTATAAAACCAAACTGTGAAAAAATTATGCATTTCAAAAACCTCGCTAGAAAGTTTCTTAAATCTAATTTCAATCATTTAAACGTTGTATGAAACAAATAGCTTTTTTTGGTTCATTTAACAAATTAACAACACGTCACTTGTGTTAAGTTATTATTAATCAAAAGTCAAAGCACATGGCATTGTACTGCCAATGAAGCTTCCTGGCGGAAATGGGCCAAGAAAAGTATTTGCGGCTTCGGTTGGAAAAAAGTTGCTTCGTACTATCACACTCCGCTTGTGCAATAAAGGATTTCATATTTGTCAGAGCTAGACAAAAATTCATTGAAACATCGCATTTCTTAGTTTATTCAATGACATCTTATTGACCTAGATAATAAAAACAAAAAAATGAAAAGAGCTACAGGTTCGTTTCAGGCAATCATCGATTCGCGGAACTGTTTGGTTATGTGAGTTGTTATTCTCAAGATCGTCTATTAACGCGATAATTGATGCGATTAGGTTATAATCTCTTCGCGGCTAAAAAGGGCAGAATCGTCTTCTAAGAAACCTAGTCCATTTCTGATTTCCTTTTTGGGATAATATAAATTAGCTTAGCGTCGAGCATCAGGAAGAGATCAAAGCTTAACACAGAGGCGAAGCTTGGCTTCGCAAACTTTAGCGAGAACACGACAAACAGCAACTCTAGAAAGTGCAGTAAAAAATATGTAGATGAGCCTCGAATTAGCAAAAAAATCGGCTAGGTCTGGGATTCGATCTATGACCTACTACAATCAAGAGAATTAGACTCTCACACACTAACCATTCAGCCACGCACTCCTAACCACCGATAAACTTTAATCACGAAAAAAGCAGCTTCATATGCTATTAAAATGCCAATGAAATTCAGCAGAAGTGGCACCAAATACAAGTAGACACAATTTTACAAGTAGTAATTTGGAATATCACAAACTGAAGGCATCCACATAAACTTTGCATGTAACAAATCGCAAACCATAAAGCCACATTATGTATAAATTGTGCATTTCAAAAATTGCAAGATAACTGAAATCAAAATATTTGAAAATTTCTCAAATCGAGTTTTCATTATTGTATGTTGTTTGAAACAAATAGCTTCGGTTCATTTGATGAAATAAAAATTAAATCATTTTCCGTCTATATTAAAGAAGTAGAATGCATCAACAGTGTTTATTTATTACTATTCGAAGGTCAAAGCACTTGCTATTAAAAAGCTGTAAAGGTGCAACAATATTTGCAACTTAGTTTAGAAAAAAAGAATGTTCTTAATAATACACTAAGCTGACTCTAGTGAAATTGACGTACACAAAACTAACTGCACAATGATAATGCTCCGCAGCAAAAGACCGACAACTCGCAGAAAGTCCATTTAATTTAACGAAAAATGACTGTTTCGCTTTTCTATCATAATCCCACGTCCGCTTAGAGATGGCCCAAAGCACATGTTTTCAATCAATACCAAAATCTTAGATATTTTAGGTAACTTTTATAGTACTATCTTAAAAACAAAGCCAATCCAAGATTGGAAAAGAGTAATGAAGGTAAGTAAACATAAAAAAAAACACTCACTTTCTTGAAAAATCTCAACTTTCGAATTTCAAAGAAAAAAATAGATTCCCTTTAAGCTCTTTGACTTTCTAGAACAATTTATGACTGGGTCTTTTTTCATAACATGAATCCAACAAGAAAAAACTGGATCAATAGGTAAAGTTTTTATTCCGCTGAAAATCTTAAAATTAAATTCCACTTTCGAAACTAGAAACCGTTCACGCTTTTTCACGCCATTTCCACGTTCGTATTTGGAGAATGCTATTTGCGTCACATTCAGCAGATGAATTTCAATTGACCTCAAAAAGTGCATATAAGAAAAACAAAAAAAAATCAGCAAGACCTATATAAGTCTTCGCTAAGTTCATTACTCTTAATAATAATAAGTGAGCTTAAGTGGGGATGAAATGGGCTAGGATAAAGGGATGGTACTGAGCACTGACCCAGTTGAACTTGGTGAGGATGAGGTCGAAGGGGAGGTTGGATGTGATGGTGTCCCAGTTGGCAAACAGCGCCTCTTTCAACACCGGATGCATCATCCTCTCCCTCTCTCTATCTTTCTCGCACGCACACTCTTGATTCTGCGACGTCACAATAATCTTGACACTCTCTTTCTCTCGCTCTAACGATTGTGACGTCACACAACTCTTGGATATCTTACTGCAACACTGGTATCCAATCGAATGCGCTTCAAGGCATCATTGACTCTGAAAAGTATAATAAGTTGTTTAAGTTTTTAATACGTTGCTACACACCAATTACATATTTTGTATTTTACATGGGGTGGGGTAAAAAAATCAACAATCTGAACGCATTTTTTCTCTTTCTGATTTATCACTTTTTACATATATATTGACATTAAGGGGCAGCCGCAACATACAAGGATCCGCCCAGATACAAGCAGTCCTGTCATGTTTCAAATTATGGGGCAAACACTCTGCACAATTTAAGCCCGTATGAACTGAGCTGATAATATGGTTATCTGTAGAGTCTGCTAACATGACAAATTCTTCGTAAAAATTGAATTGAGAAGTTGAATTAAAACGAACAACAATATAATTCAAATCAGAAGAATCATCAAACTAAGCAGTTCATTCAGCGTTCAGCGACTATTACAAATAAATAACTCGGGTCAATGTCCAAAAAAAGTGCAAAATGCCACATAGAGCATCGAAATAATTTTTGGGTAGCCATAAAATATTCATTTCTCAAAACATTTTCAGCTTTTTTTGACCGATCATTCAAATTTAGCAGAAAATGAAGTTTACACGTAAAATCCGTGCAGATATAATAAATTTTGATTTTTTTAAAGGTTTTTCAAATCAGTAACTGCGAAAATGTAAGGTATCCAATGCGTATTTGATCTCAGAATAATTGAAAATTTTTGTATCTGCAACCTGCTTTTTGCGTAATCGGTCAATATTTAAACTTAATTGCCTGGCTTTATTAGCTTACTTTCTTACTTTCAGTTTTTCGCAATTTAATTTCAATTCTTGAATACTCAATTCTGATTGGCAAAAATTTACTTCTCATCATTTGTCTATCCAATCCATCAAAGGGAAATCGGCATAGATATATTCGTTATAATGGATCTTCATAGTCTGTCTCTGTGGAAAAAGTTGTGGAGAAAGTTTTTAAATTTTTTGAGATAAAATGTTGAAATTGTGCGGCATCAGAAATATCGTTGAAAACATCCTGGGCATGATAACTTTAAGAGTTGTCTCGTTTACCACGAAACATTCACCATTTTTAGTGTCCATCCGAGCCAAAACTTTAAGCCAAATCGTAGAGCTAATTTATAGATCCGATTGTGATATATAAGACAACTTTTGAAACCGAAAATTTTGCTCGATTCCGGAGTTTGATTTTTTCGAATTTTTTAAAAATTTTACAGGGAGGAGGGAGGAATAAGTTATTTTCAATTTCGTCTTAATCCCCCAGACAAATATATGAGATCAGCCTTGCAAAAGTTTAAATTTATTAGATGTATTTAGAGGTTTTGCTTATTGATTGTTAAAATTAACATGTTTTAATTTCAGATCATTTCGATTGTTTGACAACTTGGTTTAATTGAAACGTGATTTCTATTAATTTTTGCAAGATACTGCATTATCAAAATCAACTCGTGTAGAATTTAAAAAAGATAAATATAGTTGAATAAGTGCAATAATGATGTAGTGATATAATGATATTTTACTAAAATTCTTTGAACAAATTGGAGTCACGTATGGTTCAATTCACTCCGACTACCCTAGCAACATAAAGATTTATGGGTCTTATGCACAAAACGGCCCAAAAATAATTTTCTCGAGCTAAAATTTATGTCGTCGAATCTGATTGGCTAATATTAGCCAATCAAACTCAAGAAACATTTTCAGGCATTTCAATCAGATAAAAGCATTAGCCAAAATTACTAAATTGTGAACTTTTTCTAATAATAAAATGATTATCAAGTCATATGGGAAACTTTGCCCAGGCGAGAAAAATTCATTTAAATTGCTTCAGCAGAATAAAAGTTCTAAAGTTTTGGTTATTTCAGCTCACGGTTTTATCCGCTCGAAATTTTGATTGAAATACCGGAGCATGTTGTTTGAAGTTGAAAGTCTAATTAGCCAATCAGATCCAACTAAAATAATCTAAGAATTCAAAAAGATGTAGAATACTGATTTTGGGCCGTTTAGTGCTTAAGACCCGAATTTAGGACGAAGTTTTCAGATCTTAGCAGCAAATTAAATAACAATTCACCATGGGCAAATGGTAGAAAACGCCGAAAAAACACCCTACGCGAGGGCAAAAAAAGGTACTTGTTAACGTTAGAAGCCTGTTTAGTTCTCAGGTTCCCGGAGTACTTTAATTACTTGCACCATTAGTTTTTCCTCTTTCGAAGTTTTTTCTTTCTTGTTGAGAAAAACCTACAGCCTGGCAGAAAATATACTCCTTTTCAGTCTGCCCATGCTTTCCTAGCCCATTTTGCATTTTGATTGTTTTTCTCCTTTCAACATTTCCTTTTCCATTATTTGACACGAGACATCAAAATAATTGCGAACACGATATGTTGGTTTTTAAACCCTTTTAGGTCTAATCAATAACAATAAATGGAGATTCGAACTTACGACAAAGCTCCGAGTTTCTAAAAATTATTTCTGAAATTGAAGATATAGGTAAGTGGTCAGAATTATCTTAATCTTTGTCCAAACACTCGTTCAAATTTGCTCAGTTTGGTTTTTGTTCAGACCTGCAGAAGACGTCAAGACGGCAAGGGGGTGCCGCGCTATGTTAAAATGGCGGTTTATGGACAAACGGATCAAAAAATCACAAGTGTGTCATTAGAGCAGCTTTCGTAATCAACGACATTAATAAAAAAATAAGTAAAACAAAAACATTGAGTAATTTACTAGAAAATGGTGTTGTTTTCAAAATAAGCTAATTTTTTTCCCGAGGAGACCACCAACGGCAGTACAGTCAGTCTGCGCAAACGTGAAGATCCAGTCAAGCGACTGAACAAGAAGCTTGCAAAAGTGTATCCTAAAAAATATGCATCCCTAGAAACTTTCAAAATGTAAAATTTACTTTTGGAAGATGGTGCCCACTTCAATGCTATTGGTCCAAGGCATATGGTGCAATTGTTGTGATAAACTTAATAAATAGTTTCAGTTAAAAATGAATACAAGAGGCAGCCATGGTGGCCCCAATAGTCAATGTTGAATTGTTGAAAAGTTTGATCACGGCGATATTTTCTGGATTACTTATCACTGGACACTGTGGGAAACTACACTCTGGACGGCTCCCGAATTGCTGTGTTCACCATCCCAATTCCCAATCAACTGAGTTCATTCCAATTTTGTTTATTTATTTATTTTTCTTAGTCTCTATACCTTACGATCAAAATAGTAGGTGCAAGTTCTCTTTACCATTCCATCAATAAACTTGAAGAATCGGAACAAGATAAGCTTGCTGATCCTGTTCACTCTTTCCCTGGGCTGAATCTTGACCCTAGCACGTCAAATTACTGCCTCGATTACCTTAAATCAATTCCTCTTAGGAACTGCAAAATTGTTCTCTGGCACGATTTATAAAACAACACAAAAACATCGCACCCGAAAAAAGGCAACATACCCCAAACAATCGAAGAACTGATTGCGACCCTTAAGACTATTTCAAACGTCTTTGGTGTCGTTACCTGTCAACGCAAAGGTGCTCCCTACATATTCGACGATCTTCTAAATTCATTAGACTGTTACGTCATCGACGTGACCAAGCACATTATCAGTGCTTCCGAAAGAATTGACGAATCTTTAATTGCAGAATACCGAAAACTGCACCAGGCTGCTGACATAGAGTCGAAGACTCTAGCTACTGTGCTGCACTATTTTCCCGACTTCGATAGAATCTTCAAAACACGTGGCACGAAACGTCGAACGGCTGGCGAGAAGCGCGAAGCTAGACGGCGAAATATCTAAACAGGTACGCAAATCTGAGTCCTAAACCTAAAATCTCAACAGGTGTGCTAATCGAGTCTCTGGCTCTGAGCCCCTTCAGGATTTTTTTTCATTTTTCCTTTGAACGTCTTCTTGTCCCTTCTTCTGAAGAGGTTAGACGGTTGATGACAGCTCACCATTCAGCTCAGTCTTCGCTGCAGTCTCGTGTACACCAGCGGCTGCCATATCTTGCTTGAGGCACTCTTTCCAGGTTTTCTTGGGTCTTCCTCTTGGTCTGCGACCTGGTGCCTCTGTGTGCATTGTTTTCCTTAGCGGGTTATCTTGATCTTGTCTTCCGTGGATGTGGCCGAACCAGGTCAATCTTCGCTTCCTTATCATCAGCAGAATATCCTCTAGACCACATTTTCTGAGGGTTTCTGAGCTTGACATTCGGTCTGACAGCAACAAATTGCAGACCATTCTGAGCATCCGGCGGTCACAGCTCTGTAATAAGTGTTGATGTCTGAATATAACACCCGAAATCGAGTCAAGTCAGTCTCTGATTCTTTTAGTACGTCCTGTGAGAAAATCCTGAAAAATGAAAGCTCTTTCGACTGCTTTTGCTGTGGTTGTCGAATGCACTTGAATGAAGAATGCACTGGTCTAAGCGAAGCCGCTGTCAGTGGAGTACCAGCCTTAGGAAAAAAATGCTCTATTGATATGCAACAAATGTGTTGAAGAAAAACGTCAAGATAATTTGACCCAAGCTGCCCATGAAACTACAATCTCAAAAGAACTTCGAGAAACTCAAATGAAAACACTGGAAAACGAAATGACTGACCTCAAAAAAACAGTGACCGAAATCAAAACGCTGCTAACCACAAAACAACCTAATTCAGACCTGCAGAAGACGTCAAGACGGCAAGGGGGTGCCGCGCTATGTTAAAATGGCGGTTTATGGACAGACGGATCAAAAATCACAAGTGTGTCATTAGAGCAGCTTTCGTAATCAACGACATTAATAAAAAATAAGTAAAACAAAAACATTGAGTAATTTACTAGAAAATGGTGTTGTTTTCAAAATAAGCTAATTTTTTTCCCGAGGAGACCACCAACGGCAGTACAGTCAGTCTGCGCAAACGTGAAGATCCAGTCAAGCGACTGAACAAGAAGCTTGCAAAAGTGTATCCTAAAAAATATGCATCCCTAGAAACTTTCAATGTAAAATTTACTTTTGGAAGATGGTGCCCACTTCAATGCTATTGGTCCAAGGCATATGGTGCAATTGTTGTGATAAACATAATAAATAGTTTCAGTTAAAAATGAATACAAGAGGCAGCCATGGTGGCCCCAATAGTCAATGTTGAATTGTTGAAAAGTTTGATCACGGCGATATTTTCTGGATTACTTATCACTGGACACTGTGGGAAACTACACTCTGGACGGCTCCCGAATTGCTGTGTTCACCATCCCAATTCCCAATCAACTGAGTTCATTCCAATTTTGTTTATTTATTTATTTTTCTTAGTCTCTATACCTTACGATCAAAATAGTAGGTGCAAGTTCTCTTTACCATTCCATCAATAAACTTGAAGAATCGGAACAAGATAAGCTTGCTGATCCTGTTCACTCTTTCCCTGGGCTGAATCTTGACCCTAGCACGTCAAATTACTGCCTCGATTACCTTAAATCAATTCCTCTTAGGAACTGCAAAATTGTTCTCTGGCACGATTTATAAAACAACACAAAAACATCGCACCCGAAAAAAGGCAACATACCCCAAACAATCGAAGAACTGATTGCGACCCTTAAGACTATTTCAAACGTCTTTGGTGTCGTTACCTGTCAACGCAAAGGTGCTCCCTACATATTCGACGATCTTCTAAATTCATTAGACTGTTACGTCATCGACGTGACCAAGCACATTATCAGTGCTTCCGAAAGAATTGACGAATCTTTAATTGCAGAATACCGAAAACTGCACCAGGCTGCTGACATAGAGTCGAAGACTCTAGCTACTGTGCTGCACTATTTTCCCGACTTCGATAGAATCTTCAAAACACGTGGCACGAAACGTCGAACGGCTGGCGAGAAGCGCGAAGCTAGACGGCGAAATATCTAAACAGGTACGCAAATCTGAGTCCTAAACCTAAAATCTCAACAGGTGTGCTAATCGAGTCTCTGGCTCTGAGCCCCTTCAGGATTTTTTTTCATTTTTCCTTTTAACGTCTTCTTGTCCCTTCTTCTGAAGAGGTTAGACGGTTGATGACAGCTCACCATTCAGCTCAGTCTTCGCTGCAGTCTCGTGTACACCAGCGGCTGCCATATCTTGCTTGAGGCACTCTTTCCAGGTTTTCTTGGGTCTTCCTCTTGGTCTGCGACCTGGTGCCTCTGTGTGCATTGTTTTCCTTAGCGGGTTATCTTGATCTTGTCTTCTGTGGATGTGGCCAAACCAGGTCAATCTTCGCTTCCTTATCATCAGCAGAATATCCTCTAGACCACATTTTCTGAGGGTTTCTGAGCTTGACATTCGGTCTGACAGCGACAAATTGCAGACCATTCTGAGCATCCGGCGGTCACAGCTCTGTAATAAGTGTTGATGTCTGAATATAACACCCGAAATCGAGTCAAGTCAGTCTCTGATTCTTTTAGTACGTCCTGTGAGAAAATCCTGAAAAATGAAAGCTCTTTCGACTGCTTTTGCTGTGGTTGTCGAATGCACTTGAATGAAGACTGCACTGGTCTAAGCGAAGCCGCTGTCAGTGGAGTACCAGCCTTAGGAAAAAAATGCTCTATTGATATGCAACAAATGTGTTGAAGAAAAACGTCAAGATAATTTGACCCAAGCTGCCCATGAAACTACAATCTCAAAAGAACTTCGAGAAACTCAAATGAAAACACTGGAAAACGAAATGACTGACCTCAAAAAAAACAGTGACCGAAATCAAAACGCTGCTAACCACAAAACAACCTAATTCAGATTATCCAACCCAACCTAGCTCGATTGCCAGTCGCCAAAAACCGCCTCCGAAACCCGCCGAGGAACTCGATGGCATTCGCATACGAGGAGTCCCTGAATCAACGGAGAAGGAAGCAAGATTGCGCCAAGAACACGATCTCGCCGAAGTTCAAAAAGTGTTGACCCATATGGATGTCAATGCCTCAATTGGCGATGTCATACGCCTGGGTCGATACGACGAGAACGAGACAAGAACAATCCTATTAAAAGTGCCCAACGCATACCAACGACGAATGATATTGCTATCCGCGACGAAACTGAAAAACTCCCTTCAACCAATTTTCCTCAACCGACAACTGACGAAGGAAGAAGCTGATCAGGAAAACCTTGCCCTCGTCAGAAGAAGGCAACTTTTCAGCGAAAAATCTGTAGACAGAAAGGACATAAGAGTCCAAGATGCAACTCTGGACATTCGGAAAGGTGGTAAGTGGATAAAAGAGAAACTCTCAGATCCCGAAGCACCCAATTGACTAGCAGCGACGATGAATATCTTTGTTTACAATGTCAGAAGTATTCTTGAGTATCAACGGCGGACAACCTTCTCTAATGCTGTCCAAGTAAAGAACGCTTATCAAGTCATCTGCCTAACTGAAACCGGGTTGACAGAAAGCATCGGCGACGCTGCACTTTTTCTGACAAACTACTTTATCCACCGAAATGACAGACCGAGTGACAAACGCTTGACAAAACATGGTGGCGTACTTATAGCAGTAAACCGTAACATTTCAAGTAGCCAAATCATTTCCGCGTTTCATGACTGTGTTATCATCCGCATATCCCTGAACAAGCCGATTATAATATGCTGCATCTACAGCGCTCCTTCAAACAGTACCTACTCATGGGACATCTCAGATCTAATCGAACTCCTAAAATTCCTGAGGCGTAAGCAATTTGAACAAAGTGCAATTTGCTCGTATATAGTTGGAAATATAAATTTTAACTGTACACACTGGCCGTCAATGACTTCAACTTCTCTAGATGAGCAGTCAATCCTTGACGAACTCTGTGAGTCAAACTTCCAACAACTAATAAAAACGCCTGATGGAAAATCACTAGACGTTCTCCTTAGTAACAAACCGCATTTTGTCACCAGCGTAAAACTTGACAACCGTCTGAGTAGTCTATTCAGTTCCGACCATTTGCCACTCCATGCCAAAGTCTCATTTGACTACCGACCTGTTCATAAAAATACACCAGCCATCAAACTAAAACTAGATTTTGGCATTTTCGCGTACAAGAAAGCAAACTGGGAAGAAGTGAATGAATTCATTCGTCAACACCCCTTCCAACCGTTTTGCCTGAGCAACGTTGAACTGATGCTCGATCATTGGTACAAGTGGTTACACAAAATACTACAGGACCTGCTACCAATCACTACAAAACACAGATCTGAACTAGCTCCTTGGGTGAAAAGCGATTCCTCCAACCTTATCAAGAAATTAATACACTCCAACTTAAAAATCAGTGAAAACCTACCCCATCGCACGAAGGCAAAATTGAAAATCTGCAAACTGAACTAACACTGTCCCTTCAAAAAGACCAGCATCTCCACGAAAAAATGCTTTTTGAGAATGGGAAATTCAGCAAAATACAACGATATCTGAAATCGATCACCAAGTCTCACATGATCCCTTCAGAGACATTCCTAGATCAAAAAATAGCCAATACACGCGCTCAAAAAGCTGAATTGTTTAACACACATTTTCAAACAGTTTTCAGACGAAACGCCAACGTTGGGAAAGCAGAACGACAAGATAACGTTCTTCTGAACAGTATCAATTTCACTATCGATGAAATAGAAGATTCCCTAAACGAGCTGCACGTAAATACGGCAAATGGACCAGACATGATTGGTAATACTCTTCTGAAAAACCTCTCAAAGTCACTACCAAAATCACTTTACTTCCTGTTCAACTTGATTTCAAATAAAGCGATATTTCCAACAAAATGGAAGATCAGCGAAATCGCACCAATTTTCAAAGACGGGGATAAACAAGACGTACCAAATTACAGGCAGATCAGCCTGCTCTCAGCAGTGTCAAAACTGCTTGAAAAACTAATATTTGAGAAACTGGCCCCAATTGTCTACCCAACCCTAACACCAGACCAACACGGTTTTAGACCTAAACGATCGACGATAACAAACCTAATAGACTATCTACACGAGATATTTAGCTGCCTCGATTTGCCAAACTGCAACTACCTGAACACCTTCTACTTGGACTTTCAAAAGGAATTTGACAAAGTCTCGCACGGAATCCTCATGAAGAAATTATCGACTTCTAGAATCGGAGGAAATTGTTTATCTCTGATACACAATTACCTCTCGAACCGGAAGCAAACAGTGAGGTTGAATGACACAATTTCAGGAGAGCTGGAAGTCTTCAGCGGCGTTCCCCAGGGCTCTATACTCGGGCCGCTTTTCTGCCTAGATTTCATAAATGATCTACCGTCGTGTGTCATGTCCGCAACATTTGATTATGCAGACGACTACAAAATTGTTGGAGACAACCCGTTAACTCTCAACATAGATGTTAGGAGACTTTGGAGGTGGTGCGAGGAAAACTGCATGTCAATGAATCTGACGAAAAGCAAAGTCCTCTGTATCAAAGGATCAGCTACGATTGCACTCCCCAATTACAGCTTCGAAACCACTGAAGTAATGAAAGATCTGGGTATCCTGATAACCGACACGCTTTCTTGGACGCAACACGCATAATAGAGGGCTGAAAAAGCCTTAAACACTCTCTTCGTACTCAAAAGGAATCTCTCAAAGGCGAATTTCGCGAGCAGAAAAAACGCATATACCTGTTACGTTGTGCCAATTCTGTGCTACGGTTCAGCTATCTGGAAACCATCAAAAGATGACTTAGGAATCATAGAAAGTGTGCAGCGGAAAGCGATCTCGTGGATTTACATGACAAGCAATAGCCATATCTCCTATAAAGACAAACTCGTGAAACTTAACATACTTCTTTTGTCTCTATACCAAGAGCTTCATGTTGGACTGCTGTTTGCAAAAATACTAGCTGGAAAAGTTGACATCGACTGGAGAAGCCATGTAAGCATCACTGACGTTGGAAACCGAAGAGCTCAAATGACACGAAATTTCGTCTGCAAACAAATGCGTGTGAAGAAGTCCGAGTCGGATTTCTGGTTTCGGGCATGCCGTCTTGCTAATCTGTACAACGAATACTTCAAATGCGACATATTGTTTGACCCAGAATGCAAAAACAGACTTCTAGGAATGTACACAAAGTTTTTCAAAACTCGCTACAACGAATCAGATACATGCGCTTGGCGCATTTTATGCGAATGCAACAACTGTAGAGACCTAAAGAAACTTACACTTATAACTGAAAACTAAACTTTGAACAATGCAATGACTGGGTTTTATGCGAACCTTTGGAATATATTCCTAAACCCTTTGCTATTATTATTATATGTGATCAAATTGGGGCAACTCTAACCATTGTCCTCAAAAACTTTCAGAAAATCTTCACAATTATTAAAAATTCTGGTTTCAGCTTTTTTGAAATAGATTTTATCTTTCAATACCGTTCTGTAGTAGCAAGAATTATCCCATTAAGCATCATAGCAAACCTCGAAAGATTTGTGAACTGACAAATATGTGAAGGCTCTGTTGAGATTTCTTAACTGAAACCGTTTTGAGCTATTTTTCACTACCATTTGGTATAAACGATTCAAATAACCGCCTGGCTTCTTGAAAAACCCCCCAACTGGCAAAACTTAAGGTCTGTTTTTTTGCTGTATTTGTTAATGTTGTCATAGCTTTAGCAGTAAATTCTTGGAGCTATATTGGTTCAAAGCGTTGGCAAAAATTTTAATTATTTTTTGTTTCGTTCTTGAGTTGTGCGCTGGAACCAATAAACTGCGTCAACCACGCTGATAAAAAAAATCCCATGTGGCGACTAGGCCTCCCTGCAAACAATCAATCAAAGTGTTTTAAGTAAAATTTTATTTTTAGTAAACTCTAATTGATTATCTTTGAGTAACGATCTTCAAGTTCATTTGAAGATGAAATTGGAACTTGGTATGTATAATTTTGTTCCGATTTTTGAAAAAAGTGATAGAAGGATTGTGCTATGAAAGATTTGTTTCTGACCAGTTTTGTTGTCTTAATTAGCATTTTTTGACAATTTTTTTCCTAATTACCACCTGAAATACTTGGAATTTCAATTTTAAAGAGTAAAACTTTTGTTCCCCCTTAATTTTTATTTTTCAGTTAAGAGTAAAAAAAAATCAGTAAAAATTCAAAATATTATTAAAAAAAATAAACAGTAGACCTAGAATGGAAAATTAAAAGTCAGCATTTTGCAGGCTTAAGTTTTGCTTTATTTTTTGAGACATTTGCGGTAAAAAAACTTGAGGTATAAAACTTTTTCAATGAAAAAAACTACCTTGATTCATACTTTTACTCGGCGCCAAATCCATTTTTTTAAAATGAAAATTGAAACCAAGCTTGAACCTGATTGGTTTAACAGCTTGATAGTAAAGAAAGCCTTAAATTTAAGCGTTAGTCTCAATGGAAACTTTGAGCCGCATAACAGAAAAAGGAAAAGTGAGCATTATAACCTTAGAGAAATTTACGGGGAAGATCGTTCTCTTCGTTTAGAGCATGATTTTTTTTTCTGTTTCAGACAACAAACCAAGTGAAAAATCTCCCCCATGATTTAGATTTAGGGGGATTGTTCACTTAGTCATTTACTTGGCTCAAAATCACCATTTGCAAAGTGGGACTTGATCTTTGATATTGAACTTCAGATTTCATATTTTTTCCTATTAAACACTTCAATCAATCGACTTCATGCATTGATTCATTTTTCTAAATATCAAAAAGATGAATTTGGGCTGTATCACAGAAAAGACCCTTTCCATTTTCAATTCACGAATATCATAAGCACCTTTTCGGTCAACCCCAACTCCGATGTTAATGCAACCTGGTTTCGTAATCATAAGGACCGTCTTTCCCATTATAGCTCCTCCAGTATTTTATATCCCCGGTAAGGAAATATAAATCAAATGAAACAAACCGCAGTGAAAAAATATGTGCTTGTGTGTATTTAATTGTAGCTCGTAACTCTATGCAGCGCTTAGTTCAATTCTAAAATCGGGGGCTAGTAACACAGACAGTTCCAATAAAAACGTAATTTAGACGCTAAATTTTTTAAGTAGCATTTTTGACAGAAAGCAAAGTGCTAACAAAATTTATTGCCAAAAAAATTTCAAAAACTCAAGAAGAGCATATAATCCCATTACATATCAAAATGTTTATTATGAAATGCATGAATTATACAATTGGCTGATGTGAAAAATTGATTTGCATTTTAGCAAGTTCGAATGAAAATTAATTGTAGTCACTAAACAAAGTTCAAACACGAACAATACAATTACGTCTAATTTCACATAATTGGAGTTTTAAATTCATTTTTTCTGGTCACGTCTAATTTGCTCGTCGTCTAACTTCCTAGGCCCCTAAAAATCAACAATTCACTGTTGAAGGAAGGTACGATGATTGCTTTAAAGGAAAAAAAAATGAGTAACAGTGAATACGCAACTTGAAACAAACAAGCAGTAAAAAAAGCATGTGAATATTTGTTTATATATTTATAACTCGTACTTCTATGGAGCGCTTGTTTTAGTACTAACAAAAAAAGATTCAATTTTGAATGCAGGCACATCGATTGCCTTAAAAATGACCATTTTTTTTAAATATGCTGTTTGGAGCAAAGTATTCGTGACTACTGCAACTGCACCAACGTAATGCAAGCTTGCCAACAGAGGCTAGGACTAATACGAAAAAAAAAAACAATCATCACCACGAAGCGGCGACTTATGCTTAACGCACGTACTGGCTACTTTAAGCCAAGATCGTTGCGTTCCGGGGATTTCAGCGTGGGTTCGATTCTCACCTAAGTCGTTTCATTTGAGAATCCTATTTGAGCCGAACCTGATAGAACATAAACTGCTAAAAAAAATTCGGTTCAAAATTAGTTTGCAATTGAGTTTCTGTTAATTCAACTGCGTGAACTGAATATGATTTCATTGTGAAAATCACAAATCACCATATCAGCGCATGATCAACCCCACTTTTTTGGCTGGATACGTTTGATGTAGTCACAAAATTTCGATCATATTTCGTGAATTTAAAACCGATTCTGTTTTGTTTATCTTTAAGTTGAGCAGAATATGTTGGTGCCGCGACTCGGGAAACAACAGCCGAGGACCGACCTAGCGCCGTGGCGGAGAAACACAAAGTCGACCCAAACCGATAGTCACATTGGCCGAACGACCACATGACCGACAACAGCGAATCAGCCAAAATTAGCTGTACCGACCAATTGGCCGAACAAATACCGAAGCTACCACATTGTTTGGTTTTCATAGAGCCCCGTGCAGTGAGTAACTTGAACTTCACAGTCCTTCCCAAGCTCACTACCCACCCGACGACTGAAAAGCCGACAGCCCTTCTCGGCACCCAAAATTTTCTCAACACCCAAAATTTTGTGGATTTTTTGGCTCTAATTTTAAAAAAGCATAAAAAACAAATACTTTAAAATAGAGTTTGAATTCGGCCAGAAATTTAACGAAAATTATCATGCCAGGAAAAAGCTGGAAACAAATCTTTTTGAAAACCATGCCAAAATTACAGAGTATATAAGTGCGAATGATAGACCAGCTAAAATTGAAACGTACATCGAAAAACCTAGCAAATGTTTTTAAAAAAATTAGAGAGAATGATGAGCTGAAATCTGTCTATGCACAGCAACAACGCTGCTGAAAGCAAAAATCAATTTGTGTTTTACCTAGGATCTATCACTGCAAAAAAATGACGATGTATTAGATCTCGCAAAAAATTACTTTGAAATTAAAAGTCAAGAGGACCAGGTAGCAACTGGGCGAACCCCGACGACAAGCGAATCTGTCCGTTCCATGAAACCCTTTTCACAGCGTTCTAAGATTGCATCGATGATTTCGAGCAAGCGTCGAAAAGAATCAGCTCTTGCAAAAATAAGACGCGAGGAAGTTGAACGCCAGGTAGAAGCTAAGCTTCGTTTGAAAACGCAAGAGATCCAGCTTCAGTCGATGAAAGGTCAACTTGAACTTGATGTGGTTGTAGAGGAAAGTCGTCAAAAGCTAGCCGAAGCAACTATCGAAGAAGCTGGATATCAAGAACACGCTTCTGAAATTAGTGGGCTTCAGGTCGAAATTGGCAATCGCCGTTCAGGAGAACCAAACGGAGGAAGACAGGACAAGAAGTTGGGTGAACATTCAATTCCTACCTCAGGAAATAGTGCAGCCCGTGGTGCCGGTCCAAAGTGTCAACATGAAACCTGTTTCTGAGTTCTTGTGTTTTTCAATTATTGAACCGCCTTTCAGCAGGAATCTGACGATGATTCATAACTCTGATCCAAATGCAAACAATATCGACAACACTTGTGTAAACTCACCGAGTGAGCATGATTTTTTTTCTGTTTCAGACAACAAACAGAACAAGTGAAAAATCTCCCCCATGATTTAGATTTAGGGGGATTGTTGACTTAGTCATTTACTTGGCTCAAAATCACCATTTCCAAAGCGGGACTTGATCTTTGTTATTGAACTTCAGATTTCATATTTTTTACTATTAAACACTTCAATCAATCGGCTTCATGCATTGATTCATTTTTCTAAATATCAAAAAGATGAATTTGGGCTGTATCACAGAAAAGACCCTTTCCATTTTCAATTCACGAATATCATAAGCACCTTTTCGGCCAACCCCAACTCCGATGTTAATGCAACCTGGTTTCGTAATCATAAGGACCGTCTTTCCCATTATAGCTCCTCCAGTATTTTATATCCCCGGTAAGGAAATATAAATCAAATGAAACAAACCGCAGTGAAAAAAAATGTGCTTGTGTGTATTTAATTGTAGCTCGTAACTCTATGCGGCGCTTGGTTCAATTCTAAAATCGGGGGCTAGTAAAATAGACAGTTCCAATAAAAACGTAATTTGGACGCTAAATTTTTTAAGTAGCATTTTTGACAGAAAGCAAAGTGCTAACAAAATTTATTGCCAAAAAAATTTCAAAAACTCAAGAAGAGCATATAATCCCATTACATATCAAAATGTTTATTATGAAATGCATGAATTATGCAATTGCCTGATGTGAAAAATTGATTTGCATTTTAGCAAGTTCGAAAGAAAATTAATTGTAGTCACTAAACAAAGTTCAAGCACGAACAATACAATTACGTCTAATTTCACATAATTGGAGTTTTAAATTCATTTTTTCTGGTCACGTCTAATTTGCTCGTCGTCTAACTTCCTAGGCCCCTAAAAATCAACAATTCACTGTTGAAGGAAGGTACGATGATTGCTTTAAAGGAAAAAAAATGAGTAACAGTGAATACGCAACATGAAACAAACAAGCAGTAAAAAAAGCATGTGAATATTTGTTTATATATTTATAACTCGTACTTCTATGGAGCGCTTGTTTTACTACTAACAAAAAAAGATTCAATTTTGAATGCAGGCACATCGATTGCCTTAAAAATGACCATTTTTTTAAATATGCTGTTTGGAGCAAAGTATTCGTGACTACTGCAACTGCACCAACGTAATGCAAGCTTGCCAACAGAGGCTAGGACTAATACGAAAAAAAAACGATCATCACCACGAAGCGGCGACTTATGCTTAACGCACGTACTGGCTACTTTAAGCCAAGATCGTTGCGTTCCGGGGATTTCAGCGTGGGTTCGATTCTCACCTAAGTCGTTTCATTTGAGAATCCTATTTGAGCCGAACCTGATAGAACATAAACTGCTAAAAAAAATTCGGTTCAAAATTAGTTTGCAATTGAGTTTCTGTTAATTCAACTGCGTGAACTGAATATGATTTCATTGTGAAAATCACCATATCAGCGCATGATCAACCCCACTTTTTTGGCTGGATACGTTTGATGTAGTCACAATATTTCGATCATATTTCGTGAATTTGAAACCGATTCTGTTTTGTTTATCTTTAAGTTGAGCAGAATATGTTGGTGCCGCGACTCGGGAAACAACAGCCGAGGACCGACCCAGCGCCGTGGCGGAGAAACACAAAGTCGACCCAAACCGATAGTCACATTGGCCGAACGACCACATGACCGACAACAGCGAATCAGCCAAAATTAGCTGTACCGACCAATTGGCCGAACAAATACCGAAGCTACCACATTGTTTGGTTTTCATAGAGCCCCGTGCAGTGAGTAACTTGAACTTCACAGTCCTTCCCAAGCTCACTACCCACCCGACGACTGAAAAGCCGACAGCCCTTCTCGGCACCCAAAATTTTCTCAACACCCAAAATTTTGTGGATTTTTTGGCTCTAATTTTAAAAAAGCATAAAAAACAAATACTTTAAAATAGAGTTTGAATTCGGCCAGAAATTTAACGAAAATTATCATGCCAGGAAAAAGCTGGAAACAAATCTTTTTGAAAACCATGCCAAAATTACAGAGTATATAAGTGCGAATGATAGACCAGCTAAAATTGAAACGTACATCGAAAAACCTAGCAAAAGTTTTTAAAAAAATTAGAGAGAATGATGAGCTGAAATCTGTCTATGCACAGCAACAACGCTGCTGAAAGCAAAAATCAATTTGTGTTTTACCTAGGATCTATCACTGCAAAAAAATGACGATGTATTAGATCTCGCAAAAAATTACTTTGAAATTAAAAGTCAAGAGGACCAGGTAGCAACTGGGCGAACCCCGACGACAAGCGAATCTGTCCGTTCCATGAAACCCTTTTCACAGCGTTCTAAGATTGCATCGATGATTTCGAGCAAGCGTCGAAAAGAAGCAGCTCTTGCAAAAATAAGACGCGAGGAAGTTGAACGCCAGGTAGAAGCTAAGCTTCGTTTGAAAACGCAAGAGATCCAGCTTCAGTCGATGAAAGGTCAACTTGAACTTGATGTGGTTGTAGAGGAAAGTCGTCAAAAGCTAGCCGAAGCAACTATCGAAGAAGCTGGATATCAAGAACACGCTTCTGAAATTAGTGGGCTTCAGGTCGAAATTGGCAATCGCCGTTCAGGAGAACCAAACGGAGGAAGACAGGACAAGAAGTTGGGTGAACATTCAATTCCTACCTCACGAAATAGTGCAGCCCGTGGTGCCGGTCCAAAGTGTCAACATGAAACCTGTTTCTGAGTTCTTGTGTTTTTCAATTATTGAACCGCCTTTCAGCAGGAATCTGACGATGATTCATAACTCTGATCCAAATGCAAACAATATCGACAACACTTGTGTAAACTCACCGAGTGAGCATGATTTTTTTTCTGTTTCAGACAACAAACAGAACAAGTGAAAAATCTCCCCCATGATTTAGATTTAGGGGGATTGTTGACTTAGTCATTTACTTGGCTCAAAATCACCATTTCCAAAGCGGGACTTGATCTTTGTTATTGAACTTCAGATTTCATATTTTTTACTATTAAACACTTCAATCAATCGGCTTCATGCATTGATTCATTTTTCTAAATATCAAAAAGATGAACTTGGGCTGTATCACAGAAAAGACCCTTTCCATTTTCAATTCACGAATATCATAAGCACCTTTTCGGCCAACCCCAACTCCGATGTTAATGCAACCTGGTTTCGTAATCATAAGGACCGTCTTTCCCATTATAGCTCCTCCAGTATTTTATATCCCCGGTAAGGAAATATAAATCAAATGAAACAAACCGCAGTGAAAAAAAATGTGCTTGTGTGTATTTAATTGTAGCTCGTAACTCTATGCGGCGCTTAGTTCAATTCTAAAATCGGGGGCTAGTAAAATAGACAGTTCCAATAAAAACGTAATTTGGACGCTAAATTTTTTAAGTAGCATTTTTGACAGAAAGCAAAGTGCTAACAAAATTTATTGCCAAAAAAATTTCAAAAACTCAAGAAGAGCATATAATCCCATTACATATCAAAATGTTTATTATGAAATGCATGAATTATGCAATTGCCTGATGTGAAAAATTGATTTGCTTTTTAGCAAGTTCGAAAGAAAATTAATTGTAGTCACTAAACAAAGTTCAAGCACGAACAATACAATTACGTCTAATTTCACATAATTGGAGTTTTAAATTCATTTTTTCTGGTCACGTCTAATTTGCTCGTCGTCTAATTTCCTAGGCCCCTAAAAATCAACAATTCACTGTTGAAGGAAGGTACGATGATGGCTTTAAAGTAAAACAAATGAGTAACAGTAAATACGCAACATGAAACAAACAAGCAGTAAAAAAAGCATGTGAATGTTTGTTTATATATTTATAACTCGTACTTCTATGGAGCGCTTGTTTTAGTACTAACAAAATAAGATTCAATTTTGAATGCAGGCACATCGATTGTCTTAAGAAATGACCATTTTTTTAATATGATGTTTGGAGCAAAGTATTCGTGACTACTGCAACTGCACCAACGTAATGCAAGCTTGCCAACAGAGGCTAGGACTAATACGAAAAAAAACGATCATCACCACGAAGCGGCGACTTGCGCTTAACGCACGTACTGGCAACTTTGATCCAAGAATTTGCTTAATTTCAAACGACTGAAAGAACATGTCGTGTTTAGGAAATTCTTCAAAAATCTGGTGGACACATATATAATTAAATACAAAAACGACAGTTGTTAATGCTACATAGCATTAAGTTGAAAGTATAGTATAAAAAAAGTATAGTCTCTTGTCAAAACCAGCTATATAGCCCAGCGTATACATAGTGCGTTCCGGGGATTTCGGCGTGGGTTCGATTCTTGTTATATACCGCCACTGGCTATTGTCGTTTGGTCGTTGATTGAGGAATGACTGTTTTGTATTCTAGAGTGATGAAGAAGTATCTATGTTGGATGTGCGGTCTAGGCTAGTGAATCTTCAACTCAGGGATGCGCTTTGTGATATCAGTCTCAACCTTCTAAGGAACTGGCTTTCTGTTCAATTAAAAGTGAGTATTACTAATTGAATTGTCTCTTTTTGGCCAGCTCCTGATTATAATGGCTCTCTCAATATTACTGAACTAATCATCAGTTTATTGTTTACATTAAACAAATATAATTTAACACTTTCACATTGACATTTGGAATAGCAATTGAATATTTAATATGCTCCAATTATGGTAATAAGTTAAAAATGACTAATGCAGGCGAGAAGCACTGGTAATTAGTTAAGAATGACTAACATAGGCGAGTAGCACTATGTTACACTACCACGCTTGTTGATTCTTCCCTGGCGGCTAATTATGGAGGAAGGCACAGATCGAAGGATCAAAGAATCAATAACTTAACTGAGCATTTTGGTTAATTTACTGCATTTGGATGTCAAGTTAGAGTTGCACGAGCACTTTATAATTTTAAGTATAGATGTAACTAGAGTAAATAGGTGATATTCGCAAGTAGATTAAAGTGGAACTCAAATATATGCAAGTGGTTGTCCCTAATGGTTCAGTTACACAGAAAGTGGGATTTAAATCTTTTAGTAGCAATATTATACTTTCAAATAACAGTTAATGGAAGCCACGTAGTCAGTCTTATGGGTGATTTATGAATGTGAGTTCAATGAATACCAGTAACTGGTCAGATTTGGCTTAAGCTCTCCTCTCTTCCTCTTTCGTTAAAGCTCGTTTTGTTCAAGACAACCTGTGATTCTTGTGTTCTGCTGATGTTCCCCATTGAGGAGCAGGCTGAAGTTAGTCTTGATCGGTTGGCTGGCGTTTGATAGGCATTCAGTTCTGCTTGTGTCAGTACCATGTATTTCTCACGAAGCTGCCCTTTCAGAAGCTGCCCTTTCTGCCCTGGTTCCATCCTGCCCTTTCAGAAACTTCGGAGTCAATCTTCTGAAGATGGCAAATCGGTGGTAGAGGTATATGGCTAACGCGTGTAAAAGCAGGCTTCCAATGAAGACTGTCAGTGTTAACGTCAGAGAGATTTTTAATGGCACATACTGTTCCATTTTATCCACTAGGGTGGGTTTTAGCAATATCATGTGATGGGCGATCGGCTTTGTGATGTCATTTAGCTGGTCTGTTTTTGTCAGGTGAGGGCTGTCTATCAGTTTCGCTTTTACTTCCCGCAGTAACTTAACTCCGGCATTTGTTTTTGATTCATAATACGGGAGTTCTGTTAAGTCTGGCAATTCTGAAAGAAGATACGACAAGGGGTCCGGCAAGTTCATGGTCATTCGTTTTGCTGGAATTTTGTCACAGCTAGCGAGATCCGGCCTGATTTTTATGTATTTGCTGATCAACTGAGTCACACAGTCTAATGTTATCAGACAAATATTACAGCCTGCATGATCTTCCCGTTTGGGGGTGTTCAGCTCTTCAAGGCTGTACTCTCGTAGGGAAAATGACGCACTGGCTGATGTGATGAGCCAAATCCCGTAGCCCAAATGCGTAGCTTTCTCCGAGGTAGGGAGAAGTATCTTTTCCGTTTCGCACACTTGCAATGCCGTCATGATTGAGTGGAAATATAGTGTGGCTAGGCATGACGACTGGCCAAGATGTGTCTCCATTGTTTGATGGCAGATCCGGTATGTTGAGCTTCCCAAACAATTGGCGTACTGGTCTTCTGTCAGAACTGTTGTTTCCATAGAGTCCTCTGAGATTGCCAGATATGATCCTTCAGTAACCCATTTGATGGCTTCGGTTGGGTCACCTTGTGGCATAGGTATCACATAGGCCCGGTAGATCTGGAAGGCTGTTTGACTCGATGCGTACGGTATTGCCAAGTTGAGCAGAAGTCCTTCCTCAATTGTTGTGACATCGCGAAGTAGTTTCGCGGCATATTATGAGTGGATATCGCTTGGCGGTATCGCAAGTGTCAATCGGTGGTTCTCCTCCTTTTATCTTTTGTATACTGCGTCTATGATCGCCAACAGGGATTCTCGCGGTACCAGAGACATCGGTAGTCGCTGGTCCAGCAGAGTTGGTATCGAGTTTATAACATTTGTCTTAAAGGCACAAAGTGCGGCTTTATAGCTTGTTATATCTGCGTAGACAACGCTTAGTAGTGATGCTGCTGTGTCGAAGTTGAAATTTATCTGTTGGTTCGAGAAAAATGTTTGTGTGCAGTCCCGCAAGATATGGAAATTGCATTGAATTGTAGCAAATTGTTCTTCGAGTATTTTTCCATTTTCGGTTTTGATTTTCGATGGTTTGTTGTTGAATTGCTCTGATTTCAGACAACTCATTCGAAACCGCAAAGACCTTCTCGTTGCTCGATGTTTCGATTTCTGACACATAGTCCGTAAGTGCCATTGAGTATTGTTCCAAGCACTCAATGTTTTTGGCATTTGCTTGAGCCTGGTCCTGGCACGATCCGAAAATTCCCATAAGTCCACATCCTCCTGAATTACCTATCATTATACCAGAGCCAAACAGACCAATTACGGCGATGGCCACTGCCGCAATTAGTGGACCTCCCCTGCGGGTACGTGTTGAGTCTAGTGGGTTTTTGTTGAGGAAGAGGGAAGTGTCAGTTCTAATGGCTTGGGCTCCTTGCTTTACTGCTGCAGCCTTATCCTCGA
Organism: Symsagittifera roscoffensis; assembly: GCF_963678635.1. Classification (NCBI taxonomy): domain Eukaryota; kingdom Metazoa; phylum Xenacoelomorpha; order Acoela; family Convolutidae; genus Symsagittifera; species Symsagittifera roscoffensis. The sequence continues at coordinate 65,247,745 of NC_087064.1, forward strand.
TCATGTCCAGGAGCCAGTCAAGGTTGAATAGGTATGTCGTTGAATTGAAGTTCGTGGAAAAATCCAGAGGGCACTCTAAAGAGGGTGTTCGCCATTTCTCCGAAAGTTTGTTGAGGTAATTCCTCATTGCTGTCGTCATCGTGAAATTGTACTTTGGGAAAGGAATTAAGAAATTGTTCTTTGTGGAAGATTATCCCAGATGAAAGAACATCGTCGTAGGATGCCAAAGTACGGCCTACTTGTACGACGAGAAGCAATAGTAGCATTGTTCCTTCGTGATCTAGAGTAACTTTCCTGGTTAGTTTTGACAAATTACAGGGTGACCTGAATCACTGGTGTCTTCGTAGATGGTTAAGTAATTGGTATCGTGGTGTCCGAACCAGACCATCGATTGTAGTGCAAAGATTTGTGAAGAGGGCTACTGTGATAGTTCGAAAAATAACGGAGTAATTGATGTCGTCGAGATCGAAGTAGGCGTCTGTCTGCAGGGTGCAAATCGTTTCCGTGAGTTCTGCGGTTGTATTGAAACGGCAGGCAACTATCATGCGCAAATCGGCTACGGTGTATGCTATAATAATTATTACTAAAGGATCTTCACAAGAAAAGACCGAGTAAACTTCTCCCGATGTGTGGTCTACGTTAAGATCACCGAAGCCAATTAGGTCGATGCTGTACGGCGTTTTGGAAAGCAAGATGGAATTATGAATAGATTGCACGAGATCTTAAAGTTTTCGTGGTTCATGGAACTGATTTATATGATTGTGCTTGCAAGCGAGGTTCTTGGTCCGTTGTCGTCAACTTTCAATTTGTTAAATTAAAACTGTGGCTTCGTGTCGTTGGGTGGGCGTTGTGGTATTTATTTTCTACGGTATAAACAGGATGTTTGTTGTTTAGCCAAGTTTGGTGATTTTGATATTTCGGTGGCATTTACTTCCAATCATTGAGTTCGTATTCAGGCTGTGTTGGTTTATTTAAACACAAATAAGCTTAGTCACTTGTTCCATTCGGGTCACTCTGTATCATTCTCATTGTAAGTCAGCTCAAATACATTCCATGGGTATGATACGGACTCTGCAAATGTTCATTAAGAGGTCGACAAATTGTTGACTTTTGCCAATTTTATCTTGTCACTGCACTTAATTTGGCTCAAGCTCAAGTTGTATTCCGTATTGCAGTCAATTTTAATTGAATCACTGACTGTTAATTTAATCCCAGAATGTTCATCCGAGTAATTGACATTCCTTGTGTACCCGTTCTAAAGTGGCGAATGTCCCCAGTGAGTCAACTGTTTGTGGTGGCGAGTCTGGCTGATAGGGCGGGTCACTGTAGCGTCCACAATTTGCCGTTCGGACCGACAAATTTGGTTGGATTTCGGTACCACCTCGGGGGATCATCTGTCAGGGATTACTGCTGCCCAAGCTGAGGGCCTATGTGTCAGAATTGGACGGCCCCGTGGTCATGGTGCAGCTGACGGAGGCAATTTCGGTGATTGAGATTTCCTTCACCGCAAATGATGCTGACGTCAGGCTGTGGTGTCCCGGGGAGGAGCATGAAAAGTCCCTTTGTGGGAACAAAGACGAGAGTATTTAAACTCAAAATTTTAAACTTCAAGTAGTTTGTATTATCGTTGTTGTATATGTTTCTCGTTTTCAATTCATTCTTCATATTGTCTCGCAAGTTTTCTTGAAGAAGTTGAGCTGCTGTCTATAAAAAGGCCATAAGCAAGTGCCAGAAGCAACTCTCACTTTGTCGAATGTAAAAGGCCATAAGCAAGTGCCAGAAGCAACTCTCACTTTTTCGAAAGTAAAAGGCCATAAGCAAGTGCCAGAAGCAACCGAGGTAAGCCCGTGGCCTTTTCCCCGCGGGCGGACTCAACTACCTAATAGGGGTTAATTTATGCCCAATTTTTCATTTCGTTTTCTTGGGGGCCATTGTGCTTCAAACGTTTTTGTACATGCTGCCCGCTTATAATAAGATAAAAATATCAATTTCTGTGTTTTAGCTTTTACATTTCTGTTTTTCCTTGAGTTATTACTGCAGGTAACGAGAAGAGTTGTACTAATTTAGAATGGATGTACAAGTGTATATATATATATTTTTTAAGTTGAAAATGTGTTTCCCTCTGCCTTGGGGCAAGTTTGTTTTGTACTGTTGCGAGAATGGTAGCTTTGTGCAGTTCGGAGCTACGCGGTCTTGGTCGGAGCGTTCTCCGCTGTGCCGTCCTTTGGAGGAGGAAGTTCAGGATGGCGACAGCTCCATGACGTTCATGATCGTCACGGTGGCATCGTCTCTGCTGTTCCTGGTGGGCGTTGTTATAGCTGTGCTAAAGCGCAAGTAGAAGTCGAGTTGTTTAGTGGACTGTTGTTTTAGAAACTTTAGACTTTTAATTTTACTTATTTGGCTGTTTACTTTTAATTCATACTCGTACTTTTTCTCGGTGTTTTCATAAGATCAGTGTTGAGTGCTCATGCGGTTTTTTCGTTTTAGCTTTTTGGCGTTTGGGTATAGTATGTCACGTATCGCTTAACTGTTTTCATCGCTTTCGTGAATAATATGCATTTTAATTAAATTTCTTATTTTTTTTTCTCAAAGTTAGGAACTAAGTCTAGCTTTTTCTGATTCTTCGCGTTTTAATTGACTGAGAAATTTTCAGTTGTGAAATGGAACATAACGCTGACGCTCACAACATTGTTGGAACTTCCAAGCGAAAGACCAGATCTTCCAAGGATGATTTAGTTGGCCGTACTTATTTGCATGAGGTGGCTGATTTTGCCAAAGGCCTTCCTCAGATTGTGAGTTTGGACAGTTTAGAGGAACTGAATCGAGAGGAACCGGCTGTATTTCGAAAGTTTATTTCGGTAGAGTACAAGGACACCCATCGACGAGTAAGTCATATTTCTTTGGTTCATTTCTTTTTTTTTTCATGGCATCTTTTTGTTTCAGTGTACTATATCGTTATTATTTTGTTCGTAGCGCCTGTTGCGAGAGCTCGTATATGCCGATCGGGCCCGTCGAAGCTTCAGTGTTCTCGATGATCGGCCTGGCCCTCTGGGAGCCAAGACTCTTATGGGCTTGTTCCCGAAGGATGTGAAAACCAATCCGAATTTCTTGAACATATGGGCTCCTTACGGTGCTCAGGTGTCTGATAAAGCGTACGGTTATTTGATTGTGACGGAGGGTGAAAACTTCACGCGTTTTCATTCTGACTTCGATGAGACCATCGATAACCTAATTACCCTCTATGGTTGTGATACTAAGACGTGGTTCTTTGTGAAGCAGGGGAAAATAGCGAAGAAGTTGGAGCTCGACTTTAGGACGCCAGAGTTGTTTCTGGAGTGTTTATTGCAACATGGTCACCTGCTGACTTGTTGTCTGCAGATGTAGGGGACACTATCTATTTGTCTTACGGGTTTGTTCATTGTGTGGTCACCCTCAACAACATTGCTGGATGTGCCTCGCTGCTGTCGGTTAGGCTGCGTGTGCCTTAGGCGAGGTATGAGCGTGTCTGGCAGACGGTCGCTAGCACTCTGCATGTATCGAAACGGAGGTGGATGAAGTATGCAGATGGTCCGCTTCATAAAGACTTGAAGAAATAATGGTGCAGAAGTTTTAGTGAATATCATTGATGTAGTACTGTGTAATTGTATACGTTTAGTTAAAAGAATTGAAGGCATTCCTCTGCTCGTTTTTCCCCGAAGTTGCTGTCTCCAAGTGGACCGGCGTGCACCAGGCTCCTTATTAGGGTTCTGGAAAGCAACCGCACCAAAACTTTTAAATTTCGTCCACATGTTCGGTCGGGGTCCCGAAATTTTTTTTTCGTAATGCTTGAACAAGGGCAACAGGTGGATTTTTCGAGATCTCGCGAAGTTGTTTTCTCCTAGTGGACCAGCTGCCAGCAAGCTCCTTATTAGGGTTCTGGAGATCAATCGCACCAAATTTTTCAAAATTCGTCCACATGTTTGGTGGGGGTCCCGAAATTTTTTTATTCGTAATGCTTAAACATGGGCAACAGGTGGATTTTTCGAGATCTCGCGAAGTTGTTTTCTCCTAGTGGACCAGCTTCCAGCAGGCTCCTTATTAGGGTTCTGGAGATCAATCGCACCAAAATTTTCAAAATTCGTCCACATGTTTGGTGGGGGTCCCGAAAATTTTTTATTCGTAATGCTTAAACATGGGCAACAGGTGGATTTTTCGAGATCTCGCGAAGTTGTTTTCTCCTAGTGGACCAGCTTCCAGCAGGCTCCTTATTAGTGTTCTGGAGATCAATCGCACCAAAATTTTTAAAATTCGTCCACATGTTTATTGGGGGTCCCGAAAATTTTTTATTCGTTATGCTTAAACATGGGCAACAGGTGGATTTTTCGAGATCTCGCGAAGTTGTTTTCTCCTAGTGGACCAGCTTCCAGCAGGCTCCTTATTAGGATTCTGGAGATCAATCGCACCAAAATTTTCAAAATTCGTCCACCTGTTTGGTGGGGGTCCCGAAAATTGATGGTGGTGATTGAAAGGGCAGGATGGAACCATCGCACTTCGACCGGTGCTCTCAGTAGCAGCATCTGACAGGAAGGCCTTCCAAAAGGAGGGGTCCAAGCTTCGTGAGAAATACATGGTACCGACACAAGCAGAACTGAATGCCTATCAAACGTCAGCCAACCGATCAAGACTAACTTCAGCCTGCTCCTCAATGGGGAACATCAGCAGAACACAAGAATCACAGGTTGTCTTGAACGAAACGAGCTTTAACGAAAGAGGAAGAGAGGAGAGCTTAAGCCAAATCTGACCAGTTACTGGTATTCATTGAACTCACATTCATAAATCACCCATAAGACTGACTACGTGGCTTCCATTAACTGTTATTTGAAAGTATAATATTGCTACTAAAAGATTTAAATCCCACTCCTGTAACCATGTTATATACCGTTACTGGCTATTGTCGTTTGTTCGTTGATTGAGAAATGACTATGTTTTGTATTCTAGAGTGATGAATTATCTATGTTGGATGTGCGGTCTAGGCTAGTGAATCTTCAACTCAGGGATGCGCTTTGTGATGTCAGTTTCAACCTTCCAAGGAACTGGCTTTCTGTTCAATTAAAAGTGAGTATTACTAATTGAATTGTCTCTTTTTGGCGAGGTCCTGATTATAATGGCTCTCTCAATATTACTGAACTAATCATCAATTTATTGTTTACATTAAACAAAAATAATTTAACACTTTCACATTGACATTTGGAATAGCAATTGAATATTTAATATGCTCCAATTATGGTAATTAGTTAAGAATGACTAATAAGGGCGAGTAGCACTGGTCTTTAGTTAACAATGACTAACATAGGCGAGTATAGCACTACGTTACAATTTTAACCTAAGTCGTTTCATTTGAGAATCCTATTTGAGCCGAACCTGATAGAACATAAACTGCTAAAAAAAAATCGGTTCAAAATTAGTTTGCAATTGAGTTTCTGTTAATTCAACTGCGTGAACTGAATATGATTTCATTGTGAAAATCACAAATCACCATATCAGCGCATGATCAACCCCACTTTTTTGGCTGGATACGTTTGATATAGTCACAATATTTCGATCATATTTCTTGAATTTGAAACCGATTCTGTTTTGTTTATCTTTAAGTTGAGCAGAATATGTTGGTGCCGCGACTCGGGAAACAACAGCCGAGGACCGACCCAGCGCCGTGGCGGAGAAACACAAAGTCGACCCAAACCGATAGTCCCATTGGCCGAACGACCACATGACTGACAACAGCGAATCAGCCAAAATTAGCTGTACCGACCAATTGGCCGAACAAATACCGAAGCTACCACATTGTTTGGTTTTCATAGAGCCCCGTGCAGTGAGTAACTTGAACTTCACAGTCCTTCCCAAGCTCACTACCCACCCGACGACTGAAAAACCGACAGCCCTTCTCGGCACCCAAAATTTTCTCAACACCCGAAATTTTGTGGATTTTTTTGGCTCTAATTTTAAAAAAGCATAAAACAAATACTTTAAAATAGAGTATTTGAGACGAGCTTAGTTCCATAAACCACTTGTGTAAACTCACCGAGTGTTAACATCCCTCATAGGTCAGATACAAGTGTCAGCTTGCCGAATCCAAAAGTAAATAGTACGTATGAGCCGCCCGAACAGCTACCTTTGACCAATTTTTACAACTACAACCCTTTGAGGCAGAGTCTCTTCATAAGTCTAATATTCGACAAGCTAAATGCCCATTCCTCAACAATTTTTTTCCTCAAATACTTCTGCTAATTTTCGGTACCAACCACTTTCACCCACTAACGTTGGTCGCCTCAATTCTTCAACAGTCACCTTCCCCCTAGCCCATACTATGTCACACAACCATCGAATGTTCAACCGTTCTTTAGCGGAAAAACAACTTTTTATGTCGGTAATCTTAATGCTGTAGACGATGCTGGCGTCTTAAAAAAATGAGTGTAACCAATCTGGGCCAATTACGTCTTCTGGCAGTAAACAAATCACTAATCAAGATCTAGCTGAAATCTTGACACTAAGCCAGAAGGGTCCCTTGCCTGAGAGGAAATTGTCTTCTTTCGACGGAAGTTCATTGCAGTGGCCTGAAAGGTTTGGTCAGTTCAAAAGCGCAATCGATGCAAATGTTGATTCTAACTGACATTACTCAAAACCTTCGTTTCAGGCAAAGCGAATAATGCAAATGCCGAATTCGCATACAGTGGAACAATCTACAAGGACGCTTTGAAAACTGTGGAGAGGAAATTCGGACAGCTACAAACAATTTTCGAATGTCTCCCCTCTCAAAATGCACAATTCAGAAAGCATTATAAGCTTCACTTCCTGTATATCCAGTCTCGTCGCTGATTTAAAATCGTTAGGCTATGAGTATTACCTAAAGAGTACATCCGTTTTGAATCAAATTACTTCAAAATTGCGTCCGAATATGAAAGAGTGGTGGTCGCTTCACTCTGTAAAGAGATGTTGGAGACAGCCAACCGTTTTTAATTTTAATGACTGGTACCACGACAAGGCTGAGGCACATGAACTTATGCGTGTCAGTCAGAATAAGTCACGATCTGAGGAGACTTGAAAAACTGGTTTCCATAAACCACTCAAAAATTTTTGACGCTAATTCAAAAGTTGAAAAACCATTTTATGCTCCGTGCCTTCAGTGTATTTATGGGAAATACCCCAATCCAACGAGCTCAGTTCTTCGCGCAGAATAGGTTGTGTTTTGCTTGCTTGCAACCTGACCACATATTCCGGAAATGCTCTAAAGCCCGCAAATGCACTAAGTCTGGTTGTGAAAGCACCCATAACGTGCTTGCTGCATGGTGCTGAGAAAGCGCAAGGCTTGGAAACTAGGAGGTTAAGATTAGTAATAAAACAAGCCATTCAAGTTCAAAAAATACCGCCCCCCTGAACCGGAATAAACCGCAAACTTAGTCATCGAACGTAGCCGGATCGCCTTCTCACAAGAAACTTACAGGACTCCTTGCTGTGCTTCGATTGGAAATAGGTTCAAGCACAGACGTGAACATTGCTCTTGTAACGTGCGATTCCTGTTTTATCCGCTCATGGGTCTCGGCAGGACTTGCACAGCGTTTAAATTTAATTGGGCAAAAGCTAGATATTCTGGTAAACGGCTTCAATTCGACGAAATCCGTTCCCATGCAACAAGTCGAAATGAACGAGCTTCAAAATTGCGTCCGAATATGAAAGAGTGGTGGTCTCTTCACTCTGTAAAGAGATGTTGGAGACAGCCAACCGTTTTCGATTTTAATGACTGGTTCCGCGACAAGGCTGAGACACACCAACTTATGCGTGCCAGTCAAAATAAGTCACGATCTGAGTAGACTTGAAAAACTGGTTTCCATAAACCACTCACAAAAGTTTCTGCCCCTGCTTCAAAAGTTGAAAAACCATTTTATGCTCCGTGCCTTCAGTGTGTTTAAGGAAAATACAAACCCAACGAGCTCGGTTGTGAAAGCACCCATAATGTGCTTGTTGCTTGATGCTGAGAAAGTTTTCAGCGCAAGGCTTGGAAACAAGGAGGTTAACATTAGCAATGACACAAGCCATTCAAGTTCAAACAATACCGCCCCGCCGAACCGGAATAAACCGCAAACTTCGTCAACGGACGTAGCCGGATCGCCGTCTAACAAGAAATTTATAGGACTACTTCCTGTGCTTCGATTGGAAATAGGTTCAAGCACAGACGTGACCACTGCTCTTGTAACGTGCGATTCCTGTTGTATCCACTCATGGGTCTCGGCAGGCCTTGCACAGCGTTTAAATTGAATTGGGCAAAAGCGTTGATGTTCCGTGACCATTGATGTTCCAATCCTGCAATACATGTTTCCACATGTGATTTCAATTAAAACTTTTGTCTACAACTACTCCGAGATTGAGATGATATTGGGAGAGAGGTAGAGAAAGACTTAAGCCTGAAAACTCCTCACGCATCAGATATCCGAGTTGACGTAGAGAAGGTATACTTAGTCCCCGTTAGCCCACACGACTCAAAAAACTGCTCGGACCGAAAACTGTACGTTCCCCAACACCCAGTTTTGCGCGTTTTGAACAGTGCTTCCAAGTTTCAAGGCAAATCACTCAGTGACTTCCTTCTTCTCGGACCAGATCTGCTGCAGAACCTGTTAACCATTTTCATGCGCTTCAGAGAGCACAAATACGCAGTTTCCGCGGATATCGAAGGCATGTTTATGCATGTCGGGTTACAAGAAAGAGATCAACGTTCCTTGCGTTTTTTGTAGCGGGAGGATCCCCCATCAGACGTGAGTATATTTCAATATACAAGGCATATATTTGGAGCGAAAGATTCTCCGACATGTGTTATCTATGCTCTTCGACGAACAGCCGTCGACAACCAAGATCGTTATCCCGATGACGCTTACATCGTGCTAACAATTTTTACATGAATGACTACCTTGGGTCTGTGAAAAATCCGGAAACTGCTTTAACGTTAAATCGCAGTTTAGTTGAACTGTTTAAGTTGGGTGGTTTTAATCTTACAAAATGTATTAGCAACGTTACCAATTTGTCCTTGAACCTACATCCCCTAAAACCAGCGCTAACAACAGTAAGGAAATTCTTACCGCTGTGATTAATCCGCAAAACGCATCGCATGTTTTCGGTCTCAAATGGGGACCACGTCACCGATACGTTGGTTGTGAGCAGAGGCGTAAACCGCAAACTCAAAGACTCACAGCGATCGGTTCTTAGTTTTGTGCCCTCCGTGTTCGATCCCATAGGTCTCCTATACCGTACGCGCACAATTGCTACTGAAAGATATCTGGCCATTGAGTGGTCAACAGTGGGACGGCTCACTGCCAAATGAGTTGTGACGCAGATTCACTGAATGGCACTCCGGCTAGCCAATTTCGGAGCAGCTCACAATACCTCGTTGCTATTTTGACTTTCCAGTAGATAAAGTTGAACTGCATATGTTCGGTGATAAGCTCATTGGACGTTTTCTGTTCTGTATCATTCCTTCGCGCTCAGAAAAACGCCTTATCCAATTGCCCACTAGCTACTTTTCTGAAGACTATTGAGAAAGCTCTGACGCTGAGTATTTACAAAGTGTTCATGTGGACAGACAGCACTATCAGTACTTCAGTGGTTGAACTCGACAACCAAACAGCCCGTGTCTGTAGCCAATCGAGTAGCCGAGATTCTGGAGTCATCATCAATTGACCAATGGTTCCACGTTTTGAGTTGAGACAACCCCGCTGACACTGAAACTAGTGGTATTACTGCTGAATTCCTCAAGCGAAGCAGTTGGGTCAACGGCCCTTCCTTTTTGAAAACTTCTGATTGGCTTTTCAATCCAAATAGGGAACTTACTAAGAGAGTTCGCCTGGATGGTCCGGTCTACGACCTGAATGAGGGTTTAGAGGTCTCTTCAAATTTTCCGTTCACTGCAGTTTCGACTGACTTTGCCACCCCTTGGGAAGAGTATAGCTCGTTCTCCAAAAAAAAGAGTAGTGGCATATATGTTGAGACTCTCACCTTAGCATAGACATTTCAGATCGCCAGATAAGGCCATAATTGATCCAGCAGAACTTGTCATTGCACAGGAAAAACTTTTGCAACTTTCGCAGTTAAAGTCAATCCCAGCTGAATGTAAGCAATTATCAGCTGGACAAACATGTGAAAACATCTAGCCGTGTATCATCGTATTCGCCTTTTCTCGGATCGAACGGTTTGGTTAGATCTAACGGCCGTATCCAACGTCTCTCCGCAACCGCGTTCGGAACTCGCCATCCAATTATTTTGGATAGCCGCCATCACTTACTCCGATTGTTTCTCAGGTTTTATCACATTGAGCACGAACATCAGTACGTCGACTACCTCCGTTCCGTCATTCATCAGCAATTTGTAGTATTACGCTTGAGATCTGCACTAAGAGCTATTGAACCACATTGCGTATGTTGCAGAAAGCGAAAAGCGTTACTCCAATGATATCTGACCTTCTTGTGGAGTGTCTAGGTTACAGCCAGCCACCATTCTCGAACTGCGGCGTCGACGTTTTTGGACCATTTCATGTAACCATTCATCATCTTCCGAGAAATGCTGGGGTTTTCTATTCACTTGCTTAACGGCACGCGGAATTCACATAGAGTTGGTTTCATCTATGGACACAAGTTCAAGTGTGATGGCTATCGAGCGCTTTATTTCTAGGCGAGGAACACCCTCGATAATTTGATCGGACAATGGAATGAACTTTGTAGGAGCCGAAAAAGAGCATCTTGTGTGCATCAAAAAGTGGAACGCAGAAGCTCCACTATCGCTCGTACACAAAGGCATTAAGTAGAAGTATAATCCACTTACTACACCACATCAAGGTGGAGCATGGGAGCGAATGGTGCGCAGTTGTAAGCGCGTGTTTTATGCAATCTTAGGGTCAAGAAAATTGACTGACGAGAATTTGAACACAATCATGCGCCTAGTTGAACGTTCACTTAACGCCCGTCCGCTCACTCCTGTTTCTGACGACCCAGATAGTCTGGAGGCTTTGACGCCGAATCATTTCCTTTTAGGTCAGCACAGTCTAACGTTTCCGTCTTTAAGGTCGGGTGAAAACTATTCTCACTCTAAACGCTATGCCCGTGCGCAGTCGTACGCAAACGCAATTTGACAGCGATGGTTAAGTGGGTACGTCCCCACACTCAATAAGAGAATTAAGTGGCATGCTCCTGCCGAAGTTTCTTTGAAAACGGGAGATTTTGTGTGGTTAGTTGAATCGACTAGCCCTAGGGGCCACTACCTACTAGCACGCATAATGTCGCTAAACTACGGGAAAGACAACACCGCCCGTTCCGCAAACCTTAGGACCGTCTCCTGAAACTACACTCGGCCGCTCAGTAAGCTCGTTCCAGTTGTCGCTCCTTCGTCTCTTCGTCAAAACCAGCTATATAGCCTAGCGCATACATAGTGCGTTACGGGTTCAAGTTCGGCGTGAGTTCAATTCTCACCTAAGTGGTTTCATTTGAGAATCCTATTTGAGCCGAACCTGATAGAACATAAAATGCTAATATTTTAATCGGTTCAAAATTGGTTTGCGATTGAGTTTCTGTTAATTCATCTGCGTGAACTGAATATGATTTCCTTGTAAAAATCACATATCACTATATCAGCGCATGATCATCCCCACTTTTTGGCTTGATATATTTAAGGTAGTCACAAAATTACGATCATAATTCGTGATTTTAAAACCGATTCTCTTTTGTTTTTACTTTAAAAATTGAGCAGAATAACAGTTATGTTAACATTTTCTTTTTAAATTTAACCAACCAGAGGCCTAGCCCGAAGGGCAATTATTTAAGTTTAACTAAGCTATGGCTATCTTACAAAAGCTCACACTGCGAATTGCAGCGCATGTGCAATTTGAACCCGCAATCATATGATTTCTGGGCACAATCACTACCGATGCGCCACAACGCCCTAATTCAATTAGCCGATAACAATTTACCCGACTCGCTTCATTGTATGTCTTTTTTCATTTAGAGACCTACCCAATGTAGTAAAACTCGCAATACATTGGCGCGACTCCTAACGTCACTGTTTTTAAGCCCAATATTGTACTCAAGCGTACGGTAGAAAACAGATAAAATTGTCGGATGTTTGCCCCAAGAAAGCTACTTTTGGTTCGAGAACTTCCAAGGGAGATGGCAACTGCAAAAAAGACAGTATGGGCTATAATTTTGCAAGATACGGGAAGAAAAAAAAACTTTTTTGATGTCTACTTCAGGATGTTTTACAATATAGCACCCGCCCAATTATATAAACTAAAAATCAGTTTTCTCAATTTTGAGGAATAATTTAGAATAATCTTTTCTCAAAATTAATTTTAATAAATTATCTTAATTTAACTGTTCCATCTCTTAAAATCAATTGCTCAATTTTGTTTCACTGCCGGGATCTCCACGTTAAATTGACAAGCTGTCTAACCGACCACCTGAAATGAACTGATCATCTTACCAACCACCTAAAATGGACTAGTCGTCGTACCCATCTGCATAATGAAGAAAATGATCGAAAGATGAAAAGGATGGGAAGAAATTGATAAAAGAAATGGGGGGGATCTAGGATTTTCTCGAGGGGGACACTGTTGAAAAAATATTTTACAAATTTTGATCGCCTTTTTTTCAGGTCGACCAAATTGATTTTACGACCTTCCCAGAAACCATTAAGGACTATTCTGACAAATTTCTGCGCCGCAGGCAGCATTTACAAAAAAAACAGGTCAAAAGGCCATTTTGGAGACTTTAGGAAGACTTCGATCGAAAAATCGCGCACTCCCTTTTAAAAGTTAAATATAGTCTTGACTTATTAATTATAGTCAAAAACCCCTTAGAAAATTGTTAGGGTCAGTCGACCGAGACTGGATGTCGTAAAATAGTACTGAAGGGGAGACCCTTTGGGTGGTGACGGAGTCGAGTCCCGGCAAATGAATCATCTAAAAAGGTTTTTTATGTAGTATTCATTTATAATTTTGTAACTTTACAGCTTATTCATGAATCAAAAATTGAGTTGCGAAATATGTTATTGCAAATAATCAGCAAAAAATTGTCTTCTCAAGGATCTTGACTTGAAAAACTGGACTAGAATGGATTTTAGGTTAAACAAAGAATCAGTCATGGAGAAAAAAATGGATTATAATCGATTATAAGGGATTTTTATAGTTCAAAAATATTCTATTATAATTGCTTTAAAATCCATTACGTGGTCTAAAATTTCCACGATTATGACTTATCTAGACAACAATTTGGTCAACAAAAATACTTCACAATCGATTTTCACCATTGCCATATTCCTCACTTTTATGTTCCTAAATTGAGTTTGTACCTTTTTTTAACTCTTCAATAAAAACGCCAACTTTTATCAAGTTTGGATAAATGACACTGTTTAGTTATGACACTGAGAATGTTTAGAGCCTACTTTACATCTAATGTGGGTTTGTATTAAGCAGTTTTCGTGTATTTTTGGTTAATTTTTTTACAGAAACAAAAAACTTTCCGAAACTTTTGTCAATTTTTTCTTCAGCTTTCTAGTGCAATCAAAAAACGACGTAGGTAAGATCCATGCTTGCAATCAAAAAACGACGTAGGTAAGATCCATGCTTTGATGGAAACAAATTTAACTCAAAATTGCCCCAAGCAATATTTCAATAAAATTAAAAATACTTGAAGATAAAATATCCTGGTCATTTATTGACCCGAGCAAAATAAACAGAAACGAAGCAGAAATATAAAGCAGAAGAGAGCAACTCATAGCTTGAGCAGAAGATGCTGTTGTCTGTTGAACATGGAACTCTTGGACTTCCCGACTAGAAAAGGAACATTGTTCCCAGCGTCCAGACTTGACTCCAGAGGAAACTGCGAAGTTTTGAGATGTTCTAAACATAACAGGAAACAATGAAAGAACAGTGGAAACATATTTTAAAGCATGAAGCAAACCATCTGCGAGACAAACTACCACGTTGCCCACTAAAAAATCTCAAATGTCTTTTAGTGAAGTCGCAAAATTCAAACATCTATCTATATTACCTAAATTTAGAGTTCAAATGTCTATACTTTCAGGCAATATAAACTAATTTTGAGATATAAAAAAAACTCGTCGAAAAACGCTAACTTTTGGTCAAAACCTTCCAAAAAGTTTCGCAAAACGGCCTTTCCTCCAAAAATTTACCGATCTAAAAAAATGTTGACAATTTTTTCAAATTGAAACCATTTGAAATTACCAACAATAACCAATAAGTTGACAATTTTTTATTTGACGGACATAATCGCCCACTAGGTTCTTTGTTTAGATTAATTCGACCGCTGAACAAGCTCTCACCTCTCCAGTTTGTTTGAAAGAGCGGCTTCACTTCAGCATTCACATTCAACTGCCTTTCACTCGTCTTCTTAATCTCTTCTCTCTTAATCACTTCAAACACTCCACTCGTAATATTCCATCTAATCAGAAAGGACGACTTGAAGAAAAATCCCGATAATCTGTCCACGAACACAGCTGGGATTTTAAACAGCACATTGTACAGCAATGGGCAAACTGACAACACAATTGTAGTGTAATCTGTCAAAATTAGATCCAAGTTCAGTTTCTGTAGGGCCTCGGAGTAATCTGAGTCAAGAATGGATCCCATCATTTCTTCGATTCCCAAGCACACTTCCGTAACTTTAAGAAAGCAGGATTTTTTCGATTTCTTCATGGATGTCGCCACCTCGTGGAACTTCAGACTCAAAGAACTACCCACCTAAGATAACATTTTGTATTAATATCAATCTTTAAGAAATGAAAGTGGCTAAATAAGCAGCTTAGAGAAATAAGCAGCTTAGAGTTACACATGTCGCTGCGCTGCATATTTAGCCATTTTCAGCGGTTATTTCACACAATGCAACAAATTACGGTGTAAAGAATGAACATCCTTTTCTCTTCACCATTACCAATGATTTTGCAGTGTGAAAATAATACTGTGTTTAAAACGAAACCAAACTCAGACGTAGTAATTACAAAATTTCATTGAATCCGACAGAAAAAGGTCTCCAAAAATTGTATTTCGTTGTTCGTTAAAAACTGTTTACGACAGAGATGGGATTCGAACCCACGCACGGAGACCGTATTGGATTAGCAGTCCAACGCCTTAACCACTCGGCCACCCTGTCTTGGCTACTTAACATGCGAGAAACAAATTGTGAAAATGGAACTGTTATCACACTGAACTTTCACTAAATGCAATTGACTTGCGGTTGGAATTTGGCAAGTTGCTCCAATTAGTGACATAATGCATTTATTAAGGTCATGTCATCACGTTGCTTGCACTTCACAACCATCGGCTCTTTTTCCTTTTCTCCCCACTTGCAAAACTTTATAAGGGGCACTTAGCATAGTGGTAAGGCGTTCACTTTAGAATCGTCAGATCGTGTAATCGATCCCATGCCATGGCAATGATAGTGTGTGAGGACGAGCTCTCACTTGACCTCTAGCTCCAGGTCTACCACAACCTGACCAAATTAGGCTGCAAAAGTGGTACCACGTGAAAGTTCTAGACGCACAAAAACGGCCTTGAGTCGCAAAAAAAGAGCATCCCTCAACAAAAAAACACAGTCTAGAATGTGGGGAAATAATACAAACGGACTATCCTCGACAGGACTGTTAAGGCCTACTGATAGCTCCTCTGCGATTCGCAGGAACTACGATTATTAATTAATTATAAATGAAAAGTTTGTTCACATTATTCGATTGTTATGAAAATTGGCATACGTACTAATAAGGCCATGGCAAGGCTCTTTTTCCTCGTTGAAGCTCGTGCGAGGTGGGGGGAAAAGAAAAAAGAGCCCAACCATCAATAATGAAGCCTGTCATTATTTTGGAACTCGTGACTCCAGAAAAAGCTTCAAGTTTGATACTTGGGCCCCTTCCATAAATCACTGAGCAAAACAAAAATAAGTAGTTGCTGTGTAAGAAACCAGATTTAAGGGGTGCGGACGCCTCTCCGCACCCTTCAAGGATTCGATCCCCCTTTGGTACTATTTCAAGACATTCAGTTATGACTAACCACTCTGAATTTTTTTTACAATACTAAAGGATACTATATTTGAAGGGGAAGCACGCGCAAGTTTTTGGTCAAAATCTTCCGAAAAAAGCCAAAAACGTTGTTCTGCGCTTGTCTTTTTTTTCAAAATGAATCACAGAAAATTCTTACCCCACTTAAACAAGCTGAAAAGAGAGACGAAGGCTGAAAACAACGAAAACTTTTGCTGAAATAATCGATTTTTTTTTTTAATTTTAAGGACAAGGAAACGATTAAGGAGGCTTCGGAAACTGGTTTACCTGGAGTAATAATAACATTTTTTTCTGGAACATTCGTAAATTTTTTGCGGCTTAAGCAACCAATTTTCCCAGCAATACTTCAAGACGCTTCATGAAAAAAGACACACCAATAAACCAAAAGAAGCGAAGCGAAGCAGAGCTTTGAACCACGACCATCTGCAATGAGGCTGCCGCCTTTAATTCAAGTGGAAAAATGTGAATGGAAAAAATATTGAGCTCCACCTAAGCCGAAAAAAAATCCGGCAGACGATAGTTCAACAAAATAACCATAAAGCAATTTGAACTATGAAGTTTTGCTACTCAAAAATATTAACCTCCGCAAAAACAGTAACAACATTTTTTTAAACAAGCCCTTGAACCCACGCAATAAAAAGTGAAATCGATAACATTTTAAAAACAAGGAACAAACAACAAAAAGGCCAAATTTCGAATAGATTGTAACTTCAAAAAGCCCAAAATAGATCTGTTGCTAATGCTAGATGATTTTATATGCAACAAGTTGTTAACCTGAAAAAAGTCGATGTTCCGATTTGATAATAATTGCTAGTTATAAACCTAAATATACCTAGTATAGAAAAAGATCTCGCTCAAATTTTAACCATTGCATTCGATAGCTACTTAAAATTAACAACATTATCTCAAAAAATGCCATTTACTCTAAATTTGAGATTCAAAATCAACAAAATTATCAAAAAAAAAAAACATTTTTTCAAATCGGATTGCAGCCCAATATTGACTTAATCAATTTTACTGTTGAATTTCTGGTGGAATTTAAAGCAACTTTTACGATCAGCGGACTTAATCTCAAGACAATCCAATTAACTTGCTACGCAAATGCTTTGGTGCTCAAAAACTGCTGTACTAATACTTTGCGATACGACCTCTAATGGTTTCCAAAGAAAACTTCATGTACCTCAAAAACAATCAAAACAAACAGGCTTCTCAATTGTTTTCGAATTTACCATTGACTATTGTTGGCTCCAAGATATACCTCATTGATTATTCGAGTAACGGTCTAGATGTTTTAAAGACGCCTCTTCAGGTTATCAAACCGCGGGTAAAGCACCCGGTTCTGGTTTCGATGACGAAACGATAAAACTCTAAGAGATAATGAAAAAAAGCTGCATTTCGACAGATATGAATCGTAGCTTTTTCACAAAGCTTGAGAAACAACAGTATTTCTACTCTCTAAACGACGCAATATGAAGCGACTAAGCCAAATCGCATAAGCGAAAATAAACAATCTGCATGAACGAAAACAAACAACAAAGAATGATAACCGGTGGCAAAGGTTGTTCGACATAATGTATTCATCAGAAAACTTATTTTTCAATTACTTTCTTCAATTTTGTGTCGTGTTTTGTGCATGATGTAATGAGAGAACTGTACGCACGCGGAGAACGTTATAGCTTACGGCATAATCGACAACAGTTATCTTCACAAAATAAACTTAAAAAAATATATTCAGACACCTTGAGTAATTTGCTTCTAATTACTTAAATGAAAAACCTTCTTCTATGAGACCTCGCTCGAAATTCGACTTGAAAAAGGAATCAAACACGGGTTTTTCTCCAAACTAAGAAAACGTTTCAAAATTTGTCTGCTCCTATTGAATTTTTTAAGCTTTGAATATATCACGCGACTCAGTTGTGGTACGTGATGTTGCGTTGGAAACGAAAAGCTAAAAAAAAACACACCGAATACCAAATTCCACCTCAATTTCAATGATCGGAGTAAAAACATACAGAAAAGAAGCTGCTATAAATACAACCAGCTGCTAATTGAACAAAACCTGAGAAAAAACGGTATTTAAAGTGCAAATATGCTGGAACGTTTGTTGAAATAAAAATAAATAAAAACTATCATAACACAGACTCGAAGCTGTGCTTCGCAAACAAAAGCGAGGAAAATGCAAAAAAAAAGAGCTAAAAACAGGCAAAATAAAGTGAAATACGGAAAAGATTAAAAACACACTTTGAAAAAAAAATTGTTAAGGCTAGGAGTATCACGTTCTCACATCTGCTCCACGACCCCTTGTGATTTTACTAACACTAGCCACCAATAAAGCAGCTACACTTTCTCTCAAATTACCAGTGATCTGCAGCAAGAATTTGACCAAAAACTTAAACTAATTAAGTGTTCCGGATTTGAATATCCGACCTGTTGATTAGGAGTCTCAGGTACTCGCATCTGCGCCAAGATTGCTTGGAAGTAAACTAACCGCCCAGATAACGCTGTAATTACCTGTTCTAATACTTTTAACACAGAGGCGAAGCTGAGCTTCGCACCACTTGCGATTCAAAACAAGAAAAAAGTTTTAAAAAGTCGAAAAGATAAAAAAAAAACAAGATCAGTTGAATGAATAAAGCTAGTTTTGAAACAAAAACAAGTCAAGACGAAAAAAATTGTAATAAGTATAAGAAGATAATGTACCCAGCGGTTACGAAGCCGAAAATACCTCGTCACAAGAAACCTTGACAGAAGTCGAAAAAAATCAACAAGACTTCAAACTTCTGAAAAATTAATAAGTCCACCTCACCCTCAAAACACTTTATTTGCTCGTCAAACAACATTATGAGCCTACTATGCCAATACAAAATAGGCCGAAATCTGTTAAGCACAAAAAAAATGATAAAAACAGCCGAAAAAAAATAATAAAAATTTAAGAATAAAGAGATATAAAGCCCCCTCAACCACAAAACACAGTCACGCACACACAGAACTTTTTTGGCTCATTGAAAGATGCAATATGAGGCCAAGAAGCCAATATAATATAGGCCGAAACCAATCAATCCGAAAAATTTTTTTAAAACAATAAAAAATTTGTTAGCATGGCAAAATTGAACTACAATTCTATTAGGAATTTTAGCATTTTGTGCAATCCAGAAGTGAGCATAAAAATGAGTTTCCAATGAAATGTTTCAAAATTACGTCACCAATCCGATAAAAATAAGCCGGAATCATATCGGTAGAAAACAGTTTTTAAAAGAAAATATATTATATATATATATATATATATATATATATATATATATATATATATATATATATACCAGGTCAGGTTTAGTTAAAATACAAACAGCACAAACAGAGAGAAATCGGAAAACTAAAATCAACTATGATTAGAAAAAAGAACTCAAAAAAATTTATAAAAAAGGCAACTAAGCCGACAAAACATCAACAGACAATCATCAGCAGCCAATTGTTTTTGAAACGCACTTTTTCCAGTTTGAAAAAAAAAACAGTTTCGATACCCGGGGGCGTCCAGGCTTACTCGTTACCTCCAGAAAACTAAGTGTGCCGGAGACACTTAAGTGATTCTGTTAAACTAGCTGTTTACCCAAAAAAGTCTATATTCCAGTTTGATAACGCTAGCTTATCGCAAGCGTAATCATATATTGTAGTGACACCGAGATACGTAAACTTCAAAATTTCAGAAAAGGGACTTTACGCTAAGCCCTGGAGTTTCCCTGCTTAAGTAGGGTAATAACCGCTTAATTAAAGGAAAAAACTTCTTCTTGCTCTTTCAATTGAAGTCTTTATCTCAGATTTGACAAGTTAATTTTTGAAAAAAGTGAAAAAGATTCCAAAATCGATCGAAAATTCAAAAACTTGACTTTTCCTGCATCTATAAACGTTCTCTATTAAATCATGTGAATAGCCTCTGCTCTATTCCCTGGTTTTTTAGATTGAATATTTCTGCACCCTGATTTTTTAGATTGAACTCTTAATATCAGATTTAGTTAAGAGTTTTCGAGAATAGTGACGAAATTAAAAAACAAAAACGTTAAAAAATCAAAAACGAATTTGGTTCGAAGTCCATATCAGCTTCTGTGACATTTCTGTGAAAAAAAATCAAAAGCGTCGCAAAAAAACAACAAATCCCATACATTACATAATCCATGTTTATTTCAAACAGGACCTAACACTAGCCAAAAATAAAGCAGCAACATATACCAATAAATGGTTTATGTTTGAAAATGATTAAATTGAAATGAGCACTTTTATTTGCGACTAAAGTTACAAAAAAATTCCTCGTAATAATACACTACGCTTCGCTTGTATAATAAATTGTTTCCAGTGTATCATTTATCAATTGATTGAAACCAAAAATCATCCTAAATGAACCCACCCCGGGAGATCGACAGCAGACTAATAATGTCTCTTTTCAGACGTCTCCGAGTTCATCAAACTTACCGGATTGTTCTCACAACTTCCAATTCGGTCATCCGAATAACTCACATGTTCCGACAAAAGTGTACTCTCCAATTTATCTCCTTGTGCAAAACTACAATTACACGCTACACCATTTTGAGAGAGAAACTGGGCTGAATTAATCTCAACACAATCAAAATTCATTGTTTTCTCGCTTTCAAGAGACAGTTTTTCTGAAGAGCTTTTGACATTAGCTGAGGAATTTTTATTTTGAGATGATTTGCCATCAAAAATGAACTCAACAAACTTCACTGTAAATCCATTTGTGTAAATTAAAGCGTTGTTGATGATCGTCAAATCTCGGTAAAAGTTGGGAAGCTTAAAGGAGCTTTGAGTTGGAATGTCTAAATACACGGACCAATCGTGACTATTACAAGCTTTGCCATCCTGATTATTATTTTTGATGTAACTAGAACTCGCAGTTTGCGGATTCGGGAACACATTAATCATCGATTGATATTCGAAATCGGATACACCCGAGGAAGAAGTCATGGCAAATTGAAGATTGAAGCTGCACATTTTGTCAATTCCGTGTACAATTAGTTTCGATTCATCATTAGGCCAATGATAGATCCAAATAATCACTTTCAGCGAAAGGTGCCGGCCTTCGAAAAGCGGGCTGGACTTGATTGTCTTCAGCGATAGTCGTCTGCTTTTGGGACTTCGGCAAATTGACCACCAATGGATTTTATAGGTGTAGGAGTCCACAATTTCATTTTGTACTGCGTCCACAGTGTAGGAGACCAAAAAGTTTCCGTTAGCAGTGAAACCTGTTGTTGTCAGTACGGTTTTATGACTCCATTGGTATTTTTGTTTCTTGGGACTTTTCTTGAACAATTTAGACCGGGTTTCGAAACGTTATCAATTTTATCATTGAAATCAGTTAAAATGAGACATAAGTTGTTAAAACTGCCCGTCGCATATAAATTTCACATTAACACTAGGAAAAATTCGAGATCTTTTTTGATACTCATTTTGAGATAATCGACAGCCGTTTAGTCCATCTGATTGACCATGGAGGCAAACACCACTTAAGCAAAATGCGAAAAGAAAAATAACGGGCCTTTAAAACAACTTTTTCGTTTAAATACGCAAAGAAATTATTGTACCATTAGAAAACATGTACGAAAACATTGGGTGATATTGATAGCTTCAGATCATATTCCTCAAAGCATACCATTAGAATTTTTTCCTAGCATTCACACCAATTAGCTCAGGTGTATTTTATTTACAGAGTAATGGGAAAACTGAATCACTCAACCTGGTTTTACTTAACTATTAACTAAATTAGTCGAGATATTTACATAACATTGCTAATTTTCTCGCCTCATTTGTCATAACTTGCAGATAATTCTTAATCATTTTTAAGCGACCAAGTTCACCGACATTGATTAAATTTCAGACCATTATCCCTCAAGAGAAAGGACTAAAATACGATTTTTTCCTCCTTATAGAGATCCGTGGCTCTACTCAAGATCATGGCCTAAATTAGAAGTATTGGTACTTTTCACTTATTCAGCTCAAAATCTTAAATTTCAAATTATGAGAGCAGAAATTGATTGGTTAAAAAGTGAGGCGACAATTCGTAACAGTAGATTAAGCTGGCACCACTGATTCACGCGCAGTATTCCTCTCGTTCCGGATGAAAGCGCAGCGGAGCAAGCGTATTCTACTTGCCAATGCCTTGTTACGAATTGTCGCCTGTTAGGAATTGTCGCTTGTTACGAATTGTCGCCCTACAGGTTAAAAGTTTAGTTTGACGATTTTTAAACAAAATTTAGTTTGAAATTTAGTTTGAACGAGGCGTGAAACCATTACTGATGCGAAGTTAAGTTATTTGGGGCGGAATAAGTAAAAAGACCCAAATTATTTAGTTAATTTTCTTCAGAATTGTGTCATAAAACGGTACCAAGAAAGATGTGATTGGTGCAAAATTCAGCCAATCGGCAATCTCTGAGAGAAAAGTGGTGCCAAAGGCTGACTGACTTCTGAGACAGAAATTTCTTTTTCATACAGGACCCCGAGCGCCTCCTCTTCTCGAGTAAATTGCACACATTCATGCTATTAGCTAGTGATTCACAAACACAAAAACTCCATCTTGAACATAATATTCTGAAAAGAGATCGATTATGAACAGATTAGAAGCTGTAGCTGAAAAAGAGTCAATGAACGCAAGTAAACAGAAAAAAACGGCCTTAAAGCTCTTCTAAATTCTAAAACAAGTTATGATTGAAACCTTTCTGATTAAATTTGACAAAACTGGATCAATGGCTAAAACTTTTGTTTCGCTGGGAAATTTGACAATAAAATTCAATTTCCGATCATGTTTTTTGTGACCTTTACACTTTCGCTGTTCGATAAAGGTATTCGTCTCCCTTTGAATTTGTAAAGAAAACAAAATTGAACGCGAATAAATTTTAAGACTTTTTTGAAAAACAAACAAACAAAAAACTCACCAAGACCTATATAAGAGTATTCGCAATGTTCATGACTCTTAAAAAACTATTTCGGTCTTGCTGAATTATAAGATCTAACTGATAGAACCTATTATCTCCTAAGCTAGCCAAAGAGTACGCTGAGGGTCCTTTAGTTGGGCTTCGGTGGCTCCTAATACAATTGGTACCAACTTCTGCGTGGAGCTTCACATTGCAAACACATAGCCAACAGACAGTTGGAAAATAGTCAATGAACGGAAGTAAACAGAAAAAAAAACATGAATTTGGAAGAAAAAATGGATGCCCTTCAAGCTCTTATGAAAGTTTTGATTTGCACCTGAAAAAAAAAGACTTTTCCTGAAAAAAAAATGGAAAAACTCATCAACACTTATATCTTATATAAGAGTCTGGACTACGTTCATCACCCTAAAAAAAATGAAAAAAAAAACTTCAAAACTAAATTAAAACAGCTCACTATGGCATTCAGACTGTGAACTCAAAATTCTGCAGCATTTGTAGCCTAGCTGAGTAGACTTCAAATTAACATATTATCTAATAAAACATTAGAGTTCTAAAGAAGCGGTTCGGGCACAAAGTTTAGTAGCCCACTGAGCTTTACACCATTTGCGAAACAACTACAGTGCTGCTATTAATTAACTGGACAAAACGAACGTTGGAAACTTCGATCGAGTTTCTCTCAAATTGAGTTTTGATACGACAAAGAGAAGAGCACAAACTGGCAAAGAATTTCACCAGAATTATTCCGGTGCAATTTATTTTGCCTAAAATTTTAGAGACTTCACCTTTTTAAACATTGTTGAGATGTGTGAGAGGCTTCTTTCTACATAAATCTTGTCAGCAATTAAATTGGTAGTTATAGCGTAATTGTTGATAATTTCAAAAATACCAAAATTAACATTTGTTGGCGTAAAATTTTGGGTCCGTAAAATAAATTGCACCGTTATAACTCTGGTGAAGTTCAAAGCAACTTTTGTTTTCTTCATTTTCTTTTTAATCCTAACCCAATTAACGCGTTTGAAGTTTCCAATGTTTTTCGTTGAGTCGTTAATTTAAATCAGCAATGATGATCTATCAAAATGAAGGAAGATAGTTGTGAAAATAACATGCCCAAGGAATAGAATGCAAACTCAGCATGGAAACAAAATTAACCAAGCGGTAACAAAGCCGAATTTACCTAAGGAGAAACTCTTCTAACCGATTTTTTTTTTAAATTTGAAACTTTAAATTTCTACGTCCGCCTTCCCCTCATAACACTTGCAGGCGCGTTTAAATTTTTCCGAGCATCAAACGACACAAAACAGGATACTCAGCCGTTATGAAAACAAGCTAAAACCTATTAATATCAAAAAACATGAAAATTAAATTTCAACAAACCGAGTGGTAAGAATGCAACCAACTTAAAAAGTGCGAAGGGGAGTGTAAAAATTGTGTTTCACTTGGAGCCAAAATGTTTTTCTCTTAACCGGAAATTAAGTCATTAAGCCGGTAAAAAAGGGATGAAATAACTTGAGACGAAGAAAATTTTAACGAAAAAAAAAACATAACAGAAAAAACATGGTCAAGGCAAGTATCATGATAAAATGCAAGAGTAAATCAAACACTAAAAGCAACAATGAGAAAATTGAGCGCGGCTAAAAGCAAAAAAAAATTATTCAAAGATTTGGCACCTAAGCCGACAAAAGATCAGCAGACAAATAAAATAATTATAATTGGCCGGCAATTTTAATTGAAACAGAATATTTGGTTTGAAAAAAAAGCCCTGGCCAAATTCGAATCCAGGACCTTTTCCGTCCCCGGCGTATTCGTTACCTCCAGGCTAAATGGGCCGTGAACGCTTAAAAGTTTGAATTCAAAATGGTCCAAAATAAAGTGATTCTACACAGCAAGTTAACGAAAAAAAATTTATATTCCAGTTAAATAACGCTTGCGATTTTAGTTTTGCTGTTTTCAAAAAGGGGTACAGACTTCAACTAAGTCAATTTTTTGTAAAACTATAGGGCTTCAAAATTGCGAAAAAGGCATAGTTAACGCGTCACATGTTTCGTGAAAGGGAAAAGACTTCACCTGTCAATATTTTGTTAAATTATAGGGTTTGAAAATTGGGAAAAGGGCATAGTTAACGCGCCACATGTTTCGTGCAAGGGTTAAGACTTCACCTGTGTCAACTTTTTGTTAAATTATGGGGTTTGAAAATTGCGAAAAGGGCATAGTTAACGCGCCACATGTTTCGTGCAAGGGTTAAGACTTCACCTGTGTCAACTTTTTGTTAAATTATGGGGTTTGAAAATTGCGAAAATGGCATAGTTAACGCGCCACATGTTCTATGCAAGGGTTAAGACTTCACTTGTGTCAGTTTTTCGTTTAACTATAGGGCTTGAAAATTGCGAAAAAAAACATAGTTAACGCACCACATGTTTCGTACCATGAACAAAAAAGCGGCGATAAACCCCTGCTCAAAAACAATTCCAAATAGAACTGGGGCAAGCTATTTGACATTTTAGATTCTAAATGCATTACGTTCTAGTTCACATAGCGTTCGGGGGAAGCGGGTGAGTTTTTATTCTATTTTTGAACATTCCCTTTTTTAATAAACAAAAACATTTTTATAGTCATAAAAAGGCTGTCGGAACAGTCAGCGCTTCACCCTGATACGAGCAGTTTAGTGAGCTAGTATTTTGATTAAAGCTACATCGAGCTTCTAGTACATAGTTTCGAGCGCAGGCAACAAAACGAGCGCGCGTTTCCGCAAGATTGCACTAGTTAACTAAAAAAGCATGCTCGAGTTGAAAAAACATTAATGCGTGTATTGAATTGCACCGCTCAACCAGAAGTTAGTTGAAACTTGACTATACGTGGTATGTGCAAAAAGCAAGACTTTTGTCTGAGCAATATTTGGTAGATCTTATACACAACATCATTTCATTTTTCAACCACTGGCTTTAAAAGAGGACGAACTTATTTCTGAAAAATACGCACTAGTTGTGCGCATAGTATGCACTACTCGAAAGTGTCTGCATGCTTTGCCTCGTATCCTTTCACTGGAGAACGGAGAACAGATATTATTAGTTGCATTTTGCACGTGTGAAATATTTAGTACCATCGGACAATGTGAACAGGGGGGGGGGAGGAAAAAGAGCCAAGAGCCCTCTATCTTCATGTTTCCTGAAGGGTCACATCGGCTTGATGTCCGACACCCCCACCCCCCCCCCCCTACCTCGCATCTTTTTTATGGTGTAACGAGGGGGTTTACAATGTTAAACATGAAGACCAAATATGTTTGTCATGGCCTTATTAGTTCGCATGGCAATTTTTGTAAAATTCGGATGATGTGAACAACATTTCACTAGTAAAATTTAGCAGGAGGGCGAAAAAGAGCCGTCACATCTCCTAGCCACCAGAACGGTAGGCTCTTTCTCCTCCTCCTCTTCCCCCCCCCCTTGCCTATCCTTAGAGCCCTAACTTACAGCCGA
This sequence comes from Symsagittifera roscoffensis, assembly GCF_963678635.1. Classification (NCBI taxonomy): domain Eukaryota; kingdom Metazoa; phylum Xenacoelomorpha; order Acoela; family Convolutidae; genus Symsagittifera; species Symsagittifera roscoffensis. The sequence continues at coordinate 65,274,230 of NC_087064.1, forward strand.
ACCCTGTTCTCAGAACCCTACCCTACATGTAAACTACTTCTGTTGAAGGCCCCAACAAATAAACTAGTACCATTTCCCTCCCTCATGTCTCATTGTACGTTAATAAGAATTACCCCCCACCCCACCTCACAGAAGCATCACATCTATGGTGTAACAAGGGGTTTTACAATGTTATGTAAGAACACCTAAAATGTTTGTCATGGCCAAATTATTCAGCATGCCAATGTTTGTAAAACAATAAAAAATTTGAAAAAAGCCGAAGTTTCGTTTGAATTAACAATTTTTTGCAAATTATTCACTGCATTTGATGCTAAATGTTTTCTCGGTCAAGGAGCAAGGTTAAAACAAACATCAAAAGAATTTACCGTGACTATCAAATCATTTGTTTAAAGTACCCCGAAAATCGAAAATCAACTTTGATGTAGCCACTTGCATATTAGTCTCTTTGGTTTTAAATTCTAGCGAAGTTGCCATTTTTATATCAAAAATACTTTTCTTTCACAACCATTGAATGAATGCTAAGTTCTGTCATTAACCACAAGCGACGCTGAAAATAACTTTCTACTCACGTGAATTTTCTTGAAGAGTTAAAAGCCAATTTAGTAATTAAAGGTTCAATTATCATAACTTGTGAAGAGCCCTTTAGCTGATATTATTTGCACCTGAAGTGTCAGATATTAATCGCTCAATTTGGCCGAGTGCTTAGCTAAAACGTGCAAGAATTTCTCAAATTTACGAAAGGTATTCAATCTTTAGTTTCTGTCTTTTTATACACAAAACTGCATACCAAATCGGTCAATAAAATATACAGTAAATATACGTAAATTATTCCTTAGTAAACTAAAAGTCATTCTCAAAAATGGCTAAAATTCTTATAATTTGAGTGTAAAAACGGTGGACGAAGAAAAAACCTACCGAAATAGTGGAAAAAAAAACAGTTGGACATCCATGAGAGTAAGTTGGATCGTAAAACTACGTATTCAAAAAGCGCTAACAAAAAAAACACTGGATTGGCCGTTCATAATCCTAGATGCATGAATAGTCCGTTAACTGCTTAAATAAAGCTTACAGGCGATTCTCGATACTCACTCTCTAAAAACAAACCGATTTCCCGAGTAGTCGTATATTTCGAATTTCAACGAAAATAAAATGTTCTCGAATGTTGAGATTGAAATATCTGCTTTTTGTTGGTTTTAAGACTAAATTACTACGATGAGTAAAAGTTCATTGATTAAATTTCAAAAAACAGTTCTCCACCTATCTCATTTTACTTCAACTTTAAATTTCAATACATTATAATTACCTAATTATTCAACTCAATTTCCGTCATAAGCGTTACATGCATAAAAACTTATGAATGGAAATTTTTTTAAAAAGTTTTGGGATAACAGCAGAAAAAACCGTTTTTTTTCTAATTTTTCAGAAAAAAAGCCTTCTCCGACCCTTACAGGAGGTGCCCGTTTTGTATCGTTGATTACTTGTTTTCAGATTTGCCAAAATTTCAATCTTTGTTGCCAAAATGAGTTTCAATTGCGCAATTAAGGATATGATAAAGATCTTCTGCGGTATGTTATACAAATTATGCCAACAGCCTAGTAACTAAAGAACACCAGTTCTAAAGACGAATATCAGGGACCAATTGATTATTTCATTTCCGTTAAAAAAACAATATCATGTTAAAAAAGTTTGAGGCACTTGATTTGGATCAAATTCATAATTTATTCATAAGTTTATGCAATGCACTATTTGCACTACTAAATGTAGTACTAAATGAGTACGTACAGTGAGCACTCTGTGTGCCCTTTCGTCTGTCCTTTTCATCAGCTTTCAATTTTTGTATTTATTGTTCCGACCATTTGAAAAATGGGCAAGAACTTCTAGTTTTTTTTCTTTTTGTTCTCCACTCAAAATTAAGTGCCACAAAAATTTATCAGAATGGGTCGAATGATATTTTATAATAAAGCCCTTTCAATCGTGATTCCAACGACATTAAAAAACTCCAAAAACTCCGGTTTGAAATTTTAACATTTTTTGGTCTAATTTCGCACTAATATGATGTGAGCGTGTAACAATATGATGTGAGCGTGTAGGCTTACAATAGCTTATTTAAGCTTACATTAGGCCATAAAAACTTAGAGGTACTAAAACAAACAATTTTTGGAGTTTTTAAGCGCCATTTTTAGCGCCAAAGATTAAAAATTTTAAAAATTTCTGCAACCAACAAATTTTGAAAAAAATTTCAAAACTTTAATTGTTTTTAGTCAATTTTCTTCAAAAACTGTATTCCGATTGGTTTTTTTACTATGACTGTCATATATGCCTAAATTCACTTTTTTCGTTCAGATCTGTTTATCCACCATACAGAAAAAAAACGACAAAAATTTTTTTTTATTATTTTTGTAAGCAGTTGAATAAAGAAATTTTCTTTTTGGTCTGACTGACCACTAAACATCATCATAGGAACTATGGATTAGCCTGTGTTCATTTTTCGCATAATTTCGACCATCTCAAACAAAACTGACAGGTAGTTTGTTGTGGTTTCATATAAAAGCCATTTCGCTCGTGATTCAGATTCGAACAAAATTCAGAGTCGAGAAAAACTGGTCTAGATTTTTCCGCTTTCAGGTTGAATTACACAAAAATACAATTGAAACTGAACTATCTATTCAAATTTTATGCAAATTCAACTTTAGTTTAGCTATTACGACCTCTATTTTTGTACTAAGTTAGCCGTTTTTAATTACTCTCTGCTGTAAAAAAAACAATTTGGCGAAAAAAGGAAAAGTCAAAAATTTCGTCAATTTTTCTCAGATTTTGAATTTCTTTATTTCAATCGTTGAGATCGTAACAATCTTTGCTACTTGCACAGCGACCGGCCATTTTTTGACGCGTTGGAAGGTTTTGTATCGGAATATTCTGAAGTACTGTTTTGTATATGCAAGAATTCAGCATTTCGAATTTTCAAAAAACCATATTTTTCGTAATCTGCTCTTTATTATTGAAAAAGAACTTAAATAACTCCAGTAATCAGCACTTGCAACTAGTTAAACACTAACTTCCAGCATTGTAGTCAAATTTTTCAAAAATAGAATAACTTAAAAACAGCATTCTTCGTTTTTATCGAAATGTATAAAACAGCAAACAAAACTAGAAACCAATTTTCAATCTAGTTCAAAATCTTAAATTGAGGCAGTCACTTTGAAAGTCTTTTTTTAGTTATTGCGACCATCAGTACAACTGCTTTCAGTCATTATTTTCTCTCATATTTAGTACTTCTACTTTTCTCTACTCTTTGGGACTAATTTTAGACAAAATACAAAATTGTGATTCCATTGAAATTGATTGAATTCTTCAAATAGTGGCGAGGAAGTTCGACTTCAGATTACTTGCATTTCTTCCCCTTCAACTTCCTAGTTCTGAATCTTTTCACTTTATTGTCCAGACTGCCCTTCGCTTTCAACACGATATCACTGCCAGTAAGTGGATACACCATGGACTCCTTGCTCATAAGTTTCAGCCAATCACCCGCGAACACGTAATAATTGTGATTCTTGTCGTGGAAGGAGATACATGACGAAACGAGCTCAGTAGGAACACTCACTAGAATCGTAGGCGGTAACCTTTGGCCTCCGAAGGTACTGTACATGTGATCCAGGACATTCAACTCAAACATGTAGCTCCCTCCGTTGCTTGTTTTCTCTGCAATATCCCCGACCGACACTTTGATTACGACATCATACTTGCAAAACGCGTCATACTTCAGCACTTTATTCTTCTCGGACAAACACTCTTGAGGACTGTCTGCAAGCATCCCAGCTTCTGCGGGTTCCGCTGGTTTCCAGATCGGGGGACTGAAGGGTGGGTGGATCTCCTGTTCCGGTTTCGGCCGGTAAGTATTTTTCACACAAGGCATGTCGTTATCGTCCGAGATCCTGTACCCATCTTCGCACGTCGCGCAGTTTCGTCCTCTCACGTTTTGTTTACACATACAATTTCCTGTAATCGGATCGCATCTGTCGATGTAAGAACTTCCAGCGGGGTGACAATCACAGGGTGAGCATGCATCTGGACTGTCAATTGGGGTATTCGGAGTCCTATAGAACCCTTCAGCGCACTGGTGACAGAACCTTCCCTTGGTGTTGTGCTTGCAATTCAAACAGACTCCCCCGCTCACGCCTCCACTGCGGTCGAAAACATCTTGGTCAAAATAGCATTCGTCCGAGTGGCCACTGCACGAGCACTTCTTGCACTCGAAGCCCTCGTTAGGAATTGCTGCACGCCATGGGAGGTCCTGGTAAAACGGGTGACATGATTCACAATCGTTTCCGTATGTATTATGCTGACACTCACATCTTGTTTTAGTTCCATCGCTGTCGCAAAGATTCGCGTGCCCGTTGCATTGACATTGTCCGCCCACTTCCATACTGGCGAGGGAGTAAAACTGGTACGCTTGATCGACTGAAGTTTCAGGTGCGTACCCATTGAACAGAACTCGGAACCCTGTCGCCAGTTTACGACTTTGCAACTCAGAATCGTCATAATTCCTCTGATTGTGCGCCGCGCTGTAGAGTCCCAACAGTTGACTCTGTTGCTTTTGCAGAGGTCCGCATGAAGGTTCATTTCGGATCACATCCGCATCCGGGTCTATACCTTTCGCAGACAGGCAGTTTTCGTTTATGAAGTGTATCGGGTACCACGTAGCTCCGAAGTCACTCGTCTTCAGAATTGTAATATCAGTCGCTGGTTCGTTGCAGAAACGAAGCACTATGTACAAAGCATCCATCAGTTTTCCAAAATCAATTTCAACCATAACAGGCTTTGACTCTCCTGGTTGTGACATCCAGCAAAGTTGGTTTCCGGATCCGAAGTAAGTGGACTTGGTTATATGTTCCACGGGATGCTGGCGGTCGTCGACTACACTTCGGGAATCACAGAGCTCACACTCTGCTTTGTTGTATGGAGGCGTTGGAGAGTCCAGAGCTCCGACTGTATTCACAGAGAAAAATACTGGACATACTTTTTCTTCTTTCAGAGCTGATCCACATGTACTGTTTGCGAATAAACTCGATCGGTAGTTCTGAACGATGTTCGCGAATTCTGGATTGCAAAAAATGGGCTCATTCTTCTCGTTGTAACAAGGCGTGGTTGATTGCACGCTCAATACACACAAAAAAGTTGCAACAATTGCTAAATGAAGCATTTTCGGGATCATTGCAAGACAAGTAATTGGAGAATTAGCAAATTGATTGGTGTTAAGGAATAATAATAAAATTGAGTATTTGAAAGAGGATTTTTGGTTTGAAAAAGAGAAAGTTTATTCTCGACAATTGAGTGGAGGCGGCTTAAAGGTGATTGTCAAAAACATTGACTGCACATGTTTAAAATTAGTTTCAGTCTTCTAGCTTAAGAAAATTGACCAATCAGGTTGCTCTAACCAGGTGTGCCGAGAAAGAGCAACTAAAAACAGTTGACGTCGTTAAACTCAATCTAATCAAGACCATCCGAAACTAATTCCAAACACCTTTACCAGACAAAGTCAGCCCGTTGATTATCGCCTGATAGTAAAATGGGCAATAAACGCTAAACATCAACACTTTAATCCACGTGTTGGAAAAGAGAAAAGAAACCAGAAATTGGCACCTACTTCATTAAACAATTCGCTGGACACTGGTATGAATACTTTAATATAACCAAATCCAACTTCTATCCACTTCAGATGGTCAGCAAACGTCTAAACTCTCAATGACAAAGTATAAACAACCAATAAAACGTATCTAATTCCCTTTAACTTCAGAACTAACATCATTCGATATATATTTCAGTTGAGCAATAATAAGTAAATTTAATTAATCTTTACACTCATAATCATAATTTGTAATCAATTATCGCTCTTTTAATCAATTGAAACAGCGATTAGCAAATAATGGTTAGCAGAGATTAATTCCAGTCAAATACTACTTGACGCGAAAGGTTGCGAGATTAAAATTTGTTCCCTAGCTACGAGGGGCTCCAATTTGAGACGCCTGAATGCGAAATGAGTCCAAGTAATTGATTTTGCTGCCTGGTCCTTGATTCGCTCCCCCTCCCCTCCCAATAGGAGTGTATTCCTCAAGAGCCGTAAGTGACAAAGGATCCCACTGATTGGCACTTTCAAACCCCCGGCTAGTGCCCAAATTCTGCCTCTTCAAGTACGCCAAAAGTGCTTTGTTATCCCGATCCACTTCCCTGTTTTTTGATCCTCTCGAGTTGAAACTGACATTTCTGTTGTTCTGGTTTGAAGAGGAGGCTTTGAGAGATGCCAAATCAAGTCCAGCTAGCCGGCTCAAATCAATGCGCTCGGGGGCAAGTTCTCCCTCTGAAAAGTGAAAATCAATGTTAGCTCAACTAATCACCTTATTTGTGACCCGTTCAACTCGATTAGAGCGGGAATTTTTGCTCAGTTGACATTTCAATGGCTGCAGCTACATTTAATGAGGCAGAAAGGTATAGTACGTGACAAGACGGTTGGATAGAACTAGGAATATGTTCATAACATCTCCAATGAAATTAACCGTGCGACCTGTCATTAATCCCCTAGATAACATCAGGCAATTGAGAAAGACATCTGTAACACAGGCGGATCTAGGAATTTTATACAGGATGTGGGCGGGACGACGAACAATTTTCAAAAAACGTGAACTAATTTTAAAAAAAATGCAAATTTACAAATTTCAAAACAAGCAAATTTCAAAAAAATCAAAAAATGAAATTTGGGCACTTTTTGAAAGTTTCGAAAAATTTTAGAAAGATCGGCCGAAAATGAATTAAGTATTCCAAAGGGGGTGGTGGGGGGGGGGTTCGAAATTTTGAAGATTGTGGACAATTCAGCTCCCTCTAAATTTTCTACGAATCTCCCTGTTCGCTTTCACAGTTGAAGTTAAGGTAACTATATAGCATAGACAAGTTTTCAACATAGCGCCATTCCCAGTCTGAACTCAACGTGACTTATCAAAATAACGTCAAAAAACTATAACATAGCCAACAGACAGTTGGAAAAGAGTAATGAACGCAAGTATGCAGGAAAAGAGTAATGAACGCAAGTAAACATAAAAAAAACACTGACTTAATTGAAAGTTTCGATTTCAAAGAAAAAATAGATGCCCTTTAAGATCTTTGATTTCTAGAACGATTTATGATTGGCATTTTTTGGGATAACATTAACCCAACTTGAGAAAACTGGATCAACACGTAAATTTTTTATTCCGCTGAAAATCTAAAAATTAAACTTCACTTCCGAAACTAGAAGTCGATCACGTTTTTTTGCGCCATTTCCACGTTCGTATTTGGAGAGTACCACTAGGGGCCCAGCTGAAAGCTGGAGAGACCTGTTTGATTATTTTAATATTGTTGTTTTCTTCATCTACATTAGGATTGCTGTCCTCTTGAATTAGGCCTCGGTTTTCGGCCTGTTCATGTTTACCTTCTTCTTTGCCAATATAATATTCTTGACTGTGGGTAAGAATTCGATTAGCCAAAGGAAGAGTGTGATTTGTAGAAGACATGTATGCCAAATACGCGTTATACCATGTAGTTGAAGATGCAGACAGGTCATCAATGTTACGCCAAGGTTTACATGTGCCAAGACAAAACTGCGCTACAATTGAACGTTTTTCTGTGATAGATAGCACATCATCATCGGTGTTGTCATCTGCATCATCGCTCATGATTTTCAAATCGTATAATCGACGACCATGAAGAATAACAACAGAAGCTCTTTTTTTCAGTTGCATGCAATGAGTCGAGAACTGAGGGTGATCTGAAGTGAAACGTACATTGTTTGGCAGTACATGCAGGGTAGATTCATGTAAGAAAAGGCCACTTTCTTTGAGCAACAGAAATGTTAAAAAGTCTATAGGAGTAGTCGTACATTTCTCTGAAGCTGTGGATGAAACTTTTTGATACAAACCAAGAAGGTATAATACGGCCAAAGTGATAGTGAAGACCCGCGACATTGATAGTCTGTCAATTGTGGAACAACACGAGATAAATAAGAATTGGCAGCAAATGAATTGTAACAGTTTTCATTAGACAATTGACTAATTAAATTTTGTCCAAGCATTGCAAATATGACTATAATATGTTGACTATAACTGACATCACAAAAACGTTCTGGAACAAACCGACCTGATTAAAGAGAACTAGCGTAACTCGTGCAACTTCTCGTTGGACTTCTTCGAACCATACAAAAAACTCAACACAAAGCCAATAGCACCAAGCAAAAGCGAGAAAACGTAAGCATAGCGGATTCCATTGTCTAAAAAATACACACAATAAGTATATTGAATCTTTGTTCCAATGCCAAAAAACTTTTAAAAAAACTTTTCCTAAGTGTACAGCTCTTCCCCGAGAGAAATTAAGGACCAGCCGCTTGGGCAGGGGAGTTTCCTACAACCTGGTCTATCGATTAAACCCTTAATTCCAAATCTGGATGGGTAGTTTTTGAGGAAATCGATAATTTCCGAAAAAATAGGCAAAAAAATCAAAAAAGTGACTTTTCCTAAGTCTATAGCTCTTCCCCTAAGCAAATTAGGGACCAGCCATTTGTGCGGGGGAGTTTCCTACAAGCTCGTCTATCGATTAAACCCTTAATTCCAAATCTGGATGGGTAGTTTTTGAGGAAATCGATAATTTCCGAAAAAAAAGGCAAAAAAATCAAAAAAGTGACTTTTCCTAAGTCTATAGCTCTTCCCCTAAGCAAATAAGGGACCAGCCGCTTGTGCATGGGAGTTTCCTACAACCTGGTCTATCGATTAAACCCTTAATCCCAAATCTGGATGGGTAGTTTTTGAAGAAATCGAAAAAGTTTGAAAAAATGGCCTAAAAACCGAAAAATTGACTATTTTTAAGTGTATAGCTCTTCCCCTAGACAAATTAGGGACGAGCCGTTTGTGTAGGGGGTTCCTACAACCTGGTCTATCGATTAAACCCTTAATCCCAAATCTGGACGGGTAGTTTTTGAGGAAATCGGAAAGATTTGAAAAAAGGCCAAAAAAGTCAAAAAAGTGACTTTTCCTAAGTCTATAGCTCTTCCCCTAGGCAAGTTAAGCACCAGCCGCTTATGCGGGGGAGTTTCCTACAACCTGGTCTATCGATTAAACCCTTAATTCCAAATCTGGATGGGTAGTTTTTGAGGAAATCGATAATTTCCGAAAAAATAGGCAAAAAAATCAAAAAAGTGACTTTTCCTAAGTCTATAGCTCTTCTCCTGAGCAAATTAGGGACCAGCCGCTTGTGCATGGGGGGTTCCTACAACCTAGTCTATCGATTAAACCCTTAATCCCAAATCTGGACGGGTAGTTTTTGAGGAAATCGGAAAGATTTGAAAAAAGGCCAAAAAAGTGACTTTTCCTAAGTCTATAGCTCTTCCCCTAGGCAAGTTAAGGACCAGCCGCTTGTGCGGGGGAGTTTCCTACAACCTGGTCTATCGATTAAACCCTTAATTCCAAATCTGGATGGGTAGTTTTTGAGGAAATCGATAATTTCCGAAAAAATAGGCAAAAAAATCAAAAAAGTGACTTTTCCTAAGTCTATAGCTCTTCCCCTAAGCAAATAAGGGACCAGCCGCTTGTGCATGGGAGTTTCCTACAACCTGGTCTATCGATTAAACCCTTAATCCCAAATCTGGACGGGTAGTTTTTGAGGAAATCGAAAATTTCCGAAAAAATGGGCAAAAAGTGAAAAAAGTACCGAGTTGTGAAGCTTTTCTAAGACCGTAGGGGGTGGGGTAGGGTAAAAATTGCCCTAAATTTCATGCAGGCAGGCAGGTGAAACGCTACTGAATCCATTGGTACCACTTTTATGAGAATCTGACGGGTAGTTTTTTGGGAAAGCGAATTTTTCGAAAAAGCGTCTAAAAAAAAAAAAAAAAAAAAAAAAACAGATCTCATCTGAAAAAAAAAACGTTTTCATAATACCTGTTTAATAAATCAAACAGGAATTTACATAACTTTCAGCAGATGAATTTCAATTGATTTCAATAAGTGCATATATACCTAAGTGAATTCATAAATGCATCAACATGTATGAATGCACATCTGTAGTTATTAGAGCATTTTAAGACTAGGGGCCCAGCTGAAAGCTGGAGAGACCTGTTTGATTATTTTAATATTGATTATTTTAAAATTGTTTTAAAATTTCAGGTTTCTCAAGTCGATAGCGCCCTTTCTACGCAAAAAATTGAAAGAGAAGCTTATGCATTCATTGGTAACGCTTTTGTCCAAGCATTGCAAATATGACTATAATATGTTGACTATAACTGACATCACAAAAACGTTCTGGAACAAACCGACCTGATTAAAGAGAACTAGCGTAACTCGTGCAACTTCTCGTTGGACTTCTTCGAACCATACAAAAAAACTCAACACAAAGCCAATAGCACCAAGCAAAAGCGAGAAAACGTAAGCATAGCGGATTCCATTGTCTAAAAAATACACACAATAAGTATATTGAATCTTTGTTCCAATGCCAAAAAACTTTTAAAAAAACTTTTTCTAAGTGTACAGCTCTTCCCCGAGAGAAATTAAGGACCAGCCGCTTGGGCAGGGGAGTTTCCTACAACCTGGTCTATCGATTAAACCCTTAATTCCAAATCTGGATGGGTAGTTTTTGAGGAAATCGATAATTTCCGAAAAAATAGGCAAAAAAATCAAAAAAGTGACTTTTCCTAAGTCTATAGCTCTTCCCCTAAGCAAATTAGGGACCAGCCATTTGTGCGGGGGAGTTTCCTACAAGCTCGTCTATCGATTAAACCCTTAATTCCAAATCTGGATGGGTAGTTTTTGAGGAAATCGATAATTTCCGAAAAAATAGGCAAAAAAATCAAAAAAGTGACTTTTCCTAAGTCTATAGCTCTTCTCCTAAGCAAATTAGGGACCAGCCGCTTGTGCATGGGAGTTTCCTACAACCTGGTCTATCGATTAAACCCTTAATTCCAAATCTGGATGGGTAGTTTTTGAGGAAATCGATAATTTCCGAAAAAATAGGCAAAAAAATCAAAAAAGTGACTTTTCCTAAGTCTATAGCTCTTCCCCTAAGCAAATTAGTGACCAGCCGCTTGTAGTTATTAGACATCTGTAGTTATTATAGCATTTTAAGACTTTTCCTGAAAAAGAAAACAAAAAAAATCACCAAGATCTATATCAGAATCTTCAGAATGTTCACTACTCTTAGAATTACGAAGTTCCCATAAAGTCAAAAAATTCTGCTGACGTCACACTGCAGTTAAAAATCTGAGAGCAAGCATGAAAAATAGAGACAAATTTGATGCTTTCTGTTCCATATAAAAAAAAGAAGTTACCAGTTTGTAGGGTGCTGGTGGCAGAAGTGGTGGCATGAGTGGACTCTCTCTTCACGTGTTTCACTGGGTTGACCTCTGCCAAGTAGGCAAATCTCTTGGAGAACTTGGGCTTCACATTAGAACTCTCCGCCTCTGTCAGGAACTTCAATCTGGACAACAGATTTGAATAGAAATATAAAATATCAAAGAATCAAAAAGCAAACTTGATCGAATAGCAAGAAAAAATTATGACAAAACTTAAAGCCAATCTTAAACTTAAAAACTTAAGTTGTTTTAAACTTAAAAGAAAAGTGACGACAGCAGTTGACTTACATATAAAGTCTGTCATTGGTTAGCTTTCTGAACTACCATAAAAGCAAATATACTACGGAAAAAATTAATTAAAGAGCAACCAAAACTGAAATTAGGTACCTTATGGCTTACATGAGGTGCAACGATGTTAAACCATAATGAAGGAGAAAAATCGTCATCTCCATTGTAAATCAGTCTCAAAAACGAAATCTCTTCGACCGATGTTTCTCGGATGTTTCCAAACTAAATCCGAATTGTGCATGAAAGATATTTAATCTGATGTAACATTTGTGCTCTAGGAGTTACCTGAAATCGCGATAAGAAAAAATGCACGAAGGCCATAGTTCCTTCATACTTGGCACAATTTGTCGGGGAAAATGCCAGAGTATCATTAAAATAATCGGACTTGAACCTAGGACTCGCACGGAACATTAAATGTTCAACTACAATATCAAACCTCAACGCAGAGACGCAGCGAAACTTTGCACCACTTGCGATACTAGAGTGAATGGAATTGATAGAAAAATAGAAAAACTAGAAGGGGACATTTTAAAAAGGCTCCATTTTGGGACAACATTCCAATTCAGAGAGTACGCTAGCCTGCATCTTAACATTTGCAAACACTAAAAATAGCCAGCAGACAGATATAAACATGTCAACGAAATCAAAGAGACCGGAAAAAACGCCTGTTTAAAAAATCGGATTTGATTAACAATCCCCCCCCTATTGCAATAGGGGGGAGATACGTTACAAGGTACCAAATTTGTATATGCTTAACTGTTCAATTCTTTCTTTATAGGGGGGGATTCGCTACAAGGTACCATAGGGGGGGGGAATAGTTAACAAGATCCAAATAATCTAACTTTGGAGTACCAAAGAAAAAATATATCATCATGGTTTCTAATCAAAAAATATTATCACTCATACATGGTTCTAAACTAACACAATCTGCGAAACTCGATCAAAAGATAATTTAGTATTCCACTTTAAACTTCGAAGCAAAAAAGACTTTGAAACTAGAAGTCATTTACGTTTTTCAGCCTTTTGCCCCTTTATTATTTTGAGAGCGAAAAGTCAAATCGAGCAAATTTGAGAGTGAACACCTTTTGAGACTTCGCCCTAAAAAACAAAAAAAAACACGGCCAATATAAGCATCTTCAATTTGTTCATTGACATTTAAAAAACGACTTATAGTGTAAAAACAGCCAACTGACACGTGGAAAAAGTCAATGAACGAAGGAAAACAGAAAAAACACTGACTTGATTTTTGAAAACATTCCAAATTTTGAAGAAAAAAAAATAGCCAATCGAAGATTGGAAAAAATAATGAACGCAAGTAAACATAAAAAAAACACTGAACTTCTTGAAAAAAAAACTTTCAGGTTTTAAAGAAAAAAATAGATGCCATTTAAGCTCTTTGAATTTCTAAAACAATTTATAATTGGCGATTTTCTGATACCTTGAACCCAACTTGAGAAAACTGGATCAATAGGTAAAGTTTTTATTCCGCTGGAAAAATCTTAAAAATAAATTCCACTTTCGAAATTAGAAATCGTTCACGTTTTTTCGCGCCATTTCCAGGTTCATATATTTTTTTAGAGTGCTATTTAGGTCACTTTCAGCAGATGAACTTCAATTGAACTCAAAAAGTGCATTATTCCTAAGTGCATTCATAAATTCAAGCATTCGTAACAATGTACGCTGACAGCACGCCCCTATAAGGTTGAGAATTGCAAGCTCGATTAATTCTTTTTATATGTAGGTTTTTTTTTAAAACGAAATCATAAAAAAACGCCATATCACGATAACCAAAATGATTTGAGCAGTCATATTTGGACGCCAGATTTGAAACTCTTGAGTGCTGCCTGACAGGACCCCACAATAGGAGTGAAAACTTTAATTTAGTTAACAAAATTGGTTAACGAAAAAGACTTTTTCCTGAAAAAAAAACAAACAAAAATCATTAAGACCTATATAAGTCTTCACTACAATAATTACTGTTAAAAATGTAAAAAAAAAATGAATTTACAGAACAATTTATGAATGGCACTTATTGATTATAACAAAGCAATTTGAGAAAACTGGATCAAGGGTAAATTTTGCATTCCGTTTTTCGTGACCATTACACTTTAGACGTTCAATATCGAGTTTGCCTTCCTGTTAACCCTTTGCTGCTTTGACTTCACTAGTTTCAGATACCCTCGGCATTCATAATTCACATGAAACTATATCCTCAATATACATACGAAAAGAATCAAGGATAGCCGGTTGCTGTGCAAGTACCACAGAATGTTCCGACCATACTCATTTCATTTCATTCGCGAGACAGCGCGGAAAAACTTTTGAAAACAATTTTACTATAACAAAACTAAAATTTCATGGCCGAATCACGACTAAAAGGGCTTCAAAACGATCGATATATCACCCAACCGAGTTGGATGATTATTTAGGGCACCTGGTTTTGCGTGGAAAAAAAAACAGAACACAAAGATCATCCCGATTTTCATGGTCGGAACAAAAACCATCGACAGAGCGGCTCAAAACGGCATAGGTCGAGCATTTAAAGTATACTAGCGTTTAACGCACGTCCGGTGCTTCGAAATTTTTCGACAACTCATGAAAAACCGCATATATTGGAAACAACATCTGCAAACTTTTAGTGTACTCTGACTGCACCCAATTACAGGGTTGGTAATTTCGAACTTTTTAATTTTTTTTAAATTCCATTTTAATCGAACTTTTAATTTTTGTAAATTTCATTTTAAAAGCGTCATCTCGAAAACTTAATGGGCCTCTAGTGAAATTTGGAGGCCAGATTTGCAACCACTGAGAGTCCCTGAGAGCACCCTACTATAGGGTTGGGAACTCGAAATTTTGTTTCCCAAAAAAAATATTGAAAAAACGTCTTATCTCGGAAACTAAACGGATTTGAGCATTCATATTAAGAGGCAAGATTTGAGTCGCCTGGGTGTACGCTGACAATAAGGTTCTATCTTCATCAAGCTCGTAGTTTCAAATTTTTTGAATTTCTTTGTGGAGAAGTTCTTTTGAGAAATTTTGAAAAGTCAAAAGACGTCGCATCTCGGAAACTCAAAGCATTTGAGCAGTCGCATGTGGCAATATTTGCAATTCTTTAGAGTACCCTGACAACACCGAACTATAGCGTTGGGAATTTCAAATTTCGAAAAATAATTAATTAAAACTTTCTGAAAATTTTGAAAAAATCAAAAAAAACGTCATATCTCAAAAAAGACAAAGCTTTGAGGAGTCATATTTGGAGGCAAGATTCGCACTCTTTGAGAGTACTCTGACAGAACCCAACTACAGGGTTGGGAATTTCAAATTTTGCGAAAATAAATTAATATAAGTTTTCTGAAATTTTTTTGAAAAAATCACAAAAAACGTCATACCTCGACAACTACAAGGATTTGAACAGTCATATTTGGAGCCAATATTTGTAACTCCTTAGAGTACTCTGACAGCACCCAACTACAAGGTTGGGAAACTCAAACTCTGAGAAACATTAATTGAAACTTTCTGAAAATTTTGAAAAAATCACAAAAAACATCATATCTCGAAAACTACAAGGATTTGAGCAGTCATATTTGGAGGCAAGATTCGCAATCATTGATAGTACTCTGACAGTGCCCAACTACAGGGTTGAGAAATTCAGATTTTTAAAAAATAAAAATAATTTGAACTTTCTGAAAATTATTGAAAAAATCACAAAAATCGTCTTATCTCGTTAACTAAAATGATTCGGGCATTCAAAAATGGAGGCCAAATTCGCAACCCTTAATTCGATATTGGGCTGTTTAATTTAAACTCGGTAAAATAACCACTAAAATCAAATTGGAAAATTGAAAAAAAATTCTAAACCATTGCAATATACGATATAGCTTAAACATGCAAAATAATACGTTGAAAAAGCTTGCATGGCAAGATAGTGATGCCCGCATTTAAATATATAATAGATTCACAGTTCAAATCTACAAAAAATAAAGTGACAAGATTACTCAGTGGATCGAACATCCAATATATAAAAGACTTAGTGCGTGAAAAGAATCGGCGTGTTTTTAGCCAAACTCCTGTCGAGCGAAAAAGGAACGTTCTTTGTCCGACGCTCAATGATCAAATGGTCATTAGGGAAGTATTTATACGAAAAACTATTCACTGGGCAACCATAACTGAAAACACTTTGTTTTCTAACAGCCAAGAAGAAAACCAACAGACAAAAACAATAAAGTTAAACATCGTTCAAAAAAGACGTCAAGCAATAAAATGATATTCAAACCACCCGCGTCTCGAGTTTTAACCATTCGTCGAAACGGCTAAGCCAACTTTCCTAGCTGCTTCTAATAAGACATACCAAGACAATTTAATAAAGCGGATAAAACAATCAAGCATTTTGCCTAAGTTTAGCTTCGCAAAAATGTAAACCAAAAATTTACGCATCGATTTGCTACAGCAAACTCATCGCAAATGTAACACAGAGGTGAAGCAAAGCTTCGCACCACTTGCGATACAGCAAAAAATAGCATGACAAACTAGCAGACAAATTTTGAGACGAAAACTCCGAAGTCGATATTATTTCTGATGAAAAAGTCGAGGGACGCTAGATCTACCAAAATTTTCATACCTGTGTCTTAAATGAAGATCACCTTTAAAAAAAACTTTCCAAAGTAAATTGAAATTTCAATTTGCATCGAAACAAAATGGGAAGCGGTGACAAAGCCGACAATTTTTGAGCAGACACACTTTGGCCCAAAAAAATGTTTTCATAAAAACTTATAAACTTTTAAAACATATCAAAACACCCCTCAAAAGACACGCATAGTTAACTTGTTAGTAATAGTAAAATTATACCGAACCTAAGTTGGTAGATTGTAAGCCAACACTAAAAAAATAGTGAATGAAAAGGGTTTCGAAATGCTCAAAAATTGTTGACGAAAGTGCAGATTTGAGAAAATGATTCAGCGATTTTGTTGTACAAGTTGTTTACAAGAAAAATTCAGTGTTTCGAAGTGACAAGGCTTGCTTATTGCCAGCATAATTATCACATGCGTATCAATTCCGTGTTAATCTACAGAGTAACAAACACAAAAAAAATCAAATTTTTGTTTTCTTAAAAGGTATGCAAGGGTATGTACCAAAACTTTTCAAAAAACTTAAAGTCAACTACTTTCCCCATTAAGACTAGAGAATTCTCATTTAGAAACTTAGAAGAAAAATGAATCATCGAACAGAAAAAAAAACATAGCCGACTGACAGCTGGAAAAGAGGATGAACGCAAGGAAAAAAAAACTTCTGATTTTCGAAGAAAAAAATCAATGTCCTTACAGCTCTTGGAATTAGGAAAACAGTTTAAGATGGACACAACTTTTTTAAAACGAACCCAATGAGAAAACTGGATCAATAGGTATAACTTTTATTTCGCTGGGAAATCTGATAATTAATTTCCATTTTCGAAAATAGATGTCGATCATGTTTTTCGTGACCTTTACACTTTTGCTGTTAGATAGTGGAGTTTGCCTTTATTTTAACTAAAGAAGTGAAGTGAACTGAAAAAGAAATCAAAAGTAAAACCGCGAAAAATCAGAATTGAGCGTGAACAATTTTTAATAGAACTTTTTCCTGAAAAAAAATCACCAACACATATAGAAGAACACATCTAAAAGAACTAATCCGACACAAATGAAAAAAACAAGGTCCCAGCCGGATTTGAACGACGAGCCTTTGTCGTCTCAAGCAGGTGTGCCATCTCTGCGCCAGATGGTTGATTGATTTTGAATTCATTATGAAGCAAGTTAAAACACGTGTAAAATTTAGTGCAAAAGCGTGAGAACAAAGTTATTCACGGGAAAAAATCTTGTAGCCCGTTGCAACACCCTAGCTATTTGCAAGGTAACAAGAAATTCCGGCCAAAAAAGACGTTTTTAGGCACTTTTTGCATAATTTTGACCAAAAAAAAATCGCGTTTATTCGGCGCGCGCTCCCCCCTCAAAAATTGGTGAATGTTGGCGCCAAAGGCACCTTTAGAAAATTTTTAGGGTACCACGCTAAAAATAGAGATCTCAAAATAGTACAAAGAAGGGACCCTTTGGGTCGGCAGGGGCTCGAATCCTTGAGGAAGGGGGGCGTCCGCAACCCCCTCCTAAATCCGCTAAATGAAAAATAAAAGGTCCCAGCCGGATTTGAACGACAGGCCTTTGTCGTCTCAAGCAGGTGTGCTACCTCTGCGCCAGATGGTTGATTGATTTTGAATTTATTATGAAACACTTCAAAACACGTGTAAAATTTAGTGCAAAATCGTGAGAACAAAGTTCTTCAAGGGAAAAAATCTTGCACCCCGTTGCAAAACCCTAGCTTATTGCAAGGGTAACAAGAAAATCTATCATAACTAAGAGCTTACAACGTTCATTCACAGTATCTAACTGAAATACCCTTTTGAAGAAGTTTCGAGACACAATTTTTCAGTCAGACTTTTTGTCTTTAATGAACGATACGTGGTATGTTCATTTGTATAAACTGCTCACTTAGAGGCTCCTAATTTCTTTGCAATGGCATCAGCATGTGGATCCGGCTTCAATGGCAGCACTCGTTTGCTATCAATGGGCTCTTCATCCTAAAAACAATCAAATAATCTATTCTCTGAAGATATAATAACAGCACTCATGCATCTCTTTTTCATTGTACATCAAGTCCCAGTTATATAATCTAATCAACAACTGTTCTAAAAACTAAACATGGATTTAAAATCACCGTGTTCTGGAAAACACATAGCTATTCGCAATTTCTAGCAAAAAAAAAACTTGATTGAACTAACGGCGTGAGCCTCATAGTGCTTCACAATCTCGTCCAGTTCTCGCAGTATCTCAATGTAAGGTATATAGTCAACCGGCTCAGTGTCTTCCAAACTGACAGCCAGTGACTTCTGGTGTGCGTCGTTGTTATGAGTCAGCAGCTTAGTTCGATCCTCGTTGGCTTCCGAAATTAGTTTGCACATGGACGCATTTTTAGTCTTAGTCTCGTACATTTGAGCACTTCTTTCCAAATTTGGTAGGGATGGATCAACAGCAGTGACAGCATGCTTTTTCTACAAAAAAATACCACAATACAATGATAAGCTGGAAATAATTTTGAATTCATCAATAATCTTCGAATAAAGTGACAATTGTTCGAAAGCCGCAATTCGAGGTACTTTGAAAACTGACGATACGAAACATCTGCTAATTCGGACCAGATGACAATAAAGACGTCTCTACTCTAGTTCGGAATTTAAAATCAACATGCCAAATTCATTTTGCACTATTCCGCAAAGAATGCGAGTTGTTGCATTCCATTTTAATTTAAAATTTAAAGCTGCGAAAACGACGACTGACGATCAGTACAGTATTGCACTTTTTTCTCGGTTCTGCTGCAACAAAATAAGAAATTTTACATTAAATCTGCAATTTTGAACGTCTGTGCAATCTATTTCTCCAGAAGCCGGAAGTCGAAACCTTACGTACAAACTTTTGACAAAAACTACGATAGTAAACTGTCGCAAACTTAATGGATACTGCTTTCATTGAGCAAAAATTACTTGGACGTACCAAACGATTAAATCTATGAACTAAGAATCAAATTGAACAAGGATAGCAAGTTGCTGTGCAAGTAAAGTAGCAAGCAAGTAAGTAAAGTATGTTCTGACCACATTCATAAAAAAACTACGTATAAGTTTTTTCTTTTTTTCTTCTTTCATTAGTTTCCATTTTGTGCCCAATGAGATGAAAAAACTTAACAAACGCGTATAAAGTTAGAAAACTAGACATAATCGTACACATTTGTCTAAAACAATATGCAAAAAACTTTTAAAAAAATCAAGTAAACTTTTTGGCCTAAGAAACAAGCGCTGAATGAAGATTCACAAAAAAGGTTTTATTTTTTAAATAATATCAAGTTTTCTTAGCCTAAACGACCAATTTTCAAAGAAAAAACGTTACTCGATCGCGTTGTCCCCTCAATTTAGATTAAGAGTTGAAAGTTTCCAACCAGTTCTTAATGAAACTTAATAAACAATTTTTCAAAAAAAAACTTTGATGCTTGAATCACGACTGAAGGGCTTTAGTATGATATATCACTCGACCAAACCTGATGACTGATTGTGGTACCTAACTTTGCGTGGAAAACGATGAAAAATACTGAAAACAAGGTTCCTCCCCATTTGTAATGGTCCGATGACAACGTTAAACTAAAAAATGATTGCAGAGACATTGCGACTGTGAACAGTCAAGTTAATTATGCATATTACGCAGCTCGCTTTTTTAACAGATGGAATCTGAGTTTTGCAATTCATGTGATACAACACAAACATTGCTCTGCAAGATAGCGGAGAGATAAGACGTAACCCACTGAATCAAAAGTACATATTTTATAAGAAGACGAACTTCAGCTACAAAATTTTCAAACGATTGTCTCGAATGATCTTGACTGACAGGCAATTATGCCAAGAAACACAATGCCAAAGTTAAATAGGAATTCAGAAAATTTGCCTATCGAGTATTAGGCCCACAACACTTGGGTAGACATCGTTGAGCCAAAAAAAAAAGTTGAAAAAAAACTCGATACTAAAAGTTTTGTCTCATCTCTCCTGAAACACACAAAAACATAAAATCTAGTTTGTTTTGGTCGTTACAACGGGCAAAAAAAAGATGAATAACCGATGAAAGACAAGCCGAAGTTTCCAAGTGACATTTCAGTAAGAAATTATGAAAAATCAAATTTGAATTAAATTCAAAACATAGAACGTCTTTTAATTACATGTGTATATCAGATGAAAAACCGATGCTTTGGAAACTAAGCCGACAAAAAATACAGAAAAAAGCCAGATGGTCCACAATTCAAGTATTCCCGGAAAAATTATATTTTGAATCATATCAGAAAAGGTCAGGTCGACACTTTTTCGAGCATCCTTGAAGACAACCGTATGTTTTTATTTCTGATTTTTTTGTTTTGAAGTTTTTTGTTGAATCATTATTAGATTTAAATCACGTTTTCTTTCTTTAGTGCTACATGGCTCCCATGTATGGTCCCCTTCCCTTACTAGTTTAAAGAAACTAGAAAAATTCCCGCCGAAAGTAGTTCGTTGGATTTCTAACAAACAAGACTATGCTTCAGCCTTGAGAAACCTTCGATTAGCGCCGATCAGATTCCAGGTAATTAAAGCTGACATGGTCCTTCGTTAGAAGCGAGATCATCAACAATCGGATTTTTCAACATTCCATGCACTAAGACGTTCAGTTCCGATAGCAACTACAATGTGAGGGCTACAAAATGTGCAAAAGAGCTTATGTATCAGCACAAAATCAGATTTGACGTGTTTTTGCATAAGCTGAAATCGGATCTGAACAATTTTCTATTTGCTAAACTTTCAACATTTAACAGACTTTTTGTGTTCGTATTTTGTCAAATGCTTTTGTAAAAATTGCTGCTCTTAAATTTCTGTCCACCGTTTTTTATGTTCTTTCATTTCTGTTTCTACAAATTGGAATTAAGTCTTTTTTTCTTCTTCTTCTTCTAAGTCCCTATTTAATTGTCTCTAACCATATTCCTTGTTTCAAATAAACTTTTAAATTAAACTAATGGAAATTTAACAAGAGGTTTGAACTAACTATTTATAATAGCAGCAAGCACATCAGTAGTTGCAATTACAACAAGCAGCACGGGAAAAGAAGCCTAGTTCCCGATTGCAAGACACCAGTTTCCAATTCTTAGCTCTGTTACTCAAAATTTGAACGCAAAGAACTTACATGATGACGTTGAGAGTATGGCTTGAACAGATGTAGCGGTTGCTTCTCTTCTCTTTTGGATTCTTCCACGTACGCTTCAAACGCTTTCTGAAAGAACAATTGGACTCTTAATCACTTCCACAAGCCCCCCCCCCCCCTCAATCAATCGAAATTTGAATTTTAATTTTAAAAAACAATTTTAACGTTGCAACAAAATTTGCATGGTGAACGACACAAGTAACCTCGAAGCAGGCTACGGTTTGCTTATTCGGAAATAGTTTTGAAGAGCAGACAACAATAGTTTGTTTGACTTACAGCAGTTTCGTGTGAGATGACCCTGTTGCCTAGATTCTCCACTCCCTTGTTGGACTCTGTCCTCATCTTCCGCCACATCTGTCGACCGCCCACTGAGAAAAAACAGAACAAAAATAGGGTTATAATTGTAGCGGATGTAGGATTCATCTCAACTCTTAAGTGAAACTAAAATTTGAACTGTCTAGAAGACCGGGTTCGCTTTACACGTGGGATTTTTAAGCGGTAACACGTGAAAAACATTTTGCAATTATACTAAAATAATTATTCTTGTCTTTATTTTCCGCTCGCAAGGGTCTTATCTAACATAAAAAATCACTTGATCTCGCTAAAAAACTATCCAAATTCAAAAAATAATTCGAATTATGACAACTTAACACTACTCACTGCGATCGGCCGCCGCCTTCTTCAAGTCCACTCTGGGCTTGTCCTTCATCCTGATGGCAGGTGCGTGTGGGTTGATGTAGTAGTTGGCCAGAAAGGGACCAAATGTCCTGTAACACAAGATGATAGTTGAAAACATATCAGTAACACAACGATGTTAGACAGGCGGATTGAGAGGAGAGAGGGGAGTTCGTAGGTAAAATATCATAACATCCATTTTTGGCCATCTTATCCTAAATTTTTCTTAAAGAGCATTAGTTGACCACAACACGGTAAAAAGCTAACACTTAGGGAGACTACAAAAAACTGCAATTTTTGCGTTTCATTTAATTTTTTTTGAAATGGCATCCAATCCCCCTTGTGGAAACTCTAGATCCACCCATGCAACTCCATTTTTCCAACTTTCGACTACAATTCTCAATAACTTTCATTTCTTGAATAAATACTACAATAAATTTGTCAACATTATCAATCAATCGAAGGGGCGGAGAAAATACAACATTCTTGAATGCTAAAACCACTCGTTTTATATAAATTTGTTATAACTGACAGTGTTTTCCCCTTTTAAGATATCTCAATGAAACTCATGTATAATCTATGATGTACGCATAGACAACCCTTTCTTCACCACTTTACTTTATGTTAAGTATGGGATGGCACTGGAAGAATTAAATCATTCATTCAAAGTATCTAAAGTTACTTACAAATTATTCGCAGTAAGGGCAAACTTGCTCTTTAATTGGTCAAAAAATACTTATAATCTAACTGCGATAACAATGTGTTAACCGTAAAGAGTATTGCTAAAACTATTGTCTTAATTAGAGTTGCAAAAAAATGGACACAGACGGAATTGATCGAACACAGCAGCTGAACTACTCCAGGGCATTTTTGCATGCAATAGATTTTATTTTACAGCAGGAGCAGATTAAGGGGGGGGGGCTGCGGGCGTCCACCTACAAGGAGTCGCACCCTCATCAACCAAAGGGTCCCCCTTTGGTATTATTTTATGACATCCATTTTGGGCCAAACAACCCTAAAAATTTTCTAAAAGCGCCTCAGGCGCCAATATATACTACTTTTGGCGGGGAGAGCGCGCTGAAAAAACGCAATTTTTTGGTCAAAATTTTCAAAAAAGTGCCCAAAAAGACCTTTTTTTTTCAAAAATTTGCCAGCGGCGCAAGTTTTGGTCAAATAGGGTTTTATAGAGCTTGGGGGAGCGCTCGGAAAATCAATTTGATCGACCTAAAAAAAGTCAACAAACTTTGATTTTTTTTAAAAATCAGTGCCTTTTGCGTCGAGAAAATCCTAGATTCGTCCCTGTTCTACAGACAAAACTATGATTCGAAGTGTTCTGACCATCTAAGAGTGCAAGCAAAACTTGTTGAAAGTAGCTTTTAATTAATTCTGATTGTTCCAATCAACTAATCGATTTTGGCTCTTTACAACTCCCCCATTTGAACTCTTAACTTCGAAAGCAAATTATACTTTGACATTTTGCAATGAAGTTGTGCCCCGTAAATCGTAATTAAAATACTATAAGTTGTTTTCAGAGCTTGAATCGATTTGCAAAAAGTTTTCTTAAGCTCATGTAAAAATTAATAAGCAATAAAACTTTCAATTACCTTAGGTTTTTATATAGCTTGAACCCATTGAAGAAGAAATAAAGTTTTCCCAGCACGCTACTGAGCAATAAAGCTTTGAATCTTTTCAAGTTGTTTTCATAGCTTAAATCGAATCGCAAAAAAAAATCAAGCAACCTAATGAGCTAGAATATTGATGAGCATTAAAAGAAATATCGGGTTTTTTTCAATCGCATGATTCGAATCGTAAAACTTTGAAGGTTTCAAGCACACTATTCTTTGTTTCCAGAGCTTGAATTAACTTGCAAAAAGATAGTTTTATCAACCTATTGAGCCATTAACTTTGAAATATTTCATGTTGTTTCATAGAGTGAATCAGTTAGCAAAAAAGTGAATCAGTTCGTAAACGTTTTTTTATGCACACTAACAAAATTTTGACTGTTTTGCGACAAAAGGCAGATAGGTGCCAGGACAATCTACCCTATTCCAAAATTCCAAACTACCCTATACCATTCTACCCTATGCCATTATACCATACATACCAATCTACCCTATACTAATCTGCCCTATATACCATAATGAGGTCCCATAATGTAATCTTTCAAAGTCCTAATTAGATTCGGAAAGAAACAGCACGTGTTAATTCATTTGAGTCTAAATTTTTCAACTAAATTTGAGTCTTTCACTTAAGGAAATTGTTCTAAAGACTAAATCGCAATTAGAGCCTCAAAATCTGAAACTTGTCTCAATTAACAAGTTTTAATCCCCAATTTTCAAAATCACGAACAAAAATGAAATCAAAACTACGTCATTATATCAATTTTCCTTGGAATAGCATTTACCAAAATGAGTCAAATTTCTTGGGGTCTATCCCAACAGAATCGGAGAACGCTTGTAATCGGTGGCCACGAGTTTACGAAAAAACAGGAAACAAAGAATGGAAACATTCACTGGAAGTTTTCAAGATGGGGGTCCCATAAATGCAAAATGACAGCAAAAACCCGAGAAAACGATCTTATTTCCTCTAGAAATGAGCACACGCACGAATTATTTCCTGGTCGTTCGGATGCAAGGCTTCTCGTGCAGAAAATGAAACAGGACACAAAAATTCAGCAAGTACCAGTCAATAGCATAATTATAGCAAACGGCCTGCAGTATGTCTCCGAAGAAAAAGCAGTTCAATAGCTCTTTCTTGCCGGTCGGTGATTAATCGGGCCCTCAATCGACAGAAGGTAAAAGATAGACCCACATTGCCTCCAATTGTCGACACACATTTTGAAGTGCCAAAGCAACACGAGGATTGTTGCGTCTTCGATAGCGGCATTGAAGATCCAGAAAGGGTGCTGATTTTTGGAGATCGGGACAACATCCAGAGTTTGATATTACATCGAGATGTTTGGCTGTGTGATGGAACGTTCAAAGTTTGCCCGATTCAATTTTATCAACTTTATACCATCTACATTCAACTCGCTGGATTTTGCCCCCCCCCTGCATTTATGCACTGTTGCCCAACAAAACAGAACACACTTACAAAAAGCTACTGAAGGGGTTATCAGCCATCACCGAAAACACCGAGCCTCACTGCATTCTCCTCGATTTTGAACGTGCAGCACTGAACGCTTTCGCTAGTCATCATACCGGAGCGTTGCTGAAAGGCTGCTATTTTCATTTATGTCAAGCGTTCAACCGGAAGATAAACGAAGTGGGCCTAAAGCGACTGTACGAAACTAATCACGATCTTGATTTGTCATTGCGCTTAATTCCAGCTCTAAGTTTTATACCAGTTGAAACGGTCAATGCTGCTTTTGACTTGGTTATTGAAAAAATCGAAAACGTGTCGGACAAATTTGATCTTGACGAAAACATCACTGAAAAACTTGATGAGGTAGCCTCATACTTCCAGCGCATTTACATCAAAGGCGAAACCATCGGAAGGAACTCTCGCGAACCTCTCTTTCCTGTAAACCTTTGGCATCATTCGGAAGAAGCAGCTGCTGGGTTAATAAGGACAACAAATGCTGTAGAAGGCTGGCATCTTGGCGTTGCTATTCTCTTTACAGGAAACCACCCATCCGTTCACACCTTTCTGGAACAAATCAAACTGGATGCTGCCAATCAGAAATTCAATATAATGAAACCAATGGGAGGAAACAGCAACCCCAGTGGAAAGAAGTACAGGGAATTGAATGAGAAAGTGAAAAACATTTGCAACAATTTTAACAAAGATTCTATTTTAACATATTTGTATTCTCTCGCGCAATTAAGTTATTCCTAATTCTGTTTATTTGATCAATTTTCGTGAATTTTTCAAAAATTTAAATTAAATTTTTTTAAGAAATACACTTTTTGAGGTTCCCGTGGCCGTAGAGGGCTGAAATTTTGGGAGGTAATAGAGGCCAATATCAAAAGAAATTTACCTTCTCCCTCACCCCGCCCCCCAGTACCACCTTGGCCTGGTACTGGGGGTCTACCCCTCCTCCTTTTGCGATCAACTAGTCAAACCCTCAGTAACTTTCGAATTTCATTCAAAATTTGTCTTCTTGGTGATTTGATCTTTCGAACTTTTGATTTTCAAACACATGCATTATCCGCTAAGCTATGTCGACTTGATGTGATATGACTTTTGTTTGTTTAAGAAATAGCCGCAACGCATTTCTATAGCAACATTGGATTAAAATTTCTGTTCGTTCATGCTTTGAACTCATTTCCATTTTGAACAAGCAAGTTTTACGTTGCTTTGATATTTTGTTCACGTGCGTCAATTATTCTTCGATCATAATTAATGGTTCTATGATTTGTTCTGAAATACACTGTTTCGGATTCTTCAAGAGGATGGGGTAAGTTTCATTTGCTTTAATTATAGGGTAGAATGGTATAGGGTAGATTGGTAGAGGGTAGATTGGTATGTAGGATAGAATAGTATAGGGTAGATTAGCACAGGGTAGCTTGGAATAGGGTAGAATGTCATGGAACCGGCAGATGGGTTGTTGATTTTAATTGGCTCATAGAAATTAAAACATCCACGAAAAAATCTGAAGTTGACGAAAAAAAGTGGTTCTCAAATGTTAATCTCGTCTCAAGTGTTGACTTTTCAAAAAACAGAGCCAATTGACAGTTGCAGGGGTCAATAAATGCAAAACAAAAAACACTGAAACGTTTTTTGAAAAAATTTCGGCTTTCGAACTTTGAAGAAAAATATATGGCTTTAAGGCTTCTTGAATTTCAATAACAATTTCTGACTGACTTTATTGAAAAAATTGAAACAATTTGAGAAAACTGTACTAATACGTTATCTTGTTACATCGTTTCAAAATCTAAAAAATAATCAACTTACTTTACTAGAAGTCGATCACGTTTTTCGTGGTATTTACACTTTTGCTGTTCGATAGTGGAGTTTGCCTTTCCTTTAACAAAAAAAAAAGAACTGAACAAAAATCAAATCGCGAAAAATCTAAGTTGAGCAAGAACACATTTAGACTTTTCCTGAATAAAAGGGAAAAAGACACGCTGTATTTAAGTGTCTTGACTTCGTTCATTGATACTTAGAAAAACGATTACAACATTTCAGATTGAGAATATTCTTAGCGAACGTACTAAAAATAATTGATTAAACAATGCGCTTGATAGAAAGTTAAAACATTGCGTCTATAGCGCATTATATTTAATATATAGGATTCTGAACATATTTATTTGTTCTCCATGCGATATAAAAGTTCAAAAGAGCTTCAAACTATATAATAGAAGCGTGCCTGGAGAGAATGGCCTTGATGTGTTCTGGGAGTGCTCTGTTGGTGATGATGTTGGTGTACTTGGACTGCTGCTCCTCACTCGTCGGGTCATAGTGCACATGGTGTACATCAGTGTCCCGCAACTCCGGAGTCCTCGTCTCTCTCTTCGCCGGCGATCCACTACTGTCATGCTCGCCTTCAGTTAACCCTGAAGAGCACCAAGGCATCCTATAAATTTTGTTCCCTACCAAGCAGTGGGAAGGAGTTTTGTTTTCGGTTGCGTTTTAGATGTTTATTGTTTTTTTACTTTAACTTCTTATTCCCGGCAACATTACTAACACAATTTAACTCCAGATGAGAAATTGATTTATCATTATGAAACCGTTGCCAATGTGATTAATTAAATTTTTTAAGACTCGTGTGTCGAGAAAAACTGGTTTGAAAATTTTACTTCTTTTTAGAATTAAGAGCTGGTGCGGCGATAGAAATGAGCAAAAAGTATCAATTAAACTGTGAAAAACTTAGTTATAAGCTCCGAAAATATAGTTTTTAAGAGTCTTTCAGCGCTACCACGGCGCCAAAGTTCAAAATTGTGCTTCATATTCATCTTTTTAATTTTCGAGCTTTGGCGCCGGGGTAGCCTCGCCTCAGTGTTTCATATTCATCTTTTAAAGAGGCGAGGGGTGACGGAGCTGCGCTCTAATTGCGATCCCACATTAAAAAAACATAACACAAGCAAATACAAGCGCCGGCGCGAAATAAGTATCCAGAAACATATAGCAAGCGCTAACTAAATTTGGAAGAATTTCTATAAAATTTAATCGTTTTTTTTGTGTTTCAGGAGGGGGGAGAAAGGGGGCGTAAAAATTTCCCTTCAAAGGCGCAAAATTAGACCATTAAGCCAAAAAAACGTTCAGGCGGAAGAAATCCGAGCAAAAAGGAAAATAGACGAAGTCAGGGTTCATAAATTTCTATTAAATATCCACTATAGTTTAAAAGAAGGATGGCCGGTTACTGTGCAAGTAGCAGAGAATGTTTCGATCATAGTCTAAGATAATACAAAAACCAAAGTTTTTTTTTCACATTAGAGTCGTTTTTTTTCTGCGTGATGTGATAAAAGGATCCAAACAAAAACTAGGACTTGAGAATATCTGACAGTCATAGTAAAAAAGACAAAAATTGCAGAACATTTTTAAATTTTTGAAGTTTTTAATTCCCAAATGGCGCTGAAAAAAATCCAAAAAACAACTTTACTTGAATAAATCTATGTTTTAATGGCCTAAATTAAGCAAGAACTTGCTATTGTAAGCCTGCTCGCTCGCATTATTTGCTCGAACTTTAAACCTGTTTTTCTCGATTTTGGGATCGTTCCAGGTGACATAAACAATTGCTGTCGTACAACTGAGATTGTCTTATGAATCAGGGCTGAAAATGCTTTAGTATGATATATCAATCCAAATCCAAAGATTGTTTGTGGTAACTGATTTGGTTGACAAAAAAAATAAGGCGGCTCGATAATTTTATTCGCTCTAATATACGCCAAATCAAAATTTTAATCATTCGACCAATTCCCATAATTATTTGAGGAACCTGATTTTGTGTGGACAACAAAAAAACTATAACACCCGAAAACAAAGTTCCTCCCCATTTTTCAAATGGTCGGAACAATTCTTTTTTATTTCCACGGGCCAAACAAATTGGATTCAACCTAAGTACTTCACAAAAGCGATCAAAAATAAAAATAGTAGAGGTAAAAGGCATTCGAATAAACAATGCAAAAATTGATTAGTTTTTTTTGCAACTTTTGACTTCAAATAAATTTGATTTCGACGAAAACACTATAAGAGATAGAAGGTAATTTGCTGTAACCCAGCAGACACGCTCGGTCGACCGAAAAAATTAGTTGTCAGAGCTACATAAAATCTAGGCCACAAAATTTAAGCCCGTGTCACCAATTAGGCCTATAACTTTTCGAGAAAAAAAATTATTCTAACTCGAGCTAGTTCAGTTTATTGAAATCAAAATACGCATTGTTTGAACAAGGTGTCATACAGGGTGGCTAAGGTATCAAAAAAACCGCTGGTACTGAATTCCAAAAAAAGTTTGACAATTTATAGCACAATTAAAAAGAGTTAATGCTTCAAAAATTAAACCATCAGAACATTGCTTCAAAACCTTTAATGATTTATAGGACTGTCAACAAGTGCAACGGAAATTTCTAGTGGCACCGTGGCCACCCCTTTATAACAAAGGCTAACTGGAGCATTTCAGCGCTCAAAAAATAATTAAATGAACGCAAGATTTTAGAGAAATCTTGTTTAATTTAATTTCCAGGGTGATTTCTTTCTTCCTTCCTTCTTAACAAGTGGACTGACCTTCGCTGAAGTCGCCGACAGAGTACTTGACATGTGGCATGCCCGACGAGTAGAACTGTGAGTAGTTGTCTCCATTCATTATTCCCTGAGCGGCAGTGAGAAAGTGGTAGTCGCTCGGATGCACTTCCGGATAGAAGTCCACTTTGTGCTCTTTGATCTCCGGCAATTTCTTCCTCTGCTTGTCCAGACGCTCTAGCGAAAAAAATAAAGATGACTTCATTTATCCAACTAGAATGTCAGAGATTAAACGAGAAGGGTGGAAATCAACCTATGAAAAACAGCATGGATAATTATTTATAACAGCTAGGTAAGCAATTAGGCAAAAGACAGCTCAGCCAACTTTAAATTATTTTTAGATACTTAATTAATATGGAAGGTAATGAAAAAAACTGAGCGTTCGGAAGTTTCTTCAATAATTTCATCGTCTATAGGACCCATGCTTTCATTTCTGATTTCAAAAAAAAAAACAATTATACCGATAAACGCAGCAAATTAATCTGTGTATCAAACTCCGTATACTTATTCCAATTTTGTGAAGGTGATAAACAAAATGCAAAAAAAAACACTCCAGGCATTGATGAAATCATCAATTTAGTTCTGAAAAAAAAACTGTTGATAATTGAGCACTTAACCTAACTTATTTACCAATCTTTATCATTTTAGCAGGAATTCTTCCGAATATCCTGAAATTTGTAAGCCGTTACAGAAAATTAGAAGTGAACTTAGAAGTGACCAGTTATCGCATTTTTCTCTTTAAAAAATTTGAAGGCAAATTAGAAGTGAACAGTTATCGCCCTTTTTCTGTTTTAAAAATTTGTTGTAAAATCTGAAAAAAAAAACATGGAAAACCGCTTGTTCAATTATCTAAAAACTTGTATTTGATCTTCAATCATCAATTAATTTTCCGTCTCAAAAATTGCTTCTGTTGATGCATCAGCAAAACTCATTGCCAGAGTCAATTTCGGAAAGTAAAGTCATCAATTACAATTATTTTCATTGTTTTAAAAACGCTCTTGATGCTGAAAAAATTCTGCTTCAAAAATAACAGTTATCTGCAATTAAGGCCGTTAATTTTGAATTATTTAAAAGTTGTATCTGATCAAATGCTATTTGAAGTAATTAATGCTAACCCTTCTAAATGTTCGCCCGTGTCGTGTGGAGTGCCTCAAAATTCGGTTCTGCGCCCATTAATTTTCTTAATTTATTTTTGACATGCCTTTAGGTTCCAAATTACAGGATATATTTCTCTTTTTTTGCTCAAGGTCAACATTGGTTACACAGAAGCGAAGCTGTGCGTCGCAAGACAAGCGAGAAAACTACAAAAAGCAGCTCTAGAAAGTGAAATTATAAAGGGTAGAAATAAGCCTCAAATTATTATTTTATTTGGTATGTGTCGGATTCAAACTAGAGATCTCAAGATTTGGAGTCTCACATTCTCGCATCTGCTCCACGGGCCATTGAAAGTTTACTAACACTAGCCATTATTGACGCCAAAGATGCTAACAAGACTGCTCGTATCAGGGCGAAGCCCTGAATGTTCCGACTGCCTTTCAAGGTCTATGAAGCAATAACATGAAAAAATTAAATGTGATAGATGTCAATAGAAAAATCAGGCATTTCTTAAGTAGATACCAAAGGGGGGGCAATTGTTAAGTAGATACAAAAAAAAGAAACAAAAATGAAAAACTTTTTTTGTGGAATTTTTTTGTGGAAGTCATCCCCCCGCACGCCATATAAAGTACAAAGTGATAAATTTCGCTTCTATTAACAAATCAATTATCGCAAATAAGCTTCCTTCGACCAATTTGGAACGATTTCTAAGACGGATTAAATCTCCGCTTACGCGTTAATAGCGCGAAATATATCGCGCGTTAATTGTCTGAAAATGGCCAAAATGCCCATCTTTAAACCCCCATAACTTTACCAAAAATTGATCACAGCTAAAACATCGTTTCAAATTTAAGCTCAAGACAACAGAACATTTTGAATGATATAAAAAAAAATCCGTCAAAAATGACTAGTTAAAAAGTCGAAATTTGTCTGAAGAAAAAAAAGCCACCCCGAGCACAAATATTCCGTTACTTTCGTATCGGAAGTCGGAACAATAAATTGCTATTGCTATGCAGCAAAAATGCTACTAAAGATAAATATACCGAGAGCTAAGCGCGGCGTTGAACCTTAGACAATAGCTTCGGAATCTCACGTTCTTCCCTCTGAGCCGCTAACGCTTAACTAATGGCAAACACTAGCCACCAATAAAACGAACAAATGCTATGAAATCCCCAATGCTACAGAACATGAATATGCCGAAAAAGCCGCAAAATGATCACTTTTATATATCACTTTTATTATGAGTCATATTTTTACACTGCGCACGCTAGCTGGCTTGTTTATTACCAAAAACTTGATATTTTGCTCCCAGAAATATTTCGCGCAAGTACTGAAACAAAATGTTAACCAACTATTTACCTGCTGTCTTATGAGTGTACCAGTTTTTTTAGCCTTAAACCGGCTTCATACTTCGCTTAAGAGATTTTTATGTCCTATTTTGTTCAAACGAAATCTAGACGATATCATGAAAGAAATAATAACCGTAATATTATTATTCGAGCTACATGTCTAAGACCTTCTGAAATTTTGTATTTTCTCTGTTTACAAAATATGTTAACTTTTTCTTCTTAATTCGTTCTTCATTCAAAAAGTTTCAGTACGCAAAACAAGAAAATTTGAATTCTTCGGAGTTCGGAGCCATTTTGCAAAACTAATTGGAGGTCCTACTTGTTCGAAAACAAGAAAGCTAGGCTTCTAGTTTTTTTGAGAGAAAAATGATATATACCTAAACCTGGAAACTTCTTTTCTTCGGAAAAATCAGATATTACACATTTCGTGCATATTTACAAAAAATTGGATTTTTAATGTTAGTAACTTAGTCCTGATAAAATATGAAGAGGAGCCTGGATAGTTTATCACAATAGATATAATTTTTTTAACTATTTTTCCCAGTCCTAGTATGAGTACGCTCAGGGTTAACATAATTTTGCATCGCTCGGACATTGTCACATTTCCTGCAAAAATCGCCAAAATTAAACTGTAGACGCCTAGTGGGCACAATGAGGCCCATTTGCTTTGTCTGTCCTTTCTATCAGGAGCTTTCATATTTTGCATAAATTTCTATTTATGAGTTAATTATTGGTAACTTCTGTGCATATTTATTCTTAGCACTGTTGGACGATTCTGGAAGAGAACGGAAACTTTTTTTCTTGATTTCTTTTGATTAAGTACACAACATTCCATACTCCTTCAAAATTCTTTCATGCCATCTCGATAAAAAATGTTTTAAAAGGTGAACAAAGAGTAATTAATATACGCTCAGCTCAATTTATGATAGTGGACCTTTATGTGTCTTACCTTGAGCCAGGACATTTCTGATGTACTCTCTGTAATGGTCATCTATCTTCTGCTTCTTGCTCTTCAGTCGGTCACGTCTCTGAGAGAGAAAAAAACTCATTCATCATTATATTCACTTATAAAAACTGAGCAAATCTGTCTGATTGTCAGTTTCTGTTTTTCTCATTAAACTCGAACTTTGATGGATACATTTTCTGAAGTCTTCTGAAATTCTATAAATCTTTAGCAATATTTCTTCAGCAATTCGTTGAAATATCATGGATCAAAATCCATTCAAATGATCTTATTTTGATGAAATCCACCACAGCAAAAGATTTGCATTCAAAGTACGCTCTTGCACCCCTTTCACCATATGTGTCCCTTGTTTTTCAAGAAGAAGGGGCGAAACTAGGACAAAAACAACTACCCTGACGACGTATCAACTGATTTAAACTAATTAGCAACCTTCTGTTCCAGCTGTTGGGCCCTCTCTCTGGCCTGTTTGGACTTCTCGTCCTGGGCTGCAATGAGCCTCTTGGTGATTCTGTTCTTCTTCTCCAAGTAGTTCTCCTCCCCCTCCCAGTATCTCTCCTGGGCCAGGCTCCACAGGTCATACCATTGACGGGGCTGAAAAGACACAAAAATGTTTTCCACACTACACGACAACATATTAATATTGTGATGAAGAAAACATTTGCAGACTCATTAGTTCCAGTAAGAAAGGAAATTAGTCAGTTACAGACCTAACAGAACAAAACAATTTGAAGCACAGTTTACAAAGCTGAACCGCTCAAAGTCAGAGGCAATAAACATATGCAAAGTCGATTTTAAAATAATTTAAACTACTACCGTGTAACGCACCACCGGTTTTAACAAATTATAAAAAACTGCAGATATTGGAAATAAGGTCTGCATCCTTTGAGTGTACTCTGACAGCACCCAATTACAAGAATGGTAATTTCATATTTTGTAAAAAAAAATATATATATATAAGTTTTTTTTACTTATACTTTAAAAAACCATAAAATTCTGAGAAGTTCTGCTCCACATCTCGGAAACTAAAAGCAAAGCAGCAGTCGCATTGGAATGCAAAATTTGTAGCTCCTGATAGTACTCTCACAGTACCCAAATACAGCGTTGGGAATTTCAAATCTTGAGAAACTTCAACTTTCTAAAAAAAACTTTTTGAAAAACCATGAAAAACATTACATCTCAAAAACACAAAGATTTGAGCAGTCATTTTTGGAGGCAAGATTCGCAACCTCTGAGAGTACTTTGACAGCGCCCAACTATTGTGTTGTGAGCTTCAAAATTTGAAAAAAAAAATGAATTTATCTTTTCTGAAACTTTTTGAAAAAATCACCAAAAACGTCATATGTCGCAAACTACAAAGATTTGTGACGTCAGATTTGGAGGCCGAATTAGAAACTCCTGGAAGTGCAATGAAAAAGCCTCAATATAGAGATGCGAACTTCAAACTTTGTAAAATGATTTATAACTAAGTTCTTTAAACAATATTTAAAAAAAGATATAACAAACGTCACATCTCGGAAACTAAGACCATGTGAGCCGTCTCATTTGGACACCAAATTAGCAACTTGCAGCTCAAGAGAGCACTTTCGCAGTATGAAACTACAAGGTTGAGAATTTCAATTTTTGAAATTTTTTTAAAATCTAAGTTTTCTGATAAATTACAAAAAATCATTGAAGACGTCATATCTCGAAAAAATTACAAGCATTTGAGCAGTGATATTTGGAGGCAAGTGATACTTGCAACCCCTGAAACCCTGAGAGTACTCTGACAGCCCTTATTACAAAAATGGACATGTCAAATTTTGAAAATATCTCAAAAACTAGAAGGATTTGAGCAGTCATACCTACTGGAGGACTCCGACAGAGCATCACTATCGAGGTGAAAACTTCATATTTTGTTAAATTTTTATATCTTCAAACTTTGAAAAATCCTTAAAAAGGTCATATATCGAAAATATAAGGATTTGAGAAGTCATATTCAGAGGCAAGATTCGCAACCCCTGAGGGTACCCTCAGAGTTACCAACAACACGATGAAGATCTTCCAAATTTTTGAACATTTTCAAATCTTAATTTTTTGAGAAATTCTAAAGCTTTTGAGAAGATTTGGAGGGTAGATTCGCCATCTCTGAGAGTTCATTCCGAGCAAACATGCCAGACACTTAAATTTAAAATCAGCCACAACGGAACAAAATTTACGCAAAGAAACAAAGCCGACGCTATTTGAGCAACAAGTTGAGCCGAAAAAAAATATGATTTTATACAAAAAATATTCCACCACAAACAACCATGGACAACACTTGCACTTGCAATTACAAAGAAAGTTGTTTACAGCGTAAGAAAAATCAGTGATGTGGCAACTAAGCCGACCATCGTTCAGCAGTCACCAACTGAACAGAAAAAAGATTATATGATTTTTTGAAATGAGAACGAACAACAATTGCACTTGCAGCTGCAATGAAAATTGACTACAGCACAAGCAAAATCCGTTGTGACAATTTAGCCGACAAAACTTGAGCGAACAACCGAAAAACCAACAATTCACTTTTCTAGGATTTTTTTTTTATTTCCTTGTTCTGAAAAAACCAAGGTCCGGCCACGACTCAATCCCAGACATTAGGGCACGAAGGCAACTGGTCTACCTCCAGGCCAAAGGGAAGCAATCTGGAAAGTTAATAAAAGACAATATAAGTGAAAAGAAGTCAGCTGCATAGAAAAGAAGCTGCCTTTTGCTCCTCCTCCTCAGCAAGTGATTCAACTGATTTTGTTAACCAGACTCTCCAGTTTGATAACGCTTGCTAATAGCAAGCGTAATCAGCACTGTAAACCGCTTGTCAATAATCCGTCTTAATTATGAAAAATCTAACCATGAATGCCAACTCTAAACCTAAGAAAACTAGCACAACCCTGAAAAGTACATTCAAACCTTTTTTTTTCGATAATAATTGAAGAAAACAATAAGGTGCTGCAAAATTATAGAGAAAAAAATTTGACACTTAAATTCAAAACTATTATTAAAAAACCTGATTTTGGCTAAATAATTTCAAAGAAATGAAAATAAGGTGCTGCAAAATAATACGTTGAATTTGTTGACGTAACCAAGTGAACTTCACACCACTAGGCTCCAAAACCGGATCAGGCGAGGACGTTCACTAAGTCCGAAACTCCAGTTTAAGCAATATTGCCTAAAAATAAAAATTTGATGGGCATTAAATTGCTGTTAAAGTTGCCTAAATCCTATTGATCATGCGACTACTATCGCAACCTACGGCCCAATATCGTAACTAACAACGCCGCCGCACTTTATGGTAGGTTTCAAACTTTCTTAAATTAAACAACATCAATCTTCACTCGAGAAACATGTAGTTTTTCGTTTCTTTTTTCGTGCCTGTTTTTGTGATCTATCAAAAAGAGTTTTGTACTTTAAATGAAATGAGAAAAAATTGAAGTTCTATCACCCAAGCCACGCACAGTATGTTAAAACCATCTTTAATCTATTTTTAAAAAAATTTTGAGGTCACTGTGACAAAAAGATTCAACTAGAAACATTCATCATGAAAAATAATTGCACAAAAATAATCGACCGTAGCGGTTCATCAGAAAAATGACATACGAAATCAAATGAGTCTCAAAAAATCTGCTACTTATTTTCGAATTAAATTGTGGATTTTTTCCGCAATCTGTTCTTTTTATCGGACCCGTAACTG
Source organism: Symsagittifera roscoffensis (assembly GCF_963678635.1). Taxonomy (NCBI): domain Eukaryota; kingdom Metazoa; phylum Xenacoelomorpha; order Acoela; family Convolutidae; genus Symsagittifera; species Symsagittifera roscoffensis. Next base: position 65,311,131 of record NC_087064.1, read on the forward strand.
CCAAACCATTTATACTGGGGAGATTCCCACGACCTGTTTTTGTGATTCAATCCTAAATCTCAAATTTTTCAGAGTAGTTTTCGAGAAGAGAGAAAAAGTTTGCAAACATTTAGAAAAAAGACAAAAAAAATCAGAATGTGAACGTTTTCAAGGACATGTTTTCTAACAGAAACTAAAGATTCAACACTTATGCAGGAAAAATTTTCACAGTCTTTTTCTTAGATTTAACCACTAATCTCAAATTAGGTTAGTTTAGGGTAGTTTTTAAGAAGTCAAAAACATTCCAAAAGACGGTCGCAAGAATCAAAAAACTTGACTCTCCAGAGTGTTATAGCTTTTTTCGACTAATCTGATTGAACCCAAACCCTGAGCTTTGGGAGGGTAATGTTTAAGAAAATTAAAAATATATTTCATCAAACAATCAAGAAGCCCAATTTGGAAAAAAAAATACGGAAAATAAGCCGACAGAATAAAAGACGAAAAAGACAAACCCGGAAAAAAACCTTTTTCCAGCACAATTGGAAAAAAAAAACATAAAAACTCAATTGAGCAAGTCAGCAAAAATGTGTATAAAAAGTTGGCAACGGGAAATATGGTCTAGCTCATGATTACAAGTCACTTGCTCTCGCAAGTGAAAAAAAAACTTGCTAATGGTAAATGCCATCTAATTGAAAAAGTATTCAAAAAGAAAAACAAATAATTAATTAAGTTAAATTTCAAAAACCTCAATTCGAAAACTGATTTTTATTCAAATGACTCTACAAATTTTTTTGCAAAATTATAACCAGAGGATTCACTTACTGCCTTCTCATATAGAAAATATCAGCAATAAGACAAAAAATACATTTGAAACGACATAAATTATAAAAACTTCCTTCAGCAAAAAGAAAAACATAAAGGATCCGTTTCAGAAGGATCAGCCTTAGTGGTAACAAATTCGACACAAATGAGAAAAACTAAGATATCTCAGAAGTTAATTCGATTAAGGTCGACCACTCTTAGGTATAAATAGCCAACCAATTTCAGAACTGGACGAGGATAGCCGGTTGCTGAGCAAGTAGCACAGAATGTTTAAACTAACTTCGTAAAAACCTAGACAAAATTTTTTTTCGTTGTCTTAAAATTAGGGTAAGTTTTAAAGCGTTGCGTGATCAGAAAATAGAAGAACCCGTAGAAGGTTACAAAATTAGGAATAATTACCATCAGTTATTTTCAAAAATGAATAACAAACAAAATGAAAATATCTCCGAAAAAGTTTAACTGTTTGGCAATTTACTGAATTGAATTTTTTTTACCAGGTAAGTGCTACATTAGCCTTCCTCGACAAATTTCCTGGATCAGAATTAAGTTTTCCACTATTTACTAAATTTTCTTTATTAAAACCTATCAGCTGAAAATTTGTCACAGATGTAAAAATTTGCAACCAATTTTTCTCAACAGAGGGAAAATTTAATGAAATTTTTTATGTCTTTCGAATCACGACTTAAATGCCTTTAAGGAGGGGTCATAAACAACATTTTCGCCATGTTTTTTTCACAAAATTGTCAGAATCGGCAAATCGGAGCACTCAGAAAAGCAATTTGGTCGACCTAAAAATAAGCCGGCAAAATTTCAGGTTTTTTTTTCAAAATCCAAATACCCCTGGAAGTACTTCAAGACTATATACAGTGAAAAACTAGCAACCCTTATTACGTGAAAAAAATTTTATGTCGTTCGAATCACGACTAAAATGCCTTTAAGGAAGGGTGATAAACAACATTTTCGCCATGTTTTTTTCAAAAAATTGTCAGAATCGGCAATCGGGAGCACTCAGAAAAGCAATTTGATCGACCTAAAAATAAGCCGGCAAAATTTCGGTTTTTTTTCAAAATCCAAATACCCCTGGAAGTACTTCAAGACTATATACAGTGAAAAACTAGCAACCCTTATTACGTGAAAAAAATTTTATGTCGTTCGAATCACGACTGAAATGCCTTTAAGGAAGGGTGATAAACAACATTTTCGCCATGTTTTTTTCAAAAAATTGTCAGAATCGGCAATCGGGAGCACTCAGAAAAGCAATTTGATCGACCTAAAAATAAGCCGGCAAAATTTCAGGTTTTTTTTCAAAATCCAAATACCCCTGGAAGTACTTCAAGACTATATACAGTGAAAAACTAGCAACCCTTATTACGTGAAAAAAATTTTATGTCGTTCGAATCACGACTAAAATGCCTTTAAGGAAGGGTGATAAACAACATTTTCGCCATGTTTTTTTCAAAAAATTGTCAGAATCGGCAATCGGGAGCACTCAGAAAAGCAATTTGATCGACCTAAAAATAAGCCGGCAAAATTTCGGTTTTTTTTCAAAATCCAAATACCCCTGGAAGTACTTCAAGACTATATACAGTGAAAAACTAGCAACCCTTATTACGTGAAAAAAATTTTATGTCGTTCGAATCACGACTGAAATGCCTTTAAGGAAGGGTCATAAACAACATTTTCGCCATGTTTTTTTCAAAAAATTGTCAGAATCGGCAATCGGGAGCACTCAGAAAAGCAATTTGATCGACCTAAAAATAAGCCGGCAAAATTTCGGTTTTTTTTTCAAAATCCAAATACCCCTGGAAGTACTTCAAGACTATATACAGTGAAAAACTAGCAACCCTTATTACGTGAAAAAATTTTTATGTCTTTCGAATCACGACTTAAATGCCTTTAAAGAAGGGTCATAAACAACATTTTCGCCATGTTTTTTTCACAAAATTGTCAGAATCGGCAATCGGGAGCACTCAGAAGAGCAATTTGATCGACCTAAAAATAAGCCGGCAAAATTTCGGTCTTTTTTATCAAAATCCAAATACCCCTGGAAGTACTTCAAGACTATATACAGTGAAAACTAGCAACCCTTATTACGTGAAAAATTTTTTATGTCTTTCGAATCACGACTTAAATGCCTTTAAGGAAGGGTCATAAACAACATTTTCGCCATGTTTTTTTCACAAAATTGTCAGAATCGGCAATCGGGAGCACTCAGAAGAGCAATTTGATCGACCTAAAAATAAGCCGGCAAAATTTCAGGTTTTTTTTCAAAATCCAAATACCCCTGGAAGTACTTCAAGACTATATACAGTGAAAAACTAGCAACCCTTATTACGTGAAAAAAATTTTATGTCGTTCGAATCACGACTAAAATGCCTTTAAGGAAGGGTGATAAACAACATTTTCGCCATGTTTTTTTCAAAAAATTGTCAGAATCGGCAATCGGGAGCACTCAGAAAAGCAATTTGATCGACCTAAAAATAAGCCGGCAAAATTTCGGTTTTTTTTCAAAATCCAAATACCCCTGGAAGTACTTCAAGACTATATACAGTGAAAAACTAGCAACCCTTATTACGTGAAAAAATTTTATGTCGTTCGAATCACGACTGAAATGCCTTTAAGGAAGGGTCATAAACAACATTTTCGCCATGTTTTTTTCAAAAAATTGTCAGAATCGGCAATCGGGAGCACTCAGAAAAGCAATTTGATCGACCTAAAAATAAGCCGGCAAAATTTCGGTTTTTTTTCAAAATCCAAATACCCCTGGAAGTACTTCAAGACTATATACAGTGAAAAACTAGCAACCCTTATTACGTGAAAAAATTTTTATGTCTTTCGAATCACGACTTAAATGCCTTTAAAGAAGGGTGATAAACAACATTTTCGCCATGTTTTTTTCAAAAAATTGTCAGAATCGGCAATCGGGAGCACTCAGAAAAGCAATTTGATCGACCTAAAAATAAGCCGGCAAAATTTCGGTTTTTTTTTCAAAATCCAAATACCCCTGGAAGTACTTCAAGACTATATACAGTGAAAAACTAGCAACCCTTATTACGTGAAAAAATTTTTATGTCTTTCGAATCACGACTTAAATGCCTTTAAAGAAGGGTGATAAACAACATTTTCGCCATGTTTTTTTCAAAAAATTGTCAGAATCGGCAATCGGGAGCACTCAGAAGAGCAATTTGATCGACCTAAAAATAAGCCGGCAAAATTTCAGGTTTTTTTTCAAAATCCAAATACCCCTGGAAGTACTTCAAGACTATATACAGTGATAACTAGCAACCCTTATTACGTGTAAAAATTTTTATGTCTTTCGAATCACGACTTAAATGCCTTTAAGGAAGGGTCATAAACAACATTTTCGCCATGTTTTTTTCACAAAATTGTCAGAATCGGCAATCGGGAGCACTCAGAAGAGCAATTTGATCGACCTAAAAATAAGCCGGCAAAAATTCAGGTTTTTTTTCAAAATCCAAATACCCCTGGAAGTACTTCAAGACTATATACAGTGAAAAACTAGCAACCCTTATTACGTGAAAAAAAATTTTATGTCGTTCGAATCACGACTAAAATGCCTTTAAGGAAGGGTGATAAACAACATTTTCGCCATGTTTTTTTCAAAAAATTGTCAGAATCGGCAATCGGGAGCACTCAGAAAAGCAATTTGATCGACCTAAAAATAAGCCGGCAAAATTTCGGTTTTTTTTCAAAATCCAAATACCCCTGGAAGTACTTCAAGACTATATACAGTGAAAAACTAGCAACCCTTATTGCGTGAAAAAAATTTTATGTCGTTCGAATCACGACTGAAATGCCTTTAAGGAAGGGTCATAAACAACATTTTCGCCATGTTTTTTTCAAAAAATTGTCAGAATCGGCAATCGGGAGCACTCAGAAAAGCAATTTGATCGACCTAAAAATAAGCCGGCAAAATTTCGGTTTTTTTTTTCAAAATCCAAATACCCCTGGAAGTACTTCAAGACTATATACAGTGAAAAACTAGCAACCCTTATTACGTGAAAAAATTTTTATGTCTTTCGAATCACGACTTAAATGCCTTTAAAGAAGGGTCATAAACAACATTTTCGCCATGTTTTTTTCACAAAATTGTCAGAATCGGCAATCGGGAGCACTCAGAAGAGCAATTTGATCGACCTAAAAATAAGCCGGCAAAATTTCGGTTTTTTTTTCAAAATCCAAATACCCCTGGAAGTACTTCAAGACTATATACAGTGAAAAACTAGCAACCCTTATTACGTGAAAAAATTTTTATGTCTTTCGAATCACGACTTAAATGCCTTTAAAGAAGGGTCATAAACAACATTTTCGCCATGTTTTTTTCACAAAATTGTCAGAATCGGCAATCGGGAGCACTCAGAAGAGCAATTTGATCGACCTAAAAATAAGCCGGCAAAATTTCGGTCTTTTTTATCAAAATCCAAATACCCCTGGAAGTACTTCAAGACTATATACAGTGAAAACTAGCAACCCTTATTACGTGAAAAAATTTTTATGTCTTTCGAATCACGACTTAAATGCCTTTAAAAAAGGGTCATAAACAACATTTTCGCCATGTTTTTTTCACAAAATTGTCAGAATCGGCAATCGGGAGCACTCAGAAGAGCAATTTGATCGACCTAAAAATAAGCCGGCAAAATTTCGGTCTTTTTTATCAAAATCCAAATACCCCTGGAAGTACTTCAAGACTATATACAGTGAAAACTAGCAACCCTTATTACGTGAAAAAATTTTTATGTCTTTCGAATCACGACTTAAATGCCTTTAAAGAAGGGTCATAAACAACATTTTCGCCATGTTTTTTTCACAAAATTGTCAGAATCGGCAATCGGGAGCACTCAGAAAAGCAATTTGATCGACCTAAAAATAAGCCGGCAAAATTTCGGTTTTTTTTCAAAATCCAAATACCCCTGGAAGTACTTCAAGACTATACAGTGAAAAACTAGCAACCCTTATTACGTGAAAAAAATTTTATGTCGCTCGAATCACGACTGAAATGCCTTTAAGGAAGGGTGATAAACAACATTTTCGCCATGTTTTATTCAAAAAATTGTCAGAATCGGCAATCGGGAGCACTCAGAAAAGCAATTTGATCGACCTAAAAATAAGCCGGCAAAATTTCAGGTTTTTTTTCAAAATCCAAATACCCCTGGAAGTACTTCAAGACTATATACAGTGAAAAACTAGCAACCCTTATTACGTGAAAAAAATTTTATGTCGTTCGAATCACGACTAAAATGCCTTTAAGGAAGGGTGATAAACAACATTTTCGCCATGTTTTTTTCAAAAAATTGTCAGAATCGGCAATCGGGAGCACTCAGAAAAGCAATTTGATCGACCTAAAAATAAGCCGGCAAAATTTCGGTTTTTTTTCAAAATCCAAATACCCCTGGAAGTACTTCAAGACTATATACAGTGAAAAACTAGCAACCCTTATTACGTGAAAAAATTTTTATGTCGTTCGAATCACGACTGAAATGCCTTTAAGGAAGGGTCATAAACAACATTTTCGCCATGTTTTTTTCAAAAAATTGTCAGAATCGGCAATCGGGAGCACTCAGAAAAGCAATTTGATCGACCTAAAAATAAGCCGGCAAAATTTCGGTTTTTTTTCAAAATCCAAATACCCCTGGAAGTACTTCAAGACTATATACAGTGAAAAACTAGCAACCCTTATTACGTGAAAAAATTTTTTATGTCTTTCGAATCACGACTTAAATGCCGTTAAAGAAGGGTCATAAACAACATTTTCGCCATGTTTTTTTCACAAAATTGTCAGAATCGGCAATCGGGAGCACTCAGAAGAGCAATTTGATCGACCTAAAAATAAGCCGGCAAAATTTCGGTCTTTTTTTATCAAAATCCAAATACCCCTGGAAGTACTTCAAGACTATATACAGTGAAAACTAGCAACCCTTATTACGTGAAAAAATTGTTATGTCTTTCGAATCACGACTTAAATGCCTTTAAAGAAGGGTCATAAACAACATTTTCGCCATGTTTTTTTCACAAAATTGTCAGAATCGGCAATCGGGAGCACTCAGAAGAGCAATTTGATCGACCTAAAAATAAGCCGGCAAAATTTCGGTCTTTTTTATCAAAATCCAAATACCCCTGGAAGTACTTCAAGACTATATACAGTGAAAACTAGCAACCCTTATTACGTGAAAAAATTTTTATGTCTTTCGAATCACGACTTAAATGCCTTTAAGGAAGGGTCATAAACAACATTTTCGCCATGTTTTTTTCCCAAAATTGTCAGAATCGGCAATCGGGAGCACTCAGAAAAGCAATTTGATCGACCTAAAAATAAGCCGGCAAAATTTCGTTTTTTTTTCAAAACTTTTCAAAAGGGGTAATTCCCGATTGCAAGACAGTTCAGTAAATAAACTTTAATAAAAAGAAATAAAGGATGGATAAATAGTAGACAACAATCTCAAAGTTCTGGCAACTTAAGCACAATCATCAGTGCGATAGTCGCTGCACGAGCTCGAGAAACTTCACTGGGAAAAAATCAACTCCCGATCACGAGACCTTACCACCGGCAAGTGTGATATCTCATAGTTTGCAATGAAAACAACATAGGCAACAGGCATTTGGAAAAGTGTCAATGAATTTGAAGAAATCTGTAAAAGATGGCCCTTTTCCGAGTTTACAGAACCTTTTATGCTGGATACTTTCTTCATTATTTAGGCCGAATAGAGCTTTTCAGTGAAAAAGAAAAACAAATGGAAACATAAAAAGTTAAGTTTAATGTATTAAAAAACTACAGGTGTAAGTTAAAAACACTTGCATCATTTACAACTGCCTAATTGTTGTGATAAATTGTTGTGATAAATTAGCCTAATTGTTGTGATAAACTTATTAAATAGTTTCAGGGATGAGCTCGCGAGGCATGGTTGGAGAAAATTGATCGACAACTCTACTGATTGATTCAGTTTCCACTCTCCAAACATTGTGATAACCATTGGTCGACACTCCCATCCAAGCCCACGGTATTTTGAGTCAATTTTCGTGTCTCTAGATGTCTGGCACAAACGACCCGTGGAAGAAAATTCCATTTGATTTACGGGATCGAACAGCGACCCGGGTACTGGACGCAAACGACCCGCAGATCCTGGTCGAGTGGAAGCCTGGCAACCAGCAATGGTCTTCCCTCCGCCGCGTTCGCGTTCAAGACGATGGGCGCGTGTTCTGGCGGAACAATCAGCGACCAACGGGTTTGCTAGTGGAGCGAGCTCCAGTTCAGTCTCTTAGCAGCTTTACCCAAGGCATGGAGGACCTCACGATAGACATTCAAGCAGCCATCCCGCACACTAGCCTCATCCAGAACATGGACGCTCTCAATATAGACTCACCGCCAAGCTACGGTTTGCTTTCAAACTCTATTTCTGTCAATGCTAATCTTTCTAATGTTGATTTTAACGGTGCTTCTCCTTCTGTTGATTTTAACGGTGCTTCTCCTTCTGTTGATTTTAACGGTGCTTCTCCTTCTGCTAGAGACCTCCGCGTGGGGTGCCCTGTCTGTCTGTTGCAGGTAGGAGTTTGTGCTTCGGGGTTGGTCAAGTCCCACAAGCATCAGGGTTCGAAGTGCGATGGCTCCGGTCACAGACCCCGGAATCTTGCCACCAAACTGCCCCTTCCTTCCTTGGCAGACAGAAGTTTTCGATCCCAACTAGAAAGCACGTTCCTGTCAGCTGTCGCAACCTGTGGGCCAGAGTAGTCTCTTCGACTTACGCAAAAGTGAAGAACAATCCTTCGGTTACCGACAACTGGATTGAGTTGTTTATCCTCAGCCAGTGTGTTTTGCGTTCTCCTCCCCGTGGCGGGTCTAAGCATCTGCGATACGAAGAAAACAATGTTCAGTCCAGGTTGAACAGGTGGCTTAACGGCGAAGCTACCCAGTTATGGTTTGAAGCCACTTCTTCAAGCCTCTCGTCATTAAGCCCCTCCCATCCGAAGAAGTTGATGTTAAATTTGGCAACGCTAGGCAACTTGGAAGTTACCGTAAAGCCATTGCCGCGCTCTGCCCAGAGAGTTTGTGCTTTGATGACGCGGCTTTATCGGTCCTGCAAGAAAAACATCCTCCTGCTGTCACTGTCGTGCTGTCTCCCGAACCTCCTCCAGATCTTAACCCGTGCAGCATTTCCCGTGACATATTGATCAACTGTGTTAAGAGTTTTCCAAAAGACTCTGCTGCAGCAGTCTCCAAATTTTATGCCACACACTTGTCTATTGCTTTTCTTTGCCCTTCACCCGCTTACGGCGATCAGGCCATCTCCGCCGTTGTCAATCTTCTTGCTCGTGGTGAGGCTCCTACCTCCATTGCTTCTTACTTATGCGGAGCCAGTCTTCACGCGCTGAAGAAAAAAGATGGTAGCAGAAGACCCATAGCAGTTGGTGAGATCTTGCGCAGACTTGTTGCCAAATGCCTTTGTCGTCTTTCTAGCCAGAAAGCCGACTCTTTGCTCGTTCCTCTTCAGGTCGGAGCGGGCGTTCCTGGTGGCTGTGAAGCCGCTTTTCACGCGCCGAACGGGCTCGTTCCTTCCGTGGGTGACACTACTTCTTTGGCTATTCTCCAGGTCGATCTGAAAAACGCCTTTAATACCCTCGACCGGTCCTCTATTCTTCGGCAGGTTGCCGACCAGTTTCCAGAGCTTCTCCGGTGGGTCGAGTTCTGCTACAGCCAACCATCCTGGCTGAAATTTGGTAATTCCCTTGTGCTAACCGCGTGTGGCGTCCAGCAAGGTGACCCACTGGCTCCACTCTTGTCTGCCATTACTATTCATCCCATCATTGTAGCTTTTAAGAACCAATTTCCTGATCGCGCCTGTAACGTCTGGTACCTTGACGATGGTTCCCTTGTCGGCGATGTTAATCTTCTCGCTCAGGTTTTTCCACATTTGGTTTCGTCTATGGCTAAAGTCGGCTTGGAGGTCAGCGTTGAGAAGTGTGAAGCTTGGTCTCCCAACCCCAACCTGGATTTTAGTGCTCTTCCTAATGCCATTACCGTTCGGAGCAGTGATTTGAAGAACGTGGGCGCTGCCATTTCGACTATTGACGACTTTATCCAAGCCCTGTTCCTGAAAAGAGTAGGAAAGTGCGAAAACCTTATGGAATCCATCCGTCTCTTGGAAGATCCTCAGTTGGAATTACATCTTTTGAGAAGCTGCGCAGCTCTTCCCAAAATCACATTCAGCATGAGGACTTGCGATCCCTTCTCCATTAGCACCTGTCTAGATCAGTTTGACAATGCCGTTCACTTATGTCTGGAGTCCATTACTGGTTCAGCCCTGTCGCCGCCTCAACGCCTGCTGTGTTCACTGCCTGTGGCTAAAGGTGGCCTTCTTCCAATTTCTTCTTCGATCGCCCCAATGGCCTTCCTCGGGTGCTACATTGACACCAAATATCTCTCTGACCGGATCTTTCACAACACCACGGTGCCCTCCACCGTGTTGAATTGTTCGTCCTCTCTCGAGTTTCTCAGTGACAACGCTGACATTCTTTTAATGGCCCCCAAAGCACAAATGAAAATTACAAGCCTGCTTGATTCCATGTCTTGGTCCGAGCTCACGACATCCGCCTCTACGGCCCGAGACAGAGCCAGACAGCTCTCCTGTTCGCTCCCCAACAGAGGTGACTGGCTTTCGGCAGTCCCTCTGAAGGCGCTAGGGTTAACCCTTCCTGCAGCCGAGTTTCGGTTTGCAGTTTGCTATCGTCTCGGAGTTCCCCTACTCAACAGCGAGTCTACGTGCCCGAAATGTTCCAGCTCTCTCCCCCGTTTTAGAAAAAGCCAATCTCACCTCTTCTCGCTATCGCCCGGGAGACATTTATCTCCCCTGTTGGTTCCGAGGTCGTCCAGCCGCTCTGGACATGACCGTCATTAGTTCCCTGCAGTCATCTACTTTGCCAAGTGCTGGAACTAGTGCCGGTCACGCCCTCGAAGTATCAGACGAGCGAAAGTTCACAGAGCACCTTTCCGCGTGCGAAGAAGCTGGCATCTCGTTTGTGCCCCTCTCTGTCGAGGCCCTTGGCGGGTGGTTGCCCATTGCCGCTAAAACCATTCGTCGCATTGCTTCGATGGCAGCAGCGCGCTCTGCCTGTGCCGACCCCGGGCAAGCTGCTTGCTATCTTATGCAACAGCTGTCAGTTGTCCTGCAAAAAGGGAACTCCACCCTCCTCCTGTCCCGGTACTGCTCATTAGTGTTTTTTCTGTTCTATGCAAATCTGGTAACGTTTTTCTGTGTATCTAGCGTCATTGAAATTTGTTTCTGTTATTTTGTATGTATGGCATTTTATAAGCCCGCGGGTAAACGCCAAGCTCCTGAATTTACTGAACATTTTTTCATTTACAACTTTTATTGCATAAAAAATTCCGTAATGTGACAACTAAATCGACAAAACGTAATCAGAAAATCAAATTTTTTAAAACGGAAGTTTTTCAGTTACTTCGGTACTTTTACGCCCGCGTTCTCTACTGACTGCTAGGCCACGTTTGCCGAAGTTGCCGAGAAATTTAAATACATTGCCAAACAATCAATTGATTTCGCTAAACAAGTTAACCTGAGATGTCTATATTCTGATTCGATAACATTAGTTTATTACACAAGGCTCCAATCATTGTTTTCTTGTGGTAAAAAGGGAAATAAAAACTCATTTAAAGAAAAACGTTCCAAAATCGAACATTTCAAAATCGAGTTTTTGTTCCACGAAAAGCGTCAGCAAAAAACTTTTGCAACTCAACTGCCGTCAAGGGAAAATTAACATTGCAGGGGACAATTCTCAGCCGACAAAAAAAACAATAAGCTGACAACCAAATTTTTCCAAGCAGAAAAATTTCAATAGAAAAAATCTTACAGCTATTGGCAGGACTCGCATCAGGGATCTTTGTCCTCCCAGGCATGTATTTTTCCTCTACGCCAAACGGACAAAGTTAGCAGTTGGAAATCCTGAGATGCTAAACACAGCCCACAGACAGAAAAGGCCAAAGAACACATAGAAAACGAAAAAAAAAGAATGACTTGTTTTGTGAAAAAAGCAGTTTTCGCAATTCAAGAAAAATCGGGACTTAAAGCTCTTTGCAATTCAAAATTTTTTTTGATTATGTTGCTCTATCCAGGTTTTATTGATTAATAAAACCTGGATGGATCAATAGATAAAATTTTTTTTGTTCCGCCGAGAAATTTGAAAATTAAAATCCGCTTTCGAAATTACCTTCCTTTCAAAAAATGAGCTTGAGTAGAAAAAACATCAGAAGTCAAACAGCAGTAACCAAACTTGTCGCGAACAATTTTCCACCTTTTTCTTTGAAAATCAGCAAACAATAACAAGGATAGCCGGTTACTGTACACAGGATGTTCCGACCATGGTCTTAAGAAAACTTCGGTGAAGAAAATTTTTTTTCCAAATTAGTGTAGTTTTTTCTGCTTGGTGTGATAAAAAGATCAGACGTAAAAATAGAATGAAGGCATATTAGACATACATAATAATATAGGCAAACTGAAAAAAAACGTAGACAAATGTAGCTAAAAAAACTAGTTTTACTTGCTTTAAATTAAGATTTAAGGTCTTAAATAAGGCATAACTCAGCTGTTGTAAGCCTGCTCGCTCGCTTTATTCGCTAGAATTAAGATGAAAAATCAAAAATTTCAAACTGGCTTTTCTCAACACTCGGAGATTTTTTTGGAAATTCCTTAGTGTGGTTCAAATCGCGACTGAACGGGCTGTAATATCATATCACTCAACCCACTCCAATGATTATTTGTGGTACCTGATTTTGCGTTTCAAATGGTCGGAACAAAAAGAATAACTGCTGACTGCAAGGAAGACACAGTCATGGGGAAACAATCTGGTGAGTAATTAAGTGTAATGAATATGTTACGTCATCGCAACTAGACCTACTGTGAGTGCAAATTCCTGCGCCATTCAGCAAAAAATAAAATTCATTGCATCTAAAAAAACTACTCGATCCAAATCAGATTGAATCGCTTTTTCCCCAGTTTTTCTCAGAGCCCATTTCATGATTTAAAACTTTTTGATTATATTTTTGAACTATAAACAATATGCATCAAGTCAAATACGTTTCACTTTTCTAACATTTGCTTGGAGTTTCATAATGATATTAAAAGTCTCTGGAAAATGGATGAATCGAACTTTGTTCCGTCTGATAACTATTCTTTCTGCAGAGTACTTTGGATTTCTTCCGTTTACTGGATAAATCACAGCGGTGACAAGCGTTAAGTCCATCGTTTTTGAGACGTGTTCCACTGTTCCTTTAATTTTGGTTTCGTTTATCAGCTCCACAGTAGTGATACAATCTTCTAATTCCTTGAGAACACTGAATAAAGTATTCAAAAACGGTTTTTTAAAACTTTTTGCTTGATTTAGATTATCGACTCCATCGTCACTCTCCGACATTTCAGTTAACTGAATTGTGTTCAAATACCATTAAAAATCGACATACTGCTCTGACTTCAATTTATTTAAAACGTTTCTCTTCTAAAGGTTTATCGATGAAAACAAAACATAAAACACAAATTTCTCCATGGGAGCAATCAATCAAGTTATTATACAGTTGTAACCCTAATATCAAGTCTCTACAGGCAATATACTTAGAGTTCGAAAAGGCTTTCGACAAAGTTCCTCACGACTTGTGCATATATAAACTCAATAAATTTGGCATATCAGGAAACGCACTTAAACTATTAGCAAACTACTTAACCAACAGAAAACAGCAAGTACGAGTAGGTGCGGCAGTATCCAGCCATCTTGAAGTTAGTAGCGGCGTACCTCAAGGCTCACTGTTAGGGCCAGTATTCTTCATTACATTCATCAACGATTTACCGTCATCACTCACCAACTCGTGCTATGGTTACGCAGACGATTATAAAATTGTTGCAACGAACCCTTCCCTGCTCCAACATGACCTAATCACGATCAACTTATGGTGCAAAGATAATTCCATGAGTCTTAATTTGAAAAAATGTCGCAATATAATATTCAAAGACCCCCAACTTGACCTACACATGTATCTCGGTGACCATATACTTGAAAAAACCTGTTCAGAAAAAGACCTTGGTATACAAATAACCAACAACCTAAACTGGTCAGCACACGCAAAAATAAGAGCCCAAAAAGCAATAGGCTGCTTATTTTTAATTAAAAGAAATATTTCAAAATCAGCGAGCTTAAAAATGAAACTGAACTCCTACTGTGGATATGTAACCCCAATTGTGTCATATGGCTCACCCATATGGAAAGCAAATAAGTGTGAATTAAAAATTATTGAAGATGTCCAAAGAAAAGCTACACGTTGGATACTGTCATGTAACAACATCAACTATAAAGACAGACTGATTAGATTAAACCTGCTTCCACTGTCTCTCTACCACGAAATGCACGACATTCTCTTGCTTCATAAAATAATAAACGACCAATACAACTTCCATTGGAGACAATTTGTTCAGTTCAAAGAATCTACAGCCCCAACAAGAAGATCAACGAAAAATAACTTAGCGCATAAAAATTATCATTACGAAAAATCGAAAAGCAATTTCTGGCACAGAACACCTATAGTAGCAAACAAAATTTTACAGACTCAGGAAGAAGAAGACCTGTTTGCGATGAAATACGAAAGACTCAAATCAAGCCTCAAAAACGTTTTCTGGATATATTTCATCAGTAAATATGAGGAAAGTGTCCCATGCACATGGAGAATAAACTGCTGCAATAGCTGTGTAAACTCAAAGAAACTATAAAACTCAGTTTAAAACTCCCAACGCGGGGCATTTTAGCCCCATGGCTTTATGTCTAAATCCTTCTTTATTATTATTATTATAAAACCATTCGCAAAAATCGAATTTAGAAAAATGTGTTGATAGTTATGCACAAGTGAAGTCCACTGATTCTCTCGCAGACACCGCTATATTTTCCAGTAATTCCAATTTTATTCGAATGACGGAAAAGAGAGTTCGATCAAAAGTTGACTGTTTTGCGTCTGGACATGATTTGGTCGCCTCCAGCTGCATTGAATCAATACGACTTTTCAATGCGTCCACAAATTGGTTTCGCTCAAAATTTTTCAATCTAATCTTTTCAAGCTTATCTTTCAATTCTTTGTTATTTTCGCGTATCTGGGTCTCTTGATTATTCTTTTGAAAAACTCGGAAAACTCTTCGAAACGAAAACCTATTTTTTGATTTCATTTTTCGTTGAACTTTTCTCCTGGAACAAGAGCGCTTTTCAGTTGCTATCATTATTCTGAAACATGAAAAGTCAAACTAGGTTAATTTAAAACTGTTGATGACAGAACTGCTCCAACAAAATCTTCCAGCAAAGCTCCTCCAATAAAATTTCGTTACTGAGTTGCAATTTTAGAAGTCATTCTGGTCCAACGGGGCATACTCCTACGAGAGCCAGTCGAACCCATCGACGAGAATAAAACGCACGTTAATGACGTTAAAGACGAATTCGTGATGAAAAGGAGGGTCAGAATGTTCTGGAATTATCAAATTTCGATTGTCGACAATTATTTCCCGCAAATGTAGAAAACAGCGAGCGAAAACAATGTGCCAGTCGGTGATATTTGGAAGTTTGACCTTGAGCAACGTTTGGTTTCGATTTTGGGGTGAAATGCAATTTTTCAAAAATTCGAATTGAGCCTGTCATGCTTAAGTTTCTCGCGACAACTCAAAATACACGAAAATAAGATCAGAAGAATCGAACTAAAATCGCGGGAAAGAAGTCCAAAAAAAGGAGCGTGAAATTGCTATTCGCAATTTCGCCATATAAATTGAACGAGAGTAGAGCTGTTGTGACATTCGACCAGAACGGACAAAACTGCAGATTGGATGGATTCAAAATTTTAGCAGCTAACCTTCCGAATTGACGGTTTTAAGAGATTAACAACGTTATTGGGACGATTAGTCAAACGGTGAAGGCCAAGATATTCTGGTATTTTGTAATTTTAAAAATTCGAATTGATGACGTAATAATTCTGAGAAGCGTCAAAAACGGCCATTTTGGAAGAAAACCAGAATAAAATCAGAACAACAATAGTTGCGATAGCGATAACGACGAGAATTGTGATTGAAAAACAACAACAAATTGCCGAGTTAGCAGAGACCGCTCCGAGTTGCAACTATTGTGTCGCTACAATAGTTGCAAGGCCGTTCACAACAACGGTGAAGGGCAGAAGACAGCCTTCCGGAAGGAAGATAAGGACGTTATTTCCCCGGATTCAGGAATCCAGAGGGGTCTCGGGAATTGAACTGAAACTCTTTTATTTAAGCTTTAGCTTCCCGGTCATATCTTGAATTGAATTTAATTAACATTTGAATTCATTTTGCAAGGATGAGAAGCTAGGAGTTGGGGGAGAGGGTTGATCCATCTTCGATGGAGATGATGATTTTTATCTACTGAACAAAAACAATCGTAATATAATAAGTAGTAGTAGCCCTGTTTTTAGGAGTGACCTCGTGGTCTGGGGATACTGAGACCCAGCCATGAGCTCACTAATTTTGCATGTAGTTAAGTTAATTTGAGTGTTTTGACCGAAGCCGAAAGCAGTAAAGTTTTTGTCGACCCGATGTTAGAAAGACCACCAAAAGAACTGGCTTTGGTAGAGACGGTGAAAAGCATATAAAGCTCTATTCAGACGCTGGTCAGTCGTCTTCGGACCTAGCTCTATTTTCCGTCGTTATGTACTTCCGGGCGAATGTTATATAGATGTTTTTATGGCGCTCCTGGGTGTTATTCTTTTTTAACATCATGACCGGCAGAACCGTTAACGAGCACTCCGCGCCGAGCGGATGCTCACATTAACGCCCTTAATAGGCCAAAACCGCCGGGGTGGAAGAGTAGTTCGGAATGCGGAAGCCTTCCGAATTACCGTGAATAGCTTTTTAACCTAGTTAAGACCGAAAATTCACGAACCAGGAAGGGTGCGGGGATCGGCCATCCCCTCGTTCCCTGAGAAGTTTGTGACCAAAAACACGTAAAGATATTTATAAAACCAAACAAATAGTAGTATAGTACCCAAGAAAAACAAAAAACATAAAAAATAACCGAAAAAACCAAAAACAGTAAAAAAGTAAAAAATCAGGAGAAATCATCCCCCCAGACAAGATTTGATTTGACCCTCCCGTTTGTTGTTCTTTTGAAAAACTCGGAAAACTCTTCGAAAAGTAAACCTGTTTTTGATTTCATTTTTCGTTGAACTTTTCTCCAGGAACAAGAGCGCTTCTCAGTTGCTATCATTATTCTGGAACATAAAAAGTCAAACTGGGTTAATTTAAAACTGTTGATGACAGAACTGCTCCAACAAAATCTTCCAGCAAAGCTCCTCCAATAAAATTTCAGTACTGAGTTGCAATTTTAGAAGTCATTCTGGTCCAACGGGGCATACTCCCACGAGAGCCAGTCAAACCCATCGACGAGAATAAAACGCACGTTAATGACGTTAAAGACGAATTCGTGATGAAAAGGAGGGTCAGAATGTTCTGGAATTATCAAATTTCGATTGTCGACAATTATTTCCCGCAAATGTAGAAAACAGCGAGCGAGAACATTGTGCCAGTCGGTGATATTTGGAAGTTTGACCTTGAGCAACGTTTGGTTTTGATTTTGGTGTGAAATGCAATTTTTCAAAAATTCGAATTGAGCCTGTCATGTTTAAGTTTCTCGCGACAACTCAAAATACACGAAAATCAGATCAGAAGAATCGAACTATAATCGCGGGAAAGACGTCCAAAAAAAAGGAGCGTGAATTTGCTGTTCGCAAGTTTGCCATATAAATTGAACGAGAGTAGAGCTGTTGTGACATTCGACCAGAATGGACAAAACTGCAGATTGGATGGATTCAAAATTTTAGCAGCTAACCTTCCGAATTGACGGTTTTAAGAGATTAACAACATTATTGGGACAATTAGTCAAACGGTGAAGGCCAAGATATTCTGGTATTTTGTAAATTTAAAAATTCGAATTGATGACGTAATAATTCTGAGAAGCGTCAAAAACGGCCATTTTGGAAGAAAACCAGAATAAAATCAGAACAACAATAATTGCGATAGCGATAACGACGAGAATTGTGATTGAAAAACAACAACAAATTGCCGAGTTAGCAGAGACCGCTCCGAGTTGCAACTATTGTGTCGCTACAATAGTTGCAAGGCCGTTCACAACAACGGTTAAGGGTAGAAGACAGCCTTCCGGAAGGAAGATAAGGACGTTATTTCCCCGGATTCAGGAATCCAGAGGGGTCTCGGGAATTGAACTGAAACTCTTTTATTTAAACTTTAGCTTCCCGGTCATATCTTGAATTGAATTTAATTAACATTTGAATTCATTTTGCAAGGATGAGAAGCTAGGAGTTGGGGGAGAGGGTTGATCCATCTTCGATGGAGATGATGATTTTTATCTACTGAACAAAAACAATCGTAATATAATAAGTAGTAGTAGCCCTGTTTTTAGGAGTGACCTCGTGGTCTGGGGATACTGAGACCCAGCCATGAGCTCACTAATTTTGCATGTAGTTAAGTTAATTTGAGTGTTTTGACCGAAGCCGAAAGCAGTAAAGTTTTTGTCGACCCGATGTTAGAAAGACCACCAAAAGAACTGGCTTTGGTAGAGACGGTGAAAAGCATATAAAGCTCTATTCAGACGCTGGTCAGTCGTCTTCGGACCTAGCTCTATTTTCCGTCGTTATGTACTTCCGGGCGAATGTTATATAGATGTTTTTATGGCGCTCCTGGGTGTTATTCTTTTTTAACATCATGACCGGCAGAACCGTTAACGAGCACTCCGCGCCGAGCGGATGCTCACATTAACGCCCTTAATAGGCCAAAACCGCCGGGGTGGAAGGGTAGTTCGGAATGCGGAAGCCTTCCGAATTACCGTGAATAGCTTTTTAACCTAGTTAAGACCGAAAATTCACGAACCAGGAAGGGTGCGGGAATCGGCCATCCCCTCGTTCCCTGAGAAGTTTGTGACCAAAAACACGTAAAGATATTTATAAAACCAAACAAATAGTAGTATAGTACCCAAGAAAAACAAAAAACATAAAAAATAACCGAAAAAACCAAAAACAGTAAAAAAGTAAAAAATCAGGAGAAATCATCCCCCCAGACAAGATTTGATTTGACCCTCCCGTTTGTTGTTCTTTTGAAAAACTCGGAAAACTCTTCGAAACGTAAACCTGTTTTTGATTTCATTTTTCGTTGAACTTTTCTCCAGGAACAAGAGCGCTTCTCAGTTGCTATCATTATTCTGGAACATAAAAAGTCAAACTGGGTTAATTTAAAACTGTTGATGACAGAACTGCTCCAACAAAATCTTCCAGCAAAGCTCCTCCAATAAAATTTCAGTACTGAGTTGCAATTTTAGAAGTCATTCTGGTCCAACGGGGCATACTCCCACGAGAGCCAGTCAAACCCATCGACGAGAATAAAACGCACGTTAATGACGTTAAAGACGAATTCGTGATGAAAAGGAGGGTCAGAATGTTCTGGAATTATCAAATTTCGATTGTCGACAATTATTTCCCGCAAATGTAGAAAACAGCGAGCGAGAACATTGTGCCAGTCGGTGATATTTGGAAGTTTGACCTTGAGCAACGTTTGGTTTTGATTTTGGTGTGAAATGCAATTTTTCAAAAATTCGAATTGAGCCTGTCATGTTTAAGTTTCTCGCGACAACTCAAAATACACGAAAATCAGATCAGAAGAATCGAACTATAATCGCGGGAAAGACGTCCAAAAAAAAGGAGCGTGAATTTGCTGTTCGCAAGTTTGCCATATAAATTGAACGAGAGTAGAGCTGTTGTGACATTCGACCAGAATGGACAAAACTGCAGATTGGATGGATTCAAAATTTTAGCAGCTAACCTTCCGAATTGACGGTTTTAAGAGATTAACAACATTATTGGGACAATTAGTCAAACGGTGAAGGCCAAGATATTCTGGTATTTTGTAAATTTAAAAATTCGAATTGATGACGTAATAATTCTGAGAAGCGTCAAAAACGGCCATTTTGGAAGAAAACCAGAATAAAATCAGAACAACAATAATTGCGATAGCGATAACGACGAGAATTGTGATTGAAAAACAACAACAAATTGCCGAGTTAGCAGAGACCGCTCCGAGTTGCAACTATTGTGTCGCTACAATAGTTGCAAGGCCGTTCACAACAACGGTGAAGGGTAGAAGACAGCCTTCCGGAAGGAAGATAAGGACGTTATTTCCCCGGATTCAGGAATCCAGAGGGGTCTCGAGAGTTGAACTGAAACTCTTTTAAATAAACTTTTAGCTTCCCGGTTATGTCTTGAATTGAATTTAATTAACATTTGAATTCATTTTGCAAGGATGAGAAGCTAGGAGTTGGGGGAAAGGGTTGATCCATCTTCGATGGAGATGATGATTTTTATCTACTGAACAGAAACAATAGTAATATAATAAGTAGTAGTAGCCCTGTTTTTAGGAGTGACCTCGTGTTCTGGGGATACTGAGACCCAGCCATGAGCTCACTAATTTTGCATGTAGTTAAGTTAATTTGAGTGTTTTGACCGAAGCCGAAAGCAGTAAAGTTTTTGTCGACCCGATGTTAGAAAGACCACCAAAAGAACTGGCTTTGGTAGAGACGGTGAAAAGCATATAAAGCTCTGTTCAGACGCTGGTCAGTCGTCTTCGGACCTAGCTTTATTTTCCGTCGTTATGTACTTCCGGGCGAATGTTATATAGATGTTTTTATGGCGCTCCTGGGTGTTATTCTTTTTTAACATCAAGACCGGCAGAACCGTTAACGAGCACTCCGCGCAGAGCGGATGCTCACATTAACGCCCTTAATAGGCTAAAACCGCCGGGGTGGAAGGGTAGTTCGGAATGCGGAAGCCTTCCGAATTACCGTGAATAGCTTTTTAACCTAGTTAAGACCGAAAATTCACGAAGCAGGAAGGGTGGGGGGATCGGCCATCCCCTCGTTCCCTGAGAAGTTTGTGACAAAAAACACTTAAAGATATTTATAAAACCAAACAAAAAGTAGTATAGTACCCAAGAAAAACAAAAAACATAAAAAAATAACCGAAAAATCCAAAAACAGTAAAAAAGCAAAAAAATCAGTAGAAATCATCACCCCAGACAAGATTTGATTTGACCCTCCCATTTGTTTTTGATAGATTTATTGTTGTTACAGGCAATTATATCAGTCAAGATTGTTACGATCAATTTTGTGGGCCGTTTGTGAGGCTTGTACTGTAGGGTTATTTGAGTATTTAAGCACGTTAATGCTAAATTGCGCTCAATCAGGAAGGGTCTGCTGATTTGCGCTCAATCCGGAGGGGTCTTAGGAGAAGACTGATCCGGCAAAAGTACAAGGAGCAACAAGAAGGGATCAACGAGAACAACAATCGACTGTGCAACAGCTGTCAGTGCTGTCTATCTTATGCAACAGCTGTCAGTTGTCCTGCAAAAAGGGAACTCCACCCTCCTCCTGTCCCGGTACTGCTCATTAGTTTTTTTTCTGTTCTATGCAAATCTGGTAACGTTTTTCTGTGTATCTAGCGTCATTGAAATTTGTTTCTGTTATTTTGTATGTATGGCATTTTATAAGCCCGCGGGTAAACGCCAAGCTCCTGAATTTACTGAACATTTTTTCATTTACAACTTTTATTGCATAAAAAATTCCGTAATGTGACAACTAAATCGACAAAACGTAATCAGAAAATCGAATTTTTTAAAGCGGAAGTTTTTCAGTTACTTCGGTACTTTTACGCCCGCGTTCTCTACTGACTGCTAGGCCACGTTTGCCGAAGTGGCCGAGAAATTTAAATACATTGCCAAACAATCAATTGATTTCGCTAAACAAGGTAACCTGAGAATTCTATATTCTGATTCAATAACATTAGTTTATTACACAAGGCTCCAATCATTGTTTTCTTGTGGTAAAAAGGGAAATAAAAACTCATTTAAAAAAAAAAAACGTTCCAAAATCGAACATTTCAAAATCGAGTTTTTGTTCCACGAAAAGCGTCAGCAAAAAACTTTTGCAACTCAACTGCCGTCAAGGGAAAATTAACATTGCAGGGGACAATTCTCAGCCGACAAAAAAAAACAATAAGCTGACAACCAAATTATTCCAAGGAGAAAAATTTCAATAGAAAAAATCTTACAGCTATTGGCAGGACTCGCATCAGGGACCTTTGTCGTCCCAGGCATGTATTTTTCATCTACGCCAAACGGACAAAGTTAGCAGTTGGAAATCCTGAGATGCTAAACACAGCCCACAGACAGAAAAGGCCAAAGAACACATAGAAAACGAAAAAAAAAAAAAAGAATGACTTGTTTTGTGAAAAAAGCAGTTTTCGCAATTCAAGAAAAATCGGGACTTAAAGCTCTTTGCAATTCAAAATTTTTTTGATTATGTTGCTCTATCCAGGTTTTATTGATTAATAAAACCTGGATGGATCAATAGATAAATTTTTTGTTCCGCCGAGAAATTTGAAAATTAAAATCCGCTTTCGAAATTACCTTCCTTTCAAAAAATGAGCTTGAGTAGAAAAAACATCAGAAGTCAAACAGCAGTAACCAAACTTGTCGCGAACAATTTTCCACCTTTTTCTTTGAAAATCAGCAAACAATAACAAGGATAGCCGGTTACTGTACACAGGATGTTCCGACCATGGTCTTAAGAAAACTTCGGTGAAGAAAATTTTTTTTCCAAATTAGTGTAGTTTTTTCTGCTTGGTGTGATAAAAAGATCAGACGTAAAAATAGAATGAAGGCATATTAGACATACATAATAATATAGGCAAACTGAAAAAAAACGTAGACAAATGTAGCTAAAAAAAAACTAGTTTTACTTGCTTTAAATTAAGATTTAAGGTCTTAAATTAGGCTTAACTCAGCTGTTGTAAGCCTGCTCGCTCGCTTTATTCGCTAGAATTAAGATGAAAAATCAAAAATTTCAAACCGGCTTTTCTCAACACTCGGAGATTTTTTTGGAAATTCTTTAATGTGGTTCAAATCGCGACTGAACGGACTGTAATATCATATCACTCAACCCACTCCAATGATTATTTGTGGTACCTGATTTTGCGTTTCAAATGGTCGGAACAAAAAGAATAACTGCTGACTGCAAGGAAGACACAGTCATGGGGAAACAATCTGGTGAGTAATTAAGTGTAATGAATATGTTACGTCATCGCAACTAGACCTACTGTGAGTGCAAATTCCTGCGCCATTCAGCAAAAAATAAAATTCATTGCATCTAAAAAAACTACTCGATCCAAATCAGATTGAATCGCTTTTTCCCCAGTTTTTCTCAGAGCCCATTTCATGATTTAAAACTTTTTGATTATATTTTTGAACTATAAACAATATGCATCAAGTCAAATACGTTTCACTTTTCTAACATTTGCTTGGAGTTTCATAATGATATTAAAAGTCTCTGGAAAATGGATGAATCGAACTTTGTTCCG
Organism: Symsagittifera roscoffensis; assembly: GCF_963678635.1. Taxonomy (NCBI): domain Eukaryota; kingdom Metazoa; phylum Xenacoelomorpha; order Acoela; family Convolutidae; genus Symsagittifera; species Symsagittifera roscoffensis. The sequence goes on from NC_087064.1 coordinate 65,334,421, forward strand.
TCTGATAACTATTCTTTCTGCAGAGTACTTTGGATTTCTTCCGTTTACTGGATAAATCACAGCGGTGACAAGCGTTAAGTCCATCGTTTTTGAGACGTGTTCCACTGTTCCTTTAATTTTGGTTTCGTTTATCAGCTCCACAGTAGTGATACAATCTTCTAATTCCTTGAGAACACTGAATAAAGTATTCAAAAACGGTTTTTTAAAACTTTTTGCTTGATTTAGATTATCGACTCCATCGTCACTCTCCGACATTTCAGTTAACTGAATTGTGTTCAAATACCATTAAAAATCGACATAGTGCTCTGACTTCAATTTATTTAAAACGTTTCTCTTCTAAAGGTTTTTCGATGAAAACAAAACATAAAACACAAATTTCTTCATGGGAGCAATCAATCAAGTTATTATACAGTTGTGAAACCCATTCGCAAAATCTAATTTAGGAAAATGTATTGATAGTTATGCACAAGTGAAGTCCACTGATTCTCTCGCAGACACCGCTATATTTTCCAGTAATTCCAATTTTATTCGAATGACGGAAAAGAGAGTTCGATCAAAAGTTGACTGTTTTGCGTCTGGACATGATTTGGTCGCCTCCAGCTGCATTGAATTAATACGACTTTTCAATACGTCCAAAAATTGGTTTCGCTCAAAATTTTTCAATCTAATCTTTTCAAGCTTATCTTTCAATTCTTTGTTATTTTCGCGTATCTGGGCCTCTTGATTATTCTTTTGAAAAACTCGGAAAACTCTTCGAAACGAAAACCTGTTTTTTGATTTCATTTTTCGCTGAACTTTTCTCCTGGAACAAGAGCGCTTCTCAGTTGCTATCATTATTCTGAAACATGAAAAGTCAAACTAGGTTAATTTAAAACTGTTGATGACAGAACTGCTCCAACAAAATCTTCCAGCAAAGCTCCTCCAATAAAATTTCGTTACTGAGTTGCAATTTTAGAAGTCATTCTGGTCCAACGGGGCATACTCCCACGAGAGCCAGTCGAACCCTCCGACGAGAATAAAACGCACGTTAATGACGATAAAGACGAATTCGTGATGAAAGGGAGGGTCAGAATGTTCTGGAATTATCAAATTTCGATTGTCGACAATTATTTTCCGCAAATGTAGAAAACAGCGAGCGAGAACATTGTGCCAGTCGGTGATATTTGTAGGTTTGACCTTGAGCAACGTTTGGTTTTGATTTTGGGGTGAAATGCAATTTTTCAAAAATTCGAATTGAGCCTGTCATGCTTAAGTTTCTCGCGACAACTCAAAATACACGAAAATAAGATCAGAAGAATCGAACTATAATCGCGGGAAAAAAGTCCAAAAAAAGGAGCGTGAAAATGCTATTTGCAATTTTGCCATATAAATTGAACGAGAGTAGAGCTGTTCTGACATTCGACCAGAATGGACAAAACTGCAGATTGGATGGATTCAAAATTTTTAGCAGCTAACCTTCCGAATTGACGGTTTTAAGAGATTGACAACGTTATTGGGACGATTAGTCAAACGGTGAAGGCCAAGATATGTAACATTCGCCCAAATATCACACAGCGACGGAGCGTAGAAAAAGTACCTATCAACGACTGGCAGGCGTCAGTTACCTTAATTCTACTCGTTTTTCACCGTCTCGACCTTGCCAGTTGATTTTCTGGTCTGTTTAGGGCAAAGTAAAAAGTTACCATTTTTAGGCCATCAGTCAAACGACTTTTGATCAGCTTTCGTTTGCATGCGAACACAACCACATAGCTGAGTCTCGGATCCTCAGACTACGTGATTGTCATTAAAAACACGGCTCGAACCACCTATTTCTATATGTTTTTGTGTGACAGTTTTATATTAAATCCATTGGAGATGGATTGACCCTTTCCTTTTTTCTATCTACTCATGCTCTGAAATATTAAATAATAACGGTGTTAATTAAGATCTAGGACATTACAGCAGCTGTTATAGTCAGTTTACCCAGTCCCTTCACATATAACAGTCTCTGGGGGACCAAGCCTCCGCTCCCGTGATTTTCTTGAGATAACACTCTTATCTCCTATATTTCGTGTCCCGGGAGGGTTCCGTGGTATTTCTCTTCCCCCCACTGAAGCCTCCGTCTCCACAAATATCTGTCGCTAAGGTCCTTATCGTGTGTTCTTGCCACGATAAGAGGCTCCGTAATTTTTCTGTCTCTGATACAACTGTTCTTCACAATCTATATCGTGGTTCTGATTTTCGTCTTTTTTATTCAAAATGGCCATCTTTTTTCTATTTCTCAGAAATGTTCTTCTTCCAATCGAAATTTTAAAAATAAAAATTCTAGAACATTCTGACCCTCCGTCGCAACACTTTTCTGTTCATAAGGCCTTTAGTCACTCTTTTTTCGGTCGCGGGAAGGTTGTGCTGTGTCATCCGGCAGAATGGCACATACTCCCCGGACAAGTCTCCATCAATGTCCCTATTGATCGAACAACACCGGGTTATCGTCAAGTAGGTATCCAGTTTTCTGTAACCAATCTTAGAAATCGCATAAGAAAATGAAATTTATCTACTCCACCTCAACTCACTACGTGTTCACAAATGGCATCGTACTACATCTCACTGCCTTTCAACATTTTCACAAAATTTGCACCATGAGGAGTGTCCTAGATAAAATTTCTTTTCTGACTACTTACGTCATCTCGCCATAAAACTTCTTTTCGCTCTTTGTGATTAAAAAGTGGGACGTGGCACGGCCACGCACCCGTTAAAATTAACTTAAGACTACTCACCAAGTATAATCAGTCATTTATGCGGTCCTTTCCATATTAAAACTAAGAAACTCTGTGGCTAGGAAAGTTATTGAGTTACCCACCCTTCTCGAGCGAATTTACTCAAACTTACCATGTCGCCACACAGTGAAATTGTGTCTTACACAGGTTAAAAACTTCAGTCGGGAATAAATAGGTAAATATACTCACCTATGCTCCTTATATACATACATAGATAGTAGTAACTAAAATCAACAATTTCAACAATTTTAACAATTGCAACAATTTTCAAAGTTTGGTCTGACCAAACTAGATCAAAACAAAAAGTTTAACAAGTTCAATAATCAAAACTTGGTTGATTTGTTCAAGTTTTAGCACACAAATACAATCAAGTTTTTTTCTCCTTCTCTTCTCTTCTTCGGTCATCTTCATTCCATCATTTCTCCATCCTGATGTTCAACGTCACTGTCTTCCAGAACTTTCTCTAACATGTCCAGAGAGTTGCGGGCCGTGCCCCAACCCTCCTGTTCCAACAGCCTCGGTTTGCAACAAGGTAGCAAGTCCACATTCACCTTCTGCTCCCGGTTCCTGCAAAAGCTGTTGTGAAGACACAGGCTCACGTTTCGTTCTAGGTCAGCTCTTAAGACCTCTTTCTTCTCATCTTCAGTAACACAAGGCGTTCCAGCTACCCGCTTCACCGCTGTGGTGACCGCGTTTCTGTGCGTCAAGAATGCTCGTTTATAGGCTCCTGGTCCTATATCTAGCTGGAAAGATTGATAGGCTTCCGTATTCCTTGACATGTGACGCTTCGCGCGTTCATACATCCAAGATGTCATCACTGCACGGAACCAAGGCATCAATCTTTGCCTTGACCATATTCTTTCAATGGCTTTAGGTATTCTCAGAACCTTGCAGGTGGTTCTGAAAAGATCCAATTCACGACTCATTTTAACGTTGCTCAACTGTTCAGGAGTCGGCACGGCCGTCTCCTGCTCACTTGTGTCCGCGTTAGCCTCCAACCATCTCACTGCTAGCATGGCGCTAACCACCACGATTGACACTTGTTGATTCTGATCGGGCAACCCCGTGGAGTACAACTCCTCCACGTCCCATACTAGGATCAGATTCCCGCGTTTGGGGTACCACAACGTCTGCGCCAAGCAGTGGCAAGGATACTCCCCATGGGTTCTCACTATGTTCCTTCGGGTCCGATACCCTGAGGCTCCCAGCAACGGTTCCACTTCCATCAGGATTCTATGTAAATCGTCTTTCTCTTCTATGGTGGGGAATTCAGTAGGTAACGCTCCACTCGCTTTCTGTTTCTCGAACTCACTCACGTTTCCTTCGTTCAGTCTCATGAACTCTTCACCCACAACGTCTTGCAACTCGCCTTCGGATCTCTTCGGGACTGCCCGAAAGATCTTTGCCAACAAGTTATATGACCTCTCTGACATTCTGGCCAACCTCACGCACTTTGGCACAGAGAAAAGTTGGTCAACCAACACTTGTTGCGTCCTCGCATCCATCACCACCATGTGCGTAGGATACTTGCTATTACAATACGGCGCTGAGCTTGAACCCACCATATATTTTGAACCAGTAGGTCTGTGATAGGCTTCACTATCCTTCAGATTCATTTCATTCTCTAGGGCTTCTCGCCAGCCTCCAATCTTTTGTTCTGTCTGTAATGCTCCAGGGAATATTTCCACGCTGAGGGACGTCACCAGCTCATGGGCACGCTCCAAGCGCTCGAGCGATTCTATCGAACTCGTCATGCTGCAAAATCCCAAGGCTGTGATCAGGTTTACGTCCGTCACCCCATGGCAGTCTGCGACCAACTCCATGGCACTCTTATCTGACATGCTCAATCTTCCGTACAATCGTGCCAGTTGTCGATGCTGCTCGCTTAGCGTAATCAGGCAGTGTTCCAGGTTACAAACATGTCCTTCCATCCCACTGTGTTGAGCCAAGCATGTGCCTTGCTTCAACCAATTACTCGATGTACCTTTCTCGGACAGCTCCGTGGACGGGTTGCTCTTCTTCTTCGTCAATCTCATGGCCAGCAGGTGATGTATCATGGCCAGATCATGTAAACTCGCATCATCATCCCGTTCTAACATGACATCTGCGGTCATGTCCCAGATTAAGCCTGCGTTAGGATGGGGACACCAGGAAGGTTTCATGAGTTCCCACATCACTACTAGACTGGTTTTCAAGGGACCGTCCCAAGAACCACAATCAAAACTCACTTGCCCTTTTAGCTCGGGAATCGAGGGCTCGACTACTCGTTCTTCCAAAATAATTCCAAGCTTGGGTTGTTCCACCATCAACATTCCAATTTCCTTAATCCGTTCAACCCAGAAGTTGAGCACTGTGACTTGCTCGTAGTCGAAGTATGCTTCCCTGGCTTCTTCGTTCACGAAGGGATTATACGCCATCCCCGGTATGCCAGACACGTATTGGAATGACTTCAGTTTCCCTAGTGTTGCAAACTCCTTTTGTCCTCTGGCCGCTTCAATCAAGTCTCTGCTCACTCTCAATTCTTTGTTGGAGTATCTTCTCACCTCTTCCAACTTGCGATAGCTTTCCATATCATTCGACTCCTTGCTTGGCACGGTCAATGGCATGTCCTGATATAGCTCTAGGAGTGCCCTCAGGAAGTTCCTTTCGCAATCAACTCCCTTTTGCCGAATGATCTTTATACATTCTCCTAACACAGGAGTGGGGATGCGATCCACCACGAACCTGACAAAGCAAAGGGCATCCTTACGCTTAGCCCATGCTATCGCTGAATCGTCTTTCGAAATCAATGCTCGTAGAGCTTCCATTAACTCTAGCTCCTGTTCTCGTGATTTCGAGTCATTACTGGCTTCATACTCCGCCTTTTTGATGCCCATCAAGCACCAAGCCAGTCATACTTGCAGATCAGTTCTCACGCAAGGATGAGCCAGGTATGCTGCCACAGTAGCAGGTGCATTCATCGTCTCATCGAAGTATTTCTGGAGGGCCGCCCTCCAAGAAATCTCTAGCAGTTTTTCCAATCCAATTTCGTTCGCTTCTGATGACATTACTGTGCCATACTCTTTTCGATTGAAGTTAGAGTTCTCCGTAAGCCCTTTCAAATATTCTTGCATGGCTCGCTTCTCGCTCCAAGCCATCAAGTGCCCTCTTGCGGAGTTCCTCGCTTTCAACATCTCCACATAACCCCCTGCCGGATCTCCCATGTGGACCGATTCCGGCACAGTTATTCGACTGTACTCGACCACGTCGAGTTGTCCTTCCAGTTTCAACTTGGCCATGTTGATCCGCGAGGGCCTATAATCTTCAAGTCCTCCAGATCCACATTGACTGATGACTTCCATTTCTAACTTAGTGTCTGCCAGGGTTCGCGCCGTCTTCTTCGATCTAGTGGCGGTTACGGTCAGACCTGCCAAGAGCATAGGGGGTATCAGATTCTCTTTTTCAATTCTGATTTAAAATTTAGCACCAAGGTGGATCGTCCACCTTTATCTTTGTCAGAGTAGCACGAATAAGCGCTGTCACCTTGATGGCACAAACATAAAACATATCATAACAATAACATAACATAAACACATAAACATCACACACCTATACTATCATATAAAAACCTAATCCCTAATACTGTACCTAAAGCCTAACCTAAAACTTGACTCTAATTCTTATCGAGCAACTTAATAAAAACCACTTATCGCCGAGCGCAATTCTTAGCATATGCTCAGATAGTATTTTTTATGTAAGTAAACCTCTATGTCAGTCTCTGAAAATATCACATGCACAAGAGCGTACAACTCTCTCGGGTGTAGCTTCCCTCTATTGGGATCATAAACTGGCAACGAGAGAGAGGTCACACCTCTCTCAACCAGGAAATCCCTAAGTCGAGTCAAGGCCAATACCAAGCTCTCCGGATTCACGTGTTGCCTATCAGTAGCTTTCGTAACCAAAAAACACAAATATTTCCCTGGTATCTGTGATGCAACAGGGGGCAACGCAATCATTCCTCCTACACCCGGCCTCTGTTTCCACAAAATTTCGATATTCTTGTACTCTCTTTTAAAGTCGGCCGCTAGTGCTGTTTTGAAGCTTACGTCCGCAGTTATCGCTATGGCGCACGTGCGTTCCGTGAGTATGAAATCGCTGTCCGTTATAACGATATTGTTCGAATAGTGGTTCGGGAGATCAAAATACGATTCAAAGATTCGTCCAAAAGGTGGTTTCTTAGCATTCTCGCCCTCTGTCTCTAGTTCTCCGGTTTCCCTTGCCAATTTCAATTTTTTTATTATGAGATTTTCGGTGTGGGTGAGTCCTACCCCCACTCCCCGGACAAAAATATCCATCGACGTCCCGGTCGATCGCCCAAAGTCTAGGAGACCGAGGTTGGATTGTGGAACACGTAGAGGACCATCTGGGGCGACCCAGTTGGACTCGGTATTGTCATGACTGATGTATTTGACGCCGTCTCTGTCGACGTCCTGAATCGTCAGGATCGTCTCTTTTGGATCTGTCGGCAGATCGTGGAGCCATTCGAGCACGCGCAAGTTTGTTAGTTCTTGCTCATGAGTCTGTTCCGCTTCTGGTTCGAACTCCACTTCCGGTTCTGATCGATCGTCGATCCAATCTTGATCCATATCGTTCACAAGGTCGATTTCTTCTAGCATCGCTACTTCGTCCAGCCCCACCAGCGAGTCTATGACATCACTCACTACTATCCGGTCTACAACGAAGTCCTCGCCATACGGATTGCATTTCTTCTGGTTTTTTCCCCTCTTACTTTGGCGTGTCTCCATAGTGAGCGGAAAGTCAGGCCGTATTCCTTTGTCGACTTCGGTTTGTTCCGGGCAATCCCAGTCTTCTTCGGCATAGGGTAGAGTTTCATCGTCCACCTCTACTCGCTCAGTCAACTCGAGATCCAGTGGTAGATCGCAATCGTCCACCATCTCATTCCCGTCGTTCTTGTCGCGAGTACCCCTTTCATTCACTTCACAAGCAGGATCCACTATTAAATAGTCTCCCTCTTGCATGTCCGCTGGGATGCACCAATCCTCGGACGAGGCGTTGTGTGGTTTGATATTCTCGTAATGAGTCGCTCTTCCGGTGCTCAGCCGATAAAAACGACCTCCTTGATGCACCTCTGTTATCTGAAATGGACCACGCCATTTCTTTAATAGTTTCTTGGTTCCTTTTGGTGGAACCACTTCCTGGAACACCCAGACGTAATCGCCAACTGAGTAGGCTTTTGCATCGGCTGTTCTTTTATCAAACCTCCTTTTTTGTCTAATTTGCGCCTGTTGCGTATTCCTCCTGCATAAGTCATTGAGGTCCTGTTGTCTTCTAATGACGTCCCGCACGTACGTTTGCGGTGCTGTCCTCTTCCCTTCATATTCAGGGTAGAAGAACGTTAACGGGAGTGCTTTTTCATGACCCGTCAGCATCATATGCGGACTTATTCCCGTGGTGGAATGCTCCGTGCTGTTGTAAGCACCCATCACTTGCGGCAAGTGCTTGTCCCAGTCATCCATATAGCGTGAGCAGTAGACTCTCAACATGGATACCAGTGTGCGATTCTGCCTCTCGACTAGGCCATTCGTTTGCGGGTGATAAGTGGTCGAGTGGGCCTGCGCTACCTGCGACCTTTTCATTAACTCTTTCGTGAGATCACCTACGAATGCTTTGCCATTGTCCGGTTGGAACGTGATGGGGCAGCCATGCCTTGCTATCCACACGTTTATCAAATGATCGCATGTTTCTTCTGCCGACGCTGTCATGCAGGGTGCTGCCTCCGCGTACTTCGTAAAATGGTCGATCATTACCAGCACCTGATTATAGCCCGTTGCTGTCATGCAGATTTTCTGATGATCAATTTGCACCACTTCGTTGAAACCTGACGATTCTATTGACTGTAGGGGGAACCTTAGTTTCCTGGGATCCTTTGCCTGTTGACAAGACAGGCATGCGGCTATCCATTTCTCACAAGCCTTCTTCAATCCCGGCCATTCGAATCGTTTTTGTATCCTGTTATACACTTTGTCCACGCCTTGATGTCCCATCTGATCATGTGAGCGAAAGAGCAATTCAGTCTGGTACAACTGTGGTAACACTATTGAGTTGTATTTATAAAGGACCTTGTCCTCCTCCTCGCGCTTACAGGCTACGATTCCGTCCTTATTCAGGTACAACAAGTCTTTTCTCTTCAGGTAAAACTGCTTCAGGATTTTGTAGCTGTCTTCTTCCAAGTCTCCCTTGTCAGGTGCTCCATTCTCGATCCATCTTTTCAGACTGCTCGTCATTCTATCATTTCGTTGAGCCCTCAGGAGATCCGACAGCCTGTACCTGGCTTTCAAATACGTCTTCACCACGTTCATTTGCCCACTCATTATCTCCGGAGCATGAGCATCGTCCATCAACTTGACACACCATATCTTTTTCAAAGGCGTCGCTTCTTGCACAGATGGTTCCAGATTGGTACGGACGACCGTACCATGTGGCAGCAATCTGGTTGGGCGTTTTGAAACTGCTATCAGCTCGAGCTCGTCTGCGGCATTATCTACCACAGTGCCCTCTTCATCTGAGGTGTATCTGTCCCTGTCTGGATCCTGATGTGTTTCTCGGTCCAGCCCACGCTGCTTCCAGTCTACCAACAAGGAGTGGATTGCGATCTCTGACACATCGGAATTGGAAGTTGTTTCAGACGTGTTGTCCCAGGACTGGGGTCTCGAGTCACCACTTGAGTCGACTGATTCCTCAACATCATATTCCAAGTTGTCTGAGATGTTTCTCGACTCCCCGGACAAAACTCTGTCCATCGGTCGCTTTGAACCCGACTCCCCGGACAAAATTCTGCCCCTAGGTGGTCTAGTCAACCTCTCCCCGGACAAGTCGTCCTGCACGGGTTCAAAGGTGTCTGACTCATCAGAGGAGACGTCCTTGACTGGCTCGAAGATGTCAGACTCCCCGGACATTGTCTCGTCCACGGACGAACAATCTGGGCTTGGCTCGTATTCCTCTTTTGCATCCGTGAAGTGCACTCTCCTCGTGAAGCTAGATTTCGACCTGATCCTGACTTCCTCAGTAGCTTGGTTTTGATTCGATGTTCCATATTCAGTGAACGAAGTTCTCAACAATACTTCTTTCGGCATCGAGGTCACCAGCTGGTTGACGATCGACCTGCAATCCCGTTCAACGCCTCGGCTGCGAATGGACACTGGCCTCTTCTCCGTTCTCTCGGTGACAGTCAACCTCTGCATAGTCTCTATCCATTCACGATCATGCCTATTCACTTCCCTATCCAACAAGTCACGGAGTTTTCCCATGACGTCCGGCGCCACGTTCACCGTCTTATTCAATAAAGCGATGCTGTTTATACCCAGCCTGGTCAGTTCTTGCTGTACGAAGTTGGATCGGACTAGCAGGTCCAACGGAACGGGTTCGCCTCTGGCTAAAAGCTTTATCTCCGCGGCCGTCTCCACTGGAAGGTCAGGGTGTCCAGGTATAGGATGTCCTGATTTGTCTAACCACCTAGTAAGTGGCAGCTCATCGTAGGTTTCTTTGTCCAGAAAGGAAAACCCCTCTTTGATCTCTGATTGGTTAGCCTGCTTCTCCTCGAGGCGCTCATAAAATTCTGTCTTTTTACTGAGGCTACCTGCGTTCTGGTGCTTGTCACGGGTACGGTGCTCTATGATCATGTGGTATCCATCCAGGCGCACAATCCAACGACCAATATAGCTTTGGTCCATCGAATAGGTTTTCAGCCAGGCAAGGGCACGATTATCCACACGTAACTTGAAGGGAGCACTCCCCAAGTAGGCCCTGTATTTTTCCACGAAAGTGATCACCGCAAACATCTCCGCTTTTGGTGCGCCGTACTTCATTTCAGTATCACTCAGGACTTTACTCCCGTAGGCTATCGGACGAAGAACCGTTCTCCCGTTCCACTCCTGCTCCTGGTGAAGTATGCCCGATATCGCAACCACTGATGCATCCGTGTCCAGCACGAACATTCCCTTCTCTGTTGGCATGCCGAGGACCGGTGCCTCGCAAAGTTCACGCTTGATGTTTTCAAATGAAACTTGTGCCTCATCAGTCCAGGTGAACTTTTTGTCCTTGTTTCTCATCAGCCTCTGCATGGGGTATATCTTGTCAGCATACCCCTTGATGAACTCTCGATAATAATTTGCGAATCCCAGAAAACTCATCAGCTGTGTATCTGTCTTAGGTGCCTTCCAGGTCAGCACTGCTTCAACCGCTTCGGGATCTGGTCTCACTCCATGTTTGTCAACCAGGCGGCCCAGATACTTTATGGAATCCCTGAGGATTTCACACTTAGAGGGTTTGCATTTCAGACCCGCCTGCTTCATGCAAGAAAACACCTCCTCCAACCTTTCTATGTGGTCTTCCAAGGTTGGTGTTGCAATCACGACATCATCGACATAACACATAATGAGATTCCCGTATTTCTTAGTGACGCTCGTGAGTGCCTGGGCCATCAGTCGCTGGAATGTGGCCGTCGCGTTGCACAATCCGAATGGCATCCTCTTCCACTGGAACAGTCCCAGCTCACACGCGAAACCTGTTTTCTCTCGATCTTGCTTTCTGAGTGGCACTTGCCAGAATGCGGAGCCCAAATCCAACGTCGTGAAGAACTTAGCGTCTCCCAGCTTGGATAGGCTCTCATCGATGCGGGGAATCGGGTATGCGTCCTTTATAGTCACTGCGTTCAGATAACGGAAATCACAACAAAATCTGAGTTGTCCCCCTTTCTTTTTCGCCATGACCACGCCACAAGCCCATGGGGACTTCGACGGCTCAATCATGTCGTACTCCATTAACATTTCAATTTCCTTCCTACACGCTTCTGACTTGTTTGGGGTCATTCTTCTCGCCCCTTCCCTATGAGGTACCGAGCCCTCTTCTATCTCAATCTCGTGCTCTACAAAATTGCAACAACCTATATCGGCCTTATGCTTTGAAAAAACGTCTGCGTTCCGATCTAGCACCGCCCTGAGCGAATCTAGTTCCTTGTCAGATATTTTACCCTTCAGATGTTCTATCTCAGGTAGGACAGGCCTATTCGCTGCTAACTCTGCTTCCGTCGGCCTCTCAGGAAAGTTGGAACAACTAGACAGCCCATCATCTGTTTCCGACTTCATTGAAAACAATTTCCTAGAAGATTTCAATTCAATTACTCTTTTCATTATACATTCTTGGTTCGCATGTAATGGACATTTAGTTACGTCAAACTTCTTCAAGTTCTCCACACTCAGAAAGTCTGTGTTCAGAGGCAAAGCGTAGCCAAGTTTCTTTCCCCTCTGTATTGTCACTGTTGTTGCTTCTGTGTTCAATAACACACTCACACACAGTCCGCTCTGAGTGAGTGAGAAGCTTCTTCCTAAAATAGCCGAGCTTTTACTGTTTGGATTTGGTACCAGACACACCTGTCTGTCATTGCTGAGTTCATTCAAGTTCCTCATCCTAAACGTCGCTACTACGGCTTGGTTCGGTTTTAATCTAACTTTTCGATCCAGAAAAATCGGCACCTTGGCCTGATTAATTAAGATCTTATTAAGGGGTCTTTTCTCATACTTTCTTTCAGGATCCTTGATCCTAATCAATCCGTCATTGAGATCAATCGTGACGTCAAAGTTGCGAACGAAATCCCTTCCTAGGATGAACTGGTCGGATTCATCCAAATTCTCTACTACTAGGAAGCTCATCCAAAGATGTCTTCCTCCAAGCTGCAGTGAGATGATCGGGGTTCGTCCGGCGACATAGATCGCTCCCTGATTGGCAGCTGCCAACCTGATGTTTGTCGGTATGAGATCCGATCTTTCGAAACCCATGTCGGTCCAAGTTTTGACTGGCATGACACTAACCACTGCTCCCGTGTCTAGCAGCCCCTTTACTGAAAGTTGTCTGCCTTGCACGTCCAGAACGTGTGCGGCCAGATCTGCCTCGCAACCAATATGCACAGCATCTTGTTCGAGCATCGCGTTGTGTCCGATTCGTCTGACCTTCAGCTCCTCTTGACCAATGTATATCCGGCCAGCCTGATCGTTCGCATCAGTTATGTGAGCTTTCGTGTAGATATTGATGCCATCTACGTTCATCAGAATCGGGTAAGGGCCATGGACATCGATATAATGTCCGTCCACTTTCATCAGCCTCGGACCTCCCGTTGTGAGCAGCGCTCGCACTGCCCTGGAGTCCAGTTTGGGATCCTTCTCCTTCAGGTAGTCGGCATAGATGTCCAGGTGGACCAGTGTAATCTCGGATGGCTCGCTCAGGTTCTTGACCACCTGGTGCCCTGCGACTGAGATGATAGACATTATTTTGGCCCCTGCCTTCGTCATGCCGAAAGTCTTGCCAGATATAACGTTCAGTTTTAGTCCCTGTTTCTTGGGCTCTCTTTCATCTTCTGCTCTTGTCGTCTTACTCAGGACATTAAGACTTTCCCGAAGATCTGTGCTCTCCAGCTCCGACCTTACCCATTGCTCCACTTCTTTCGTGGCAAGGTCCTGTTTGACATTCTGCAGCGCTGTCCTTGCCGCCAGGCCGTAATCCACCTTGAGTGGACTAGACGACTCTGCTTCGAGGTTCGAGGCTACCACCTCGTCAGGCCATGTCTTAACCTTTTTGGTCGCAAAGGTGCTCGGTGTCGTTTCCTTTCTCCGAGATTCAGCCTCGTTCATCAGACGTGCTCGACTGGCCTTGACACCCGAAAGCGCCTCTTCGTGGCGGGGATGTTTCGCGTCCGCTACTGCGTCCCAAAATTGAGTACAATCCGACTTGAAGTGTCCCTCCAAATTACAGAAGAAACACCTCGGACCATATTTCATGATGAGCCCCCTGACGTACTCCTCATGATCCTCGTCGGTCGCGTCGGCGTCCTCAAGAAAGTGGCCTATGGCCTTCATGTTCTGTTTGTATGCAGAACACGCAGAAACGTGATGGTCCATCGAACCACAATTCGCGCATGACCTCCTCTTGTCCATGTCATTGCGAGGTTTGTACCAACTGGAATTCGCACCAGTGTTTGTCCCGCTATAGTTGCCATAATTGCTGTAACGGTTTTGCGCCCTCGGTTTTATGAGTAAATACTCGCGTGACTTCATACGCAAGTCGTCGGGCGTGGGTACCTGGTCAAGCGACAGGGTGAAGTGAGTGGGCAACATCGTCTTCAACTCCTCACTCCTTACACCATCCATGAACTTCGAAGCGATCGCCAAGTTTCGTTCGGATATTCTCTCATCCGGGTTGCTCCTCCTCCTGAGCAATTCAAGGTCGTTCAAGATTTTATCTATTGATTCTTCATCTCTCTGACGCCTCTTCTCGAACTTCACCATGGCCTGGTGCCCTTGTACTCCAGAGCCGAAACGATTCAGCAGGATGTCGAATATCTTGCGAGCGCTGTCTCTCTCATTGGCTCTTTTCGCCATTACACAATTTAATGCAGTATCCTCCAGGTTGCTCGTCAGCGCGCTGCACTCTTGTTTCTTGGAGAGATTCTCTTCCTCAAAGTGTAACTTCATCACCTCTATCCAAGTATCAATGCAGCCGTCTGACTCGTCTTTATATGACTTCGGCTTTTTCAGTGTTCTTCTTGACCTCTCTCCTCTCTCGGTTGACTTCGAGAGCTTGGTGATGAATGTTTCAAGAGATCTGTTCAGAGGCTCAAACATCGAGGCATACATCGTTGTGTCTTGTGAGACTGTAGTCAGATCTGGTACTGAACTGACTTGTGGCACGGTTGGCAATCTTGTCTCCGGGGTGGCATCTGCCTCCGGTGGGACTGGATTTGTCCAGCCAGGCCTCTGCGGGGCTGCCCTTGGCCGCTCCTTGTTTCTATGTTCGTAGTTCGTTCTCGAGCCTTGCTGGGCTCTGGCACTGTTGCCCGTACCATCTCCAACATTCGCATGGCGTGAGCGCTCCCTTGAGTTGGAAAGCTCCTGCCAATTATTCCCATTCAGGATCGCGTCAAGCTTCCGCATCATCAAGTCAGATTTGGCGTCCAACCTCCTTTCCAGGCCAGTCATCGTTTGGGCGTAGGTATTATCATGATCATTCAACAATCGCTCGATCTCTCTTGTCATCCTAGCCTCTCTTTCTGACTCTTTGTTTGCCTGAGCCAGGCTCTCGGCCAGGCATTGATCGGTGTCACGAATCAATTGAGCCTGATCAAACCTCGCCTGCGACTTCACGTGCGTTAGCTCATCTTTCAAATTCTCTCGACCATGGTGAGCTCTCTCGTCAACTTGATCTATCCGCTTAGTCATGTCTCGCCTCAATTCATCCAGGCCATTCATCACACCAGCGAACATATCACTTATGTCACCAGCTGCCCCCAGTGGCGAGGTTAGCCCCAGAGAAGACGAGGTCAACTGTGGCTGTAGCCTAGTACTTGATGACGCACCGCCCTTTTGCTTGTGCATTGACGTCATCAGTCTGTCAAACGTTGATGATGCTCCCATCGTTATCCCATCTGACATAGGCCTGGTCGGCGAGGCAGAAGATGCCTCCCTGCTCATGTCGTTCCTTGGGCACGGTGTGAAGTTCACATCCGGATGGGTTATCTCCGGGTAGTCATCACTGGAAGTCAAACCTACAGTTGGTAGTTACGCCATGCGTGCGTCGTACAAGGACTTCCAACTCTTCTTGGCCTTCGAGAACGTCTGCTCTTCACCCGGACTCATACTCGACATCATCGCGTTGTTACTCTGTTTGGCCAAGGATGAGTGTGCACTTGTCAGATGTGAAGGTTCCTTTCTCCATTTATAGCTCTTAGTCTCTGATTTGGACATTCCCCTGTACAACACTTCCTCCCGAGGTTCGACCTCGGAACGCTCCGAGGTCTCCTCTGTCCTCTCGACTTCCTCTCGTTCGAGGACCCCGTCTGGCTCAAAGTCGGGTCGAATGAGCGTTCGCTCCCCTTCGTCAAAGGGATCCACCGGCGTTTCGCTCGCAGGCTCGGCCTCGGCGCTCCGCCCTTGATTGCCATCAAGGTTTTTCTCGCTCCTTAGTCTCATTTCGATCACTGAAATATCAGGTTGACCTTTAGTCGATTCGTCTTCAGCAAACGCGTCGGAAGCGCTGCTAAACGAGGTTTGGCTACGCCTAGTTCTAAATTTCCGCGTGCTTCCCTTGCTTAGCCTGGGAATTTTAGTAGTCGATCCTAACGAGTCCCTGCGCTGCATAGTTTTGTACAAAATGAAAGTATTCGTAATTTGATGGCAATGCAAACGTACCACAAACAAGATTTAGTTAAATCACTTAACGCTGCCTACTCGATTCCGTCAGTATCAAAATGTCTCTTAGATCTCTCACGACTAAATTAGTGACTCAGCTAAAGTTACACACAGGGTCTACCCAGTATTGATATAATGCTAACTCAACCCGGTTGTATAGTATAACAGTATCACTAAGTTTCCACAAGATATAATCGACACACAAAACACAATCGATAATCAGATAAGAATATCCTACAGGTGACAGCGACCTTTTGTCAGTATCAATTTATCGCCACACAATTTATCAAGTCACTGCTTTGTTAAAATTAAACAATCTTCCATAAAAAGCAGTGATGATTCAGAAATAGATAAATAAAACTTAGTCTTAAAGAAAAAGACTTCCCCCAATCGGAACGATCCGAAAGAACGAAGCCCAGGACACAGTCTTCTCAAGTGGGTGTGTATTTGCCTAATACACCCACCGAGGTCTTCTTTTAGGTGTCCTGCGATTGCCCGAGCTGTCCTACTAAGTAGCTCAAGGCAACCTCTTGGTCGAAAATTCGTCTAATCTATGAAAAAGCTCTCCCACACTCGGACTGCTCCAAGTGCACGAGAGTAGGGAACAATTCTTCTTCTCAAGTGGGTGTGTATTTGCTTAATACACCCACCGACGTCTTCCTTTATTTGTTCCCGGATTGCCCGAACTTTCCTATTAAGTAGCTCAAGGCAACCACTCAACCAAAATCACAATCAAAAAAAAATCTTGTTCGGGTACTTCTAATACACCCAATATAGAATCCAAAGTTGATCACGAATTTCCGGGTCAGAATGGGTTCTTATGACCCTGATAAGCACGCCTAATATCCTAATATGATCCTAATTAAATGGATATTTTCCGTTTCCCAAATTGCCACAGAAGGTTTACTCAAGTCTCTTACAAGGAGGGTCGCTAGAAGGTTTAAGACACTCCGGAGGGTTACCTCGGAGGGTACCTCAATCACTCAAGTTACTTAGGAGGGTATCTTAATCACCCAAGCTACTTCGGAGGGTCCCCCTAAATTTAATAAGGAGGGTCAATAAGATGCTTAATACGCTCCGGAGGGTCACTTCGGAGGGTACCTCCAAAATTTTCAAATTTTCTGATCTCACTTGGAAGGTTCTCCTACTAGCTTCAAAAAACGTCAAAATAAGCTAAGGGTTCTAGGGGGAGCTGTTTCAACTTCTTAGGGTGATCTCGTGGAAATTTTCCACTAAGGAGGGTTGCTAAAGGGCTTAGCTGACTCCGGAGGGTCACTTCGGAGGGTTCCCCCAAAATCAAGAAAAAGGGTTAAATCACCGCAGTAAAGCCTCTGAAAGCGGTCTACCTGACTTAAAACTAGGTTGGCTGACACGGTCAACCTTCCCAGTTGAATAAAAAGATGTTTTGATAAAATTTTCTGCCGCTCGGAGGGTTGCCCGTTACTTGGACCCTCCGAACCAACAAATTCTAAAAAAATTTTCTTTTCCGAAATAATCAACCCAAAAACGGTTGCGATTCGGAAAAGTGGTCAAAAACGTCGACTTATGGTACCAAAATTATCCCGATCGGATAACTAGTCTTTGAGAAATCGCCAAAAACGCGTTCGTCAGAATGGCCTTTTTCACCACCTGAATAGGATCTGAAAGACTTTTTTCGCAATTCCGGTCGAGAGTGCCTAAAAATACTTGAAATGAGCTTAGCAGCCCTGTACGGCACTGGAATAATGCAAAAAACCGGACCAAAATTGGTTTAGAAACAAAAATTTGGCCAAAAACTATC
Source organism: Symsagittifera roscoffensis (assembly GCF_963678635.1). Classification (NCBI taxonomy): domain Eukaryota; kingdom Metazoa; phylum Xenacoelomorpha; order Acoela; family Convolutidae; genus Symsagittifera; species Symsagittifera roscoffensis. Next base: position 65,352,192 of record NC_087064.1, read on the forward strand.
AATTTTGGACCCTCCGATTCCTTCCTTTTCCAAACCTTAAGTCGTTAGCTCTATCCACGGAGCTACTCGGAGGGTTACCCAAAAATTTCTCTAGTAACCTAGCACGTTATGCTAGCACGCTCCTAACGCAAAAAATTTTATTGCTCTAATTCTAAAAACTCAAAAACTCGATCCCCAAAACAGATTGACAAAATACAGAAAATTATCAAAATTTTGGTCGAAAAATTCTCGTTTTTCTAACTTCCACTGAACCTTTGCTCACGCGGTTTCTTTAATAAAGGGGATCGAACTACGTGGCTACTCTCTATATAAAAGCTTTTTGCCTATCGGAAAAGCTCGGATATCCGAAAATTTGGGGGTCTATAGTTTGGTCGAAAATTGGTAATTTTCGACAAAAAATGGGTGTTTCTTGGGTCTAAATAGGAGATAAGTAATATATAGTAAGGACAATAATCGATAAATAGTCGTTAATAAATAGTACTATACCCTCCTTTGCACCAAAATATCCGAATTAAGACCCTTAACTCGGAAATTTGTAATCGATGGAGGGTACAATCGGACCGCGCCAATCGTGCCCCCCACCACTTAAGTTTTAAGGAAATAGTACCCGAACGATACTAAAATTGCTTCAACGATACCCAACAGTCGTTGCGGATGTTGTCCTTGATGTCCCTGTTGAGTGTGGAACACGTTGATCAGCTTGCCACTCTACCCTCCGGTCACCGGCAAAATCACCATTAACGTGCTTAAACACTCAAATTACACTCGAGGGAGGGTACCCAACCCTTCACCAAAACACACAATCTCTCTATCAGAAACGATATAAATCAATCTGAAACAACAACAAATAGGAAGGTCAGATCACATCTCGTCCGGAAATAACATATAAACTGTCACTTTATGTTTTTTACTGTTTTTGGTCTTTTTTGGATTTTTTTACTGTTTTTTGTACTTTTTTGTTTTTAAATAAATTTATTTTTTGGCTTTTTCTTGGTTATACACTATTTTTGTTTGGTTTTACGCTTTCTCTTTAATTGTTTTTGGTCCTGGGACCTCAGGACAAGCGGGCTCTAGATTTCCCACCTAACCCTCCGGCCCCCGGAATTTTCGGTGTTAACTAAGTTAAAAAGCTAAATTGCACTAGACGGAGGGTACGCACCTTCCCCCTAGTACAACAACGGTCATTAAGGCCTCTAACTCGGGCTTACGCCCGGAGCGGAGGGTACGTCGCTGAAACGCTTGCTGATCATGATGGTTTCATGCCTTTAACAGGCCCACCCAGGAGCGCCATAAAAACGTCTATGTAACATTCGCCCAAATATCACACAGCGACGGAGCGTAGAAAAAGTACCTATCAACGACTGGCAGGCGTCAGTTACCTTAATTCTACTCGTTTTTCACCGTCTCGACCTTGCCAGTTGATTTTCTGGTCTGTTTAGGGCAAAGTAAAAAGTTACCATTTTTAGGCCATCAGTCAAACGACTTTTGATCAGCTTTCGTTTGCATGCGAACACAACCACATAGCTGAGTCTCGGATCCTCAGACTACGTGATTGTCATTAAAAACACGGCTCGAACCACCTATTTCTATATGTTTTTGTGTGACAGTTTTATATTAAATCCATTGGAGATGGATTGACCCTTTCCTTTTTTCTATCTACTCATGCTCTGAAATATTAAATAATAACGGTGTTAATTAAGATCTAGGACATTACAGCAGCTGTTATAGTCAGTTTACCCAGTCCCTTCACATATAACAGTCTCTGGGGGACCAAGCCTCCGCTCCCGTGATTTTCTTGAGATAATACTCTTATCTCCTATATTTCGTGTCCCGGGAGGGTTCCGTGGTATTTCTCTTCCCCCCACTGAAGCCTCCGTCTCCACAAATATCTGTCGCTAAGGTCCTTATCGTGTGTTCTTGCCACGATAAGAGGCTCCGTAATTTTTCTGTCTCTGATACAACTGTTCTTCACAATCTATATCGTGGTTCTGATTTTCGTCTTTTTTATTCAAAATGGCCATCTTTTTTCTATTTCTCAGAAATGTTCTTCTTCCAATCGAAATTTTAAAAATAAAAATTCTAGAACATTCTGACCCTCCGTCGCAACACTTTTCTGTTCATAAGGCCTTTAGTCACTCTTTTTTCGGTCGCGGGAAGGTTGTGCTGTGTCATCCGGCAGAATGGCACAATATTCTGGTATTTTTGTAATTTTAAAAATTCGAATTGATGACGTAATAATTCTGAGAAGCGTCAAAAACGGCCATTTTGGAAGAAAACCAGAATAAAATCAGAACAACAATAATTGCGATAGCGATAACGACGAGAATTGTGATTGAAAAACAACAACAAATTGCCGAGTTAGCAGAGATCGCTCCGGGTTGCAACTATTGTGACGCTACAATAGTTGCAAGGTCGTTCACAACAACGGTGAAGGGTAGAACACAGCCTTCCGGAAGGAAGATAAGGACGTTATTTCCCCGGATTCAGGAATCCAGAAGGGTCTCGGGAGTTGAACTGAAACTCTTTTATATAAACTTTTAGTTTCCCGGTTATGTCTTGAATTGAATTTAATTAACATTTGAATTCATTTTGCAAGGATGAGAAGCTAGGAGTTGGGGGAAAGGGTTGATCCATCTTCGATGGAGATGATGATTTTTATCTATCGTAATTTTTGACATATCGATATTTTTTGAAACGGAAAAAGCGCTAAATTAGTGTGTTACATCGTAACTGCACTACTATAATAGGTAGAACCGGTTAAGTTTAGTTCAGAAGTGGTTGGAACTATTTTGGTACCAAAAACCGAATTTTCGCGATTTTTGAGAAAACGGAACAATATAAAATCAGAAAATTTTTTGGATTTTTGAGTTAGGACAGTAAAAATAGTTGTTGGGATAACATTCACTAGTGAATCTACAGGTTATAAAACCCCCTTCCCGAAAGACTTCCGGATTACAGAGAAATCGAACTTAACGTGTTTGATTCAGTGGATTCATCAATCCGGAGGGGTCCAGATAGCATAGTTTTTCGCAAATTTTTTCAACTAAAGCATTTTAGATCGGATTTTTTTCACTGAACTAGAAAAGTATAGGCCTTGTGAGCTCGGATCAAAAATTTTCAAGTCGAAAAGAACAAATTTGCGGAAAAAGTTAGGCGGAACCTATAAGAGAGAAATTTCTTGACTTTAGAAAAAAGACGTTTTTGTTAATAACTTTGGAACTACTGGACAGATCCAGTTAATCTTGGTACCATTAGATCAGAAATTAGCTGAGCTTACTAATAGGAACAAAAGTTATTCGAAAAAAAAGCGTGAAAATTTTTTGAGATTGTTTTTAGCAAATTCACCAATTCGGGAGGGTAGACCCCTCACGTTTTATAAAAAAAATTTTTGGAAAGCCCTTACACCCCTACCAAAGGGTAGAAACGGTTGAATAAGGCAATTTTACGCTGTTCAAGAAGAATAGGGAAGGCTAAAGCCACCAGAAAACTTTGATAGAGCCGAAATTAGGCTAGCGATAAGACCCTTCACCGTTAGCGTGAATTGTCAAATAGGAGGCTTAACTTCAATCCGGAAGGATCTAAGGAAGGACCAAATACCCTTCCTAGTTGATACAAACAGCATAATAGCATCGGAGAACGTATCCGGAGGGGTATAGGTTGAAAATCAAGGAAGTCACAGAAGAGCTAATTTTACAAAACCGGAGGGGTCCCAATCAGGAGGGGTCCAAATTTTTCCTAATTCGGAGGGGTCCCAATCCGGAGGGGTCTTGTTTTCACAAAACCGGAGGGGTCCCAATCCGGAGGGGTCTTACATTTGCTAACCCAGAGGGGTCCCAAACCGGAGGGGTCTCATTTTTGCCGATCCGGAGGGGTCCTATTTTTGCCAATCCGGAGGGGTACTGTTTTTATCAACCCGGAGGGGTATTTTTTTATTAAAGGACTTAGGCAAAAAGAAGAAAAAATAATAGTGAGGGGTAATTGGTTATTAGGAGACAGGCTAGGAACCAGTGACTGCACTGGTAACTTGCCTTTAAAGAAAAAGACCAGACCAAAAAAAAACAGGTCCAAACTCGGATATTCGCGACACTAAGTCTAAATTAAAAAAGAGTGTGTAACTCTTTGGTGTGGATTGAAATCCAAAACGTTTTTGAGAAAAGTGACTGCCCTGAGGATTTTAGTAAGGCTAGCTCGGGCAGTCCGAAGGCAAATATGTAACACAGTACTCGGTGGGTGGAATAGACGGGAGAGGGAGATTCCGGTAACAGGAGACATGCGAGCCCAGGGAGGAGTCATGTGGGCCAAGGGGGGAACAGTAAAGGCGATTCGGATTGCAGGGATGCACCGAATACAAAGCCCTTAACAAGGTGCGATGAAACTCAGGCGGGGCACTCAAGAGATGCTACGGCAATGGCTACAGCCTTTGAACCCCTAAACAGGTCTTTGGAGACATTCCTGACGAAGTTATCCAGAACTAATGAACGCAGTGAGAAGTCTGGAAGAGTCTTTAAGAAATCAAGATGCTATAAAGACGAATCTGACGGCTGCATTGACACCTGGATAGAGGTGATGAAACTGTGTTTTGCGGAAGAAGACCTGTCAGAAAGGCAAGAGTGCAGTGCGCTCACCAGTAACTTAGAAGGGACAGCCATAAACTGTGTGATGGCCAAAAAGCAATATCAGCCGGATACTGCTGATAAAATCTTCGAAATCTTGTTGAATCGTTTTGGCTCAGGGGTGCAGGGACACCAAGCAATGATGCGCTTCGAGAAAAGGAGGCAACGACAAGATGAGACCATAAACAAGTTTCTAGACGATTTGGAGATGCTTAGGAGGCGTAGCCAACCGGACGAGTCGAACAGGAGGATGAACCTGGCGTTAGCCTCAAAATTCATCGATGGTGTGAAGAACGATGAACTTCGAACAATGCTAGCAACGCATCACACACCACTATCAACCAATGCGCCAACACCAGAGGAGTTGAGGCCCAATCAAAAGAGTATCTTTTGTTGAAACCTCCTTGGATATTATACGAACAATTATGGCAATTTTAACAACGGACCAGCAAACCAAGGGAACAACTGGTACAAACCGAGGGATGATATGGACAAGAGACGCTCTTGTGCCAATTGCAGCTCAACGGACCATCATGTGTCAGCATGCCCAACTTATAAACAGGGCATGAAAGCAATAGGCTTTAGCCTCGAGAACGAAGATGCGTCAGAAGTCGATCATGAAGATTTCATGAGGGCAATAATTGCAAAATTCGGCCCGAGGACGAAGAAAATGCAAGCGGTAACTGAAGAGACATGCGAACCGGAACCAGTGACTGCGGCCGATGACTTCAAGATTGATTATAGGGCAGCCGCGAGGGATGCTCTAATTAGAGTGCAGCAGGAACTGGTGACAAAAGAGATCGAACAAAAATTGAAACTCGAACTGGAAAAGGAGAAACTACAGGAGAAACTGTATACCTTCGAGGCAACAGAAGTCGAAGAGACAAAGGCATCAAGTAGTTTGAGCATGAAACTTAATGTGATCTCCGGTCAGAGGTTCGGCATGGTGCCGCAAGGAAGCAAAATACGTTCAATAATCTCGGTAGCAGGACAACAGGTAATCAGAAATCTGAGTGAACCATCGGAGTTCACTTTGATGCATTTGGACACATATGCAGATTATCTGAGGCAGGTGGAGCCACGCACTGAGTCAAGAGCTGTGCGAGCAATACTAACAACGGGTGGCCCTCGCATAAAGAAGCTTCATGGACGCTACGTGGAAGTATATGGGCCGTATCAAGTGATGCTGAACGTGGATGGAATCAGTATCTACACTAGGACTGTAACAACAGATAGTGACCAAATAGGGCAGATCTATTTGGGTGAGGAGGAACTCAAAGTCCGCAGGATAGGCCATGACGCCACCATGGAACAAGACGCAGTACACATTGGGTACGAAGCAGATGTGACTGCACATCTGCTCGACACCAACGGAAAAAAATCGGAGTCACAGGGCTTGTGGACACAGGAGCGGTAGTGAGTGTGATGCCGATAAAAACTTGGGAATGAATGGGCTTCACGAGGGAAGCTCTAATTTCAACGAATCTCCGACTGGCCGCCGCTAATCGAGGAGCAATTTACGTAGCCGGAAGAACACCAATAATGGTTCTCCACATGGGAGGACGAGATCTTTGGATGAGCTTCCTGGTGGTAGAGAATTTGGACGACGCCGACCAATTCATCTTAGGCAGAGATTTCGTCAGCAATTTTGACGAGATGATCGATTTGAACAACGGTCTAATTAGGATTAGGAACCCGGATTGGAAGTATGTTAAGAAACCATTTAATAGGATAATAACAGACGAAAACAAGGTACCAATTTTTTTAGACAGAAAAGTAAAACTACAGCCGAGACATGCAATAGTAGCAATTTTTAGAATGAGAAATTTAAATTCGTTAATTGATAGTAAACAGGTTTGTTTGGTACCGAATCCAAATAGTCAAAGCTCAGTGATTTAAGGCCGGAGCTTCTCGGTAACGCAAAATGGACTGTGTGTCAGGTGTTATTAAACACACTGGACACCACGGTTTCAATCCAGCGTGGAAAGAAGCTTGATTACGCTTCGCCGATGAGGACCGACTATGAGAGACACAAAACTTCAAGAAATTTAGTGTGAAAGACTGTCCTTATCAAGCCAATAAAGATAACATTTTTAAAAAAATTAATGAAATTAAATCTATTCGTAAATTGTTTTCAATGAAGTTCGACACGGACGACGGCTTATCGGGCTGCTCGAATTTTCCGGAACGCCCCTAGTCATATGAACTAGAGTCTGACAAACCGGTTTTGCCAGAGAAGAACACTTAAAAGGGAAAATAGGCGAGGGAGATTTCGAGCTACTACGGGAGGTTTTAAATGGGAACGCGGATGTATTTTCAAGACATAAGGCGGATATCGGTTGCTGTAATTTCGTCGAACAGGAAGTCGAACTTGAGGAAGGCGCCGTTCCCCATAGGGAAGACGCAAGACGAATGACGCTACATAAATCGGAAGCGTGCCGAGCGGAAATAGAAATGTTGCTCGAATACGACATGATAGAACCCTCGAAATTGCCATGGGCTTGCGGGGTAGTAATGGCGAAAAAGAAAGGGGGCAGCTTAGGTTTGGACTTGGGTTCTGCCTTCTGGCAGGTCCCTCTGCGGAAGAAGGATAGAGAAAAGACCGGATTCGCGTGTGAGTTGGGGTTGTACCAGTGGAAGAGGATGCCTTTCGGCTTGTGCAACCCAACGGCCCCTTTTCAAAGACTGATGGCTCAGGCTTTGACCAGAGTGACAAAAAAGTACGGTAATCTCGTGATGTGTTACGTGGATGACGTAATCATGGCAACACCGACCCTGGAAGACCATATTGATCGGCTAGATGAGGTCTTTGGATGCATGAAAAGAGCAGGCTTGAAATGCAAACCATCGAAATGTGAAATCCTTAGGGATTCAATCAAGTACCTGGGAAGAATGGTGGACAGGCATGGTGTGAGGCCGGACCCGGAAGCAGTAGAAGATGTGTTGACATGGAAGGCTCCCAGAACGGACACACAGCTCCTGAGCTTCCTAGGGTTTGCCAACTACTACCGTGAGTTCATAAAAGGATATGCAGACAAGGTGTATCCAATGCAGAAGCTGATGCGCAACAAAGGAAAGAAGTTCGAATGGAACGATGAAGCACAAATTGCCTTCGAGAACTTAAAGCGAGAACTGTGCGAAGAGCCAGTGCTAGGCATGCCTACAGAAAAGGGCATGTATTTTCTTGACACAGACGCATCGGTAGTAGCCATCTCAGGAATATTGCATCAGGAGCAAGAATGGAATGGAAGAACGGTTCTCCATCCCATTGCATATGACAGTAAGGTGTTAAGTGACACTGAGATGAAATATGGTGCAACAAAAGCAGAAATGTTTGCAGTAGTCACATTTGTGGAAAAGTGCCGCGCATACTTGGGGAGCGCTCCCTTTAAGTTACGCGTGGACAATAGGGCGTTATCCTGGTTAAAGACATACTCGATGGATCAGAGTTGTATAGGAAGGTGGATAGTAAGATTAGATGGCTACCACATGATAATCGAGCACAGGATGCGTAACAAACACCAGAACGCTGACAGCGTCAACAAGAAAACCGAGTTTTATGAAAGACTGGAACAGAAGCAAGCCAATCAGGCGGAGATAAAGGAAGGAGTTTTGTTTCTGGACAAAGAAACCTATGAAGCACTTCCCTTGACGAGGTGGTTGGACAAGTCTGAACATCCGATTCCAGGGCACCCTGAGTTACCTGTAGAGAAAGCAGCCGAGATAAAGATCCTATCCAAGGAGGACCCGGTCCCCTTGGATCTGTTGCTGCGCTCAAACCTGGTCCAGCAAGAACTCTCCCGCATGAACATAAACAGCCTCTCATTATTGGATAAAACGGTGCAGGTCTCACCGCAAGTGATGCGGATGCTGGGTGGATCGTTAGAAAGAGAAGTGACCAGAGATGACCTCGAGGGGGCAGCAGCAGTGGCATCACTGGCAGTCAGGGAGAAGGTGAAGATCATGCCGTCCAGACGACAACACGAAGGGAACGAGAGGGGTTGTAGGACAATAGTTCAGCAACTAGTATCCTCAATACCACACGAGGTTTTAACCAGTACTTGTTACGGACGGAAAGAACAGGGGAGCAATACGCGAAGGAAAACCGTTACCTTTGTGGACCAGGATAAAGAAGGTGAAAGGGTAGAAATAAACCTGGTGCAAGATTGTTTGTCCGGGGAGACGAACGATGGGAAGAGCCAGCGAGTTCAAGATCAACATCCGGGACAAGGAAGTTTGTCCGGGGAGTCTGATGTAGATGAGGAAGTTCCTGATGCGAAGCAGGACCTGGGGAACAAAGTTTTGTCCGGGGAGTTCAGATGAATGAGAAGAAAGCACAGAACTGACCCAGCAGATGGTGCAGACTCCGTCGCAGACTCTTCTACAGAGGACAACTCCCGAAACTCAGGAATTGACACCTACTCAGACAGGAACTCGAGCTCAGGATCGGAACTGTCAGAATTAGCGATCCACACACTACTAGTGGAAACTCGAGCAAGGGATCTGGATAGAGAGGTACACCAGGACCCTGATAGTGATCGCTACCTCAAACCAGGTGAAAGAGTCTTTAAAACGCAGCGGATGATCTGGAGACAATAGCAGTATCGAAACGTTCGATGAATCTATTGCCGCAAAAAGAGGTAGTCAGAACTGATATTCAGCCATTCGAACAGGAAACACAGCCATTGGCAAGGATTTGGTGCGTTAAGATGGAAGAGGATACGCATCGGACCAATGAGCTGAATAGTCAGATGAGGGTCATGAAGACGTACTTGAAGGCGAGATACAGACTCTCGGATGTTCTAAGGGCGCAGAGAAATTACCGCATGACAAGCAACATGAAAAGGTGGATCGAAAATGGAACTCCGGACAAAGGAGACCTCGAGGAAGACAGTTACCGCATTCTGAGACAGTATTTCATGCAGAAAGAGGGAAGGTTGTACTTGAACAAGGACGGGATTGTGGCTTGCAAGAGAAGAGAAGAAGACAAAGTCCTATACAAGTATAACGCAATAGTGTTGCCGCAACTCTATCAGACAGAACTATTATTTAGGTCGCTTGATCAGATGGGCCATCAAGGGATCGAAAAAGTGTATCAGAGGATCCTGAAGCGCTTTGAGTGGCCTGGAATGAAAAAGGCATGTGAGAAGTGGGTAACAGCGTGCCTGTCATGCCAACAGGTCAAGGATCCAAGGAAATTGCTATTTCCTTTACAGTCGACCGAGTCGTCTGAATTCAACGAGGTGGTGCAGAAAAATCACCAAAAGATATGCATGACAGACAGTGGTTATAATCAAGTCTTGGTCATGATAGATCACTTCACGAAGTATGCAGAGGCCGTGCCCTGCTTAACAGCCTCATCAGAAGAGACATGCGACCACCTGATCAATACGTGGATAGCGAGACATGGTTGTCCGATGACGTTTCAATCGGATAACGGAACAGCTTTCGTAGGAGAACTAACAAAAGATCTTATGAGACGCTCACAGGTTGCTCAAGCTCATTCCACGACATACCATACCCAGACAAATGGCTTAGTGGAAAGGTAGAATTGAACGTTAGTGTCGATGCTGAGAGTATATTGTTCCAGGTACATGACCGATTGGGACAGATATCTTCCACAGGTGATGGGAGCTTACAATAGCACACAAAATTCCACCACCGGAGTTAGCCCACACATGATGCTGACAGGGTACGAGAAGTCTTTGCCCTTGACTTTCTTCTACCCATAGTATGAGGGGAAGAAGACGTCACCACAGGTCTATGTAAGGGATGTAATTAGACGTCAGCAAGAGTTGAACCACTTGTGTAGACAAATTACTCAGCAAGCACAGGCAAGGCAGAGGAAAAGATTTGACAAGAAAGCAGCTGGTGCAAAAGCTTACTCGGTAGGAGATTACGTATGGGTATTTCAAAACGTCATACCACCGAAAGGAACAAAAAAGCTTTAAAAAAAGGGAAGGGGACCCCTCATGATTACGGAAGTGCACCAAGAGGGACGCTTTTATAGACTGAGTACTGGTCGAGCCGCTCATTACAAAAATATTAAGCCACACAATCCATCGAGAGAAGACTGGTGTATACCTGCAGACATGGAAGAAGGGGATTATCTAATGATGGACCCTACTTGTGAGGTCAATGAGAAGGGCACCAGGGGAAAGAACGATGGAAATGAGGTCATAGAGGAAGGAACAAGTGCACCACTGGACCTGGACCCAAATGATGTGATTGAAGCAGACGATGAAACTTTACCCTACGCAGAAGAGGACTGGCAAGACCCTGAACAAAGGGAGGCTCCTAAGAACTTGGAACCGGATCTTCCGTTCACGATACAGACTCGTCAGAATGACAGGATAAGATCGAAGAAGAAATATAACCCTTACGACGACGATTTTGTAGTGGACAGGATAGACCTAAAGAAGATAGGGGAAGAGGTAGTGGGTCTAGAGGAAATAACTGTGTCACAGGAAATTGACATAGTCAATGATCACGACGATGAGTGGATCGATGACCGGTCGAAACCCAAGGAAGAATTCGACGACGAGTAACAGCAGTCATATGAACAAGATTTGACGAATTTGCGTGTCTTGGAAAGGCTGAACGAAATGACGTCGGACCCAAAGGAGACCAGTGTCACGATTCAAGATGTAGATCGTGAAAGCATAAAATACATGAAAACCGAACAAGAAGATCCTTCCTGGGCTGCCCAGGAGGGCCGACTACTCATTCCGGCTTCCAATCTCAACTTGATACCCGGTATGCGATTGACGGGGACGTCGATAGATATTTTTGTCCGGGGAGTGGGGGTAGGACTTGCCCATACTGAAAATTTATTAATAAAAAAATTAAGAATAGCAAGAGAGACAGGGGATTTAGAAGCAGAAACAGGCGAAGAACCTAAGAAACCTGACATAAGGAGGGTAGTTGAGTCATATTTCAACTTAACAAATGAATATTCAAGTAGCATAATACAAACAGACAGCGATTTCATACTCACGGATAGAACATGTGCAATAGCAATCACAGCGGACATGAGTTTTAAGACAGCGTTAGCAGCAGATTTTCAAAGAGAATATAAAAACATAGAATTCCTTTGGAAGCAAAGACGAGGAATAAGGGGCGTAGCAGCCTTGCCTCCGGCGGCGTCACAGATACCGGGAAAATACCTATGTTTCTTAGTGACACGCGACGGAGAAGCGGCACGTAGACCCGGAAAACCTAGTCTTGTCCTTGACGAGATTGAGAGACTTCCTCGTGGAAAGGGATGTGAAGGAGCTTTCTATTCCAGTGTACGACCCGAACAGAGGACGCCTGCATCCTCGAGAACTGTACGCACTCACACACGTAATCTTCTCTGATACTAATATACAAGTATACTTACATAAGAAATATTACTTAAGTATAGGCTGAGTTAAGGTGACATGCAAGAGGGTGTCAGACTAAAGTAGGCAATGTGTGTTTAGTTATGGTATGTGTTATGTTATTAAGGTCCTGGGTAAGAAGGAGTTAGTGACCAACTACTGAATAACGATCTTAGGAATAGATCCAAAGTTTGGACTGTCCAATCTTAGGTCGAATTCCAAAATTTTAGAGACCGATTGATTTTAACTAATTTTAGGATCAAGATCTTTTTATCCGACTGTTTTAAATAAATTTTAACGGGAAGTTAAGGTGAAACAGACAAGTGTGATATTCGCGACCTCTTTTCTAGATCCTGATTGATTTTTTAATTGCTCACTTGAGTCAAACCTTGAATCAAATCGAATCAAAACCTGAAAAGAGAATGGATAATTTCAACTTGGATGAAATGATGGACCTGGCAGAGGCATATGTAGGACCGATGATAGATGCGATCTATCGTCGGCTGATCGATCGAGACTTCGCTCTGGAGGACCCAGAGGTAGTCATGTTGCTGACCGCCCTGATCAACATCTTGGGGCATGACAACCGTGGGGACCGCCCCACGGAAGTCCTATTGATGACAGCATACGGAGAAAGGGGAGTACTAGACCGCCCGAACATGAGATTGATGAGGTGGAGAAACCGTGCTCTCTCAGGGAGTGACTTGGCGAATGAGCCTGGATTCGGAAGTTCTAGGGCTTATCAACCGGGTGAAATGCCTTTGCCCTCCAAGCCCAAGCCTGGGCTGACGAGAATGCATCAAAAAATGAACAGCGAGGCTGCCTCGTCTGGTTCACCACTGTGAGCAGCTGTGCCACCAAAGTGAGCGAAAGTAGAACAAGGGGTTCAAACGAACCGAACCATGCAATATCTAAATGGGATGAAAGACGAGCTGGAAAAGACCAGAAAGGAGCTGGATGAGATGACTAAGACCATGCTCAGTACGGAGGAAGATAAAGACATGTGGAAGAGATTGTTCGAAGACTGCAACAAAAAGCAGGGTGAAGAAATTGAGCGCTTGAGGCGGGATTACAAAGAGCGGATGTCGTTGACAACAGCCGTGGAGAGGGTGATGCCTGCAAGGAGTGTTCCTCGTGGGCAGTCCCCGATGGAGCTCTTGACGCCTCGAGAGATGAGTCAGACAACGGAAACGCGACCCCCGACAACAACAGGTCGAGTGAGAATCCCGGACCCGAATGACACCTTGGGTGACCCAGTCGTGGAACAAACGGTGAGGAAGCTGATAGAGACAGCTGGACGACTAGTCGCCAACAAGAATGCGCCAGGTTCCGGGTTGACTGCACCCTATGGAACGATCGACGATACGGTCAGAGTACGACTCTCCCAAAGCGTGATGACCAGACAGGGAGTTAGCGACACAACGCCACCAATGGGGAGCTCTAAGGTCCCAGAGAGGAGGATACGAAAGATGCCGGAGAAGAAAGTGTCACGTGTAATAGATGTACAGAAGAACAATCAGTTCAAGTATAACTTCACAGGAGTTCCAGAGGCAGATTTGAGAGCTTGCTTCAATCGAGCGACCTGGAAACCGGCAATGATACTGCACCAACCACCGCTAGGGACATCACTTTTGATACTTGGAGATAGCTTAGTCAGAGTACTCTCGAACTTGAGATCCTCTTGGGTCACCACGGTGATGGCCTTCGGAGGCGCGACCATAGCCCAGTTATTTCGAATGGTGGAGTTGATGAACCCAGGGAGAATCCCTAACGTAATGATCCTAGTTGGGACAAATAACATCTCGAGAAGCTCGGATGAGGAGGAAGCACTATGGGAATCAATGATGGTGTGCCTGTTTACTACTCTCTGGCAGAAGTTCAACTGCGCGGTACGGGCCGTTTGCACTGTGCCAATGAATGCCAGGAGTTTGACTGCAACAGGGAGAAGGCACAACGAAGGAGTAGTCAGGTGGAATAACATCCTTAGGAATCTCGCAAGTCGGAATGCCGGAAGAATGATCCTCATGGACATCGAATATGAGTTGAGAGCTATGGATCAGGCCAGGCTGACTACGGACGGCATCCACTTCGATAATATAGAAGGACAGGCTTGGTTGAACAGAGTCTTCCAAGAGCGATTGGATGAGTTGGAAGTAGAACTCTTTGACACAGGAGTGCTAAAGGAGCAGGGAGCATTGGTCGAACATGTGATTACCACCTTTGTGCTTCCTAGCCTGGAAACACGCTTGGGGACGTTCCCGGCCGTGACGAACTATAGACAGCAGAGTTCTAGCGAACCAGGTCAAAGAACAGACGTTCAGGATCGGTTGGGAGAAGCGCCAATGAGGAGGACCATTAATCGTAGGAGAAGATTAGGGCCTGTCAACCCGACGGAGGAGACAGCCAGCACCTCTAGATCGGACACGAGGTCGGAGACGACAAGGACAGTCGAGAGGAAAGACGCCCTAACAGGAGCTCTCTAATGTGGTCGAGGCCAATACCTTCTCCATGGGACATATGCAAGGATGACCTGATGAAACTGAACCTTTAGACGGTGAGCTTCGCGGCGGATGCCATGAGGATGCTGAACGGAGCAAGGTTATCGGTCAGCGGATTGTACTCGATAACAGGAGTGGATTGGTTGATAGCGGCTGGCATAAACTTCAGCTCTACAACTGCCTTGAGGTTTGCTGATCTAGAGGGACTGCCCTCTAATAACACAATGGGACCAGTGAACGCCCGACCGTTACAGGACGTAAAACTGAATCACGATGAGGGGAATCGAGAAGAGAGACCTGGAAGATTTCTGATAACGAGGGCGCCGATTGGACAACATGTGAAGACGTTCAGGCAGCTGAAGACCTCCCCAAGTCATGTGAAGGAAAGAGTAAACCCGAAGCAAGTGAATCAGGAAGGTGATGCCCAAAGATACGGCGAATTGAAAGCGATAAAGAAAGATGAGACCATCTTTGCCGCGTACGACAAGGCAGAAATGAGGAAAGCCAAGATTATGATAGTAGCGAATTCAGAGTTCGTACACACTTCCAAGTCTCCATTTTGGCCGGACATCATAATGTTGGCAGTGGTCGATCTGGACCTACTGCAATCCGTGTCAATGGCTATCGGAGTACAAAGACAGACGGAGATGAACCCAATCACGATCGTGTTTGCTGGCATCAATGACCATCTACACAGTAGAGGTTTCCTGAGCAGACTCAGAGAGCCTACAACGGCAGAAAATGCTGTGTGGCCAGCAATAAAAGACATATTCGAGTCAATGGGTGAAGTGGTGGATGCGACGAAGGAGGGATCCTTCACCAAGATGACACCGAGAGCAGTGTTTTCTCTGTCTCCGGAGTATGCACATCACCCGGATGGACTGAAATTCGTGTATGCGATCGTAATCTTGCTTTCGGAAGGGAACAATGATGTAATCATATCGGCCCCAAATTGCATGATAGAGATGGAGAACCTGATACCACTCAGGGCTGAGCTATCTGCGGTGTGGTCGGATATCTCAAACGCATTGAGAGGATTCAAGGACCATGCGCTACACATGCTGGTGCTGGACGAGGTGCTGAGGTTGGAACTGTCCAACTTCAGTCGACAGCTCAAACTGAAACTGGGAATAGGCGACGACCATCGAGTGATTGTAGCGATGTCGAACGACTTATGGTTCCGAGGAATGGAAGCAGCAGGAGAAAGTGAGAGAAGGAAAAATTCCCAGGAGACTAGAGCTCACTTGGAGGCAATGGTTTTGAGAAACAAACCAGAGGCTAATCAGTGGCTACATCTAACTCCTCGAGTAGCGGCATTGGGTGTGGATGCTTTTGAGCAAGGCCCAATAATGATCAAGAAGATCCATGCCTACTTGTTAAAGGAGGTGAACCTGGCGGAGAATGCTGAAGAACAGACAGCCGGATTCGTGAACAGAGTGTGCCAAGTTACCCTGGAAACTTTCTGGACTGGGAAGGTGAAGGGAGAAGAAGGCTTCGAACGGACTGATAGCATGCTGGAAGGGCTGTGAGCCGGATGGACCGCGTCCTTCTTGGCAAAAGTCTATCCGAAACTCTCTCGTTACTTGATAAAGGAATTCCTCCAAGCAGTAGTGGAAGTGTCGATTGTGAAACTACTAGCCTTGTTTGTGACGTTTGGAGCAGAGAGCTTCGTGAAGGGACCGGTGATACTGCTCACCGAGGGAATCCAGAATTTGCGGTTAGATGGGCTTCTAACATTGATTGCGATTACCCATGGAAACTTGGGAGGACTAATGAAACTGACACTTTCTTTTGTCAATGCAAATGAATGCAAGGAGTTTGACTGCAACAGGGAGAAGGAACAACGAAGGAGTAGTCAGTTGGAATAACATGCCGGAAGAATGCCGGAAGAATGATCCTCATGGACATCGAACATGAGTTGAGAGATATGGATCAGGCCAGGCTGACTACGGACGGCATACACTTCGATAATATAGAAGGACAGGCTTGGTTGAACAGAGTCTTCCATGAAACTGACTCGTTTTCTTTTGTAAATTCAGCGAAAAGAAAACGAGTCGAAGAGGTCATGGATTTGGGACAAGGTGACTATCAATTGCCTGGCACGGAGAGAATGTTAACTGATGTAGCAATGGTGCCACCCATTCTCATGGCAGGGATAAAGTCAACAGGTTATAAATCCAAAAGGAGTGACCGCACTCTGACTGGAGCAACCTTGGAAATGGAGATACTCAGCCAAAGTGGGGAAAGTACCATGAAAGACTTTAAACCGTCTCCCATGAACCACGGAAAGGGAAGTGTCACAGGACAACTAGAAACAGTGGAGTATAACCGACTGACAGTGTCGGAGACTGTGTCAATAGATGAAACCGCCGGTGGATACATGGAGATGTTGGAATACCGAAACTCGGCTAGAGGATATGTGATGGCTCTGGAAGACAAGAGTGCCATGGAAAGTTATCTGGAGACGATGTTGCAAGGCATCACCCTCAAGCAGAAGGCGTACGGGACTCAAGCGTCGTCTGAGATGCAGGCGGAAACGATTGAGCAATTAGTGAGCCTTCCATGGAAAGCAGTGGTGTTGAGGTACTTTGAAGAGGAACTGAGGACTACGCCGAGAATACACGCTCTCATGGCAGTACCTTACGTGAGAACTGAATTACAACTGAGGTTCGCCTGGTGCATGATGGGATTGACTCGCGGGGAATATGACTCAGAAGAAAGGAAAAAATCAAAAGAAGAAAAGGTACTCCTGATGACGAACCTGAGGGATCTTATAATCCAGGAGGGAATGGCAGTAGCGTGCGCGAAGCGGAGAGACGCTCTCTGTTTCATTCGATTCCTGATAGAGCAGATTTCAGTGCCAGCATTGAACACCTGTAACAAGATGCTGAGGGAGGGCGATGAACGAGTAAAAGCCTTACTCTTGCTAGCACTGCTGGATATGCATCAGAGCAAGCCAATGAGGGTGAATATGAAAGAACTTGAAGAGCTAGAACCCATGAGAAAAATAGACGAAATCAGGAGATTCTCAAACAAGGAGCTGAAACTCACTAAAGAATCTATGGGGGCACTGCCGCAATCCAGTGAGTACTGTGGACCGATCAGAAAGAAGTCATACAGCTACGTGTCCGGAGTGATAGGGATAGCGTACAACCCTTTCCTGAGTGAAGACATACGCGATTGCTTCTTTGATTACGAGCAAGCAGAGTTGCTAAGGTTCTGGACGTCGAGAATTGCAACGATTAAAAGCGCTACTAATCCGCAGACCAAGTTGGGACTAGTCTTGGAAGAAAAGGTGACTGCACATTCCGTGCCAAGATCCGACAAACGAGTGGAGTTTGGATTGAGACCATCATGGTGTCCTAGTCCCAATGCTGACTCGATACTACGAGCGACACAAGACGTGCAGAGGGAACTAAATGCAGACTGTAACCTGCGTGACATGAACATTATATATAATGTGATGACAACAGCCTCTAGGAGCAACGGGGAAGACAAAGTGGAGTTGCCTGGCTGGGGACCAGAAGACTGGGTCAAACCTGGTAGCTGTCTGGAAGAAGTCTGTGGACTGGAAAGTCACGTTTGTGGAAGTCTGGGTTGCGTGAAAACCCTAGAGAGACAACACAAGCAGTTGACGATATTGTTTGGGAACGTTGTGATGAAAGCAAGGACGGAAACGGAATTGATCGCAGATTGCCATTGGGGAACCGAGGTGAATCTACAGCATGTTTGGTTCTTTAGAGTCACTATTAAATCTAGAACAGAAACATGAGATGTTCACAGCCATCAGTGTAGAAGTGTTCCCAGGAGTTTTGTAAACTGAGCAAAAACACATAGGAAAATGGAGGGAAGCGATCGAGGCGGAAATGAAAATCTGTGAAACTTATCGTAGACCATCGGGAGCACGATATTTGGTGGGATCAACATAAGCTCCAATGAGCAAGAGCATACACCCGGTGCATTTTGTAGCTGTGGATGTAAAGAGAGCGTGGATCAAGCCTTCTCAGTGCCAAAGAGTGTGAGACTAACGAGAGTGTCGGAAAAAGCTTACGAGTTACTGTGTAAAATGTTCTCAGCAGTTCCAGAGAGAACAAGGGAGGAGTTGGAATCAATACTGGGAAGGAAGTTCATGGGATACGTGAGTGGGAACTTCAGTGACTTTGAGAGACAGAAACAGAGAGGATCAACCGTTACAGATTACAATACAGTAGACGAGAATGATGAAGTCCACCGAGTGATGATGGAAGTGGAACCATTACTGGACGCTTCGGGAAAGCGTAATTGGAGGAGCATCATGTTGACACATGATGAGTTTCCCTGCCACTGCTTGCTGCAAACATGGTGGTATCCCGGGCGTAGTAATCTATTGTTGATATGGGACCCTGGAGAGCTGCTCTCCATGGGTTTACCAGACTCATCACGGCCCATAACAATAGTGATAGTGGGAGTTATGATGGCGAAAAGGTGGCTGGAGGCTCATGTGAGAGAGAACAATAGACAGGAGGCGCCAACGAGAGAACAATTGCAGAAATTGGATTGTCTAAAGGATTTAGATCTTTTTGAGACCATGTGCAAGATTCTGAACATTCCGATGGAAGTAAAAAAGATATGGTCAAGAAGACGACTGATGCCATGGTTTAGAGCCAACATGTCTGCATGGTTGTACGAATATGCCAAAAAGCATATGTCGAAGCACGACAGAGTGTACAGTGGGTATCAGCTGGACATTGGGGCAGGAGCTTTCAAGCGAGCATTCGTGACTCATCAGAATGCAGTGACCACCGCGGTGAAGAGAATTTCCAGGACAAGTGAACATAGTGGAAAAGAAAAAGAAGAGAAGTTGAAGTAAGATTTGGTGAGAAACGTGACGTTGTGTCTCCACAACAGCTTCTGCCGGAACAGAGAATCTAACGTAGATCCCCTACCTTGTTGTAAACAGAGGGTAGAAGAGCAGAAGTGTAGGAGGACTGCTTCCAACAGCGTCAGAATAGCTAACGATGTGTTGCAAGACACAGAAACTGAGAGTGCAGAGTCAATGTCGCAGGAGGAGGAGATGGAGCATTGACAAATGGCCGGAAGACAAGACGCAGGAAGAAAGAAAATTAGAAGAGTTTAGAAGTTTTAGAACTTCTAAACGACAAAAAAAGAAGAAACAAAGAAGTGACGAAAGAGAAGAAGTTAGAACTCAGGATTGTTTTATGTGTGTGACGAAAACTCAAGTAAAAAACTAAGGAACCAAGTTGTAAATGAAAACTGAAACATTTAGTTGAGTTTTGAACATTAAAGAATTTGTTGCAATTATAATTTTGCATTTTGACTTTAGTTAATGGCTTTAGAGACACTTACTTTTTATTTAGAAAGGCTTGAGCAAAGAGTATATTTAAATATTCCAACCTGCATGACTGTTTTTAATCAAGTAGGAAAACTGATCACTTTGTGATGACATGAAAGGCTTGGGTAATCTCTTGAAGAGGGAGATTGTTAATTGTTCTTTCTAACCACAGAGTTCCTTAATTTTAATATTCAGGACAATAAAATTTCCGAAGGGAAGAAGCATAGTAGATAATTTTAACTTGTTGGTTGGCAGGACTGTCCTGCAAACTAAAACCTTTTGAAATCTAGGAGAAAAAGTTTTAAATCAGGGCAATGACGTTGGAATTCAGAAAAAATGTTTTATCTTAAGTCATATCCTCAAACTGCAGATCAGTGAAAGATATTGGAAGGCTATAGCAATGTAGTATGATGCCATTTATATTCTGCAGTGAGTCGATATGACGCGGATAAAAGTAATTTCGTGCTTTTTGTAAATTCTGTTCGATGACACTGTACCAATTTTACGAATATTGCGAGATTCAATGGGGACATTGACCGGGCTGTCCGGGGAGTATGTGACATTCGACCAGAATGGACGAAAATGCAGTTTCGAGTTTTTAGCGGCGAACCTTTCGAATTGGCAGTTTTGAAGGATTAAGAGCGTTATTCAGACGATTAGACAAATCGTGAAGGCTGAAGGATTCGGAAATTGCTAAATTTTAAAAATTCGAAATGATGACCTAATAATTCTGAGAAACGTCAAAAACGGCTATTTTGGAGGAAAACCAAAATGGAGACACAACAACGATAGTTGTGACGACGACAACAACGAGAAAATTGAGAATCAGAATCGGAGAAAAGCAGAAGTAGCAGAGACCGCTCCGAGTTGCAAACAACGGTGAAGGGTGGAAAACCAGCCTTCCGGAAGGAAGACAAGGGTCTTATTTTCCCGGATCCAAGAATCCGGAATGGTCTCGAGAGTTGAACTGAAACTCTTTTAAATAAACTTTTAGCTTCCCCATTATGTCCTGAATTGAATTTAATTAAAGTCTGAATTCATTTTACGAGGATGAGAAGCAAGGAGTTGGGGGAAAGGGTTGATCCATCTTCGATGGAGATGATGGTTTTTATCTACTGAACAAAAACACTAATAATTCAATAAATAGTAGTAGCCCTGATTTTAGGAGTGACCTCGTGGTCTGGGGATACTGAGACCCAGCCATGAGCTCACTAATTTTGCATGTAAGTAAGTTAATTTGAGCGTTCTGGTCGAAGCCGGAGAGCAGTAACGTTTTGTCGACCCGATGTTGGAAAGACCACCAAAAGAACTGGCTTTGGTAGTGACGGTGAAAAGCATGTAGAGCTTAGTTTAGACGCTGGCCAGTCGTTTTATAGCTTAGCTTTATTTTCCGTCGATGTGTACTTCTGGGCGAATGTTACATTAGTCAAATTGGCCGTTTTTCGTATTTCTGAGAAATACTCGTTCGACAATCGAAATTTTGAAAATAGAAATTTCTAGAATATGTCTACCCTCCTTCGCAGCACTTTTTCGTCGTTAAGGCCTTTAATCGTTTTTTTTTGTGTTTTGCCGGAAGGTTGCGCTGTGCCAGTCTGGCAGAATGGCACACACATATGCCGGGTTGGTCTCGTCCAACATAGTCCAACCAGTCGCCTTCGAGACTCTGGGGGGAATGGGGACTGACACGCTTCGATTTATCACGAGTCTAATAAAAAAACGTCACACAGGCGACTGATGAGCTTAGAGCAACCGTTTTCTTACGCCAAAGACTTGGAATCGCGATCCAGAGAGGGACGGCTGCATGTCTCCGAGAAACTTTGCAATGCGACCCAGAAGACCCTATTGGAACTGATTTTAGACGATGATTGAATCAATTTTTGTTATTGTTTAAATTGTCGATTGTGTATTTGCTTTGTGATGAACTCCATATTAAATTTTCTATCTCTTAAGCCTACCACGTAGGAAGAAAGACCCCCTTAATGAAAAATTTTGCTTATTTAAAAAAAAACATAAAACCAAGAAAAGTTGTGTGACTTACATTTTGCTTACAAATATTGGTTATCATTTTGCAATTAAAGTTTTCATTTTTTTTGAAGGTCACATTATTGCCAAAAAATTGGCTTAACTAGATAACCAGCAGTTTTTAATCAGACGATGGATATAGTTTCGAAAACGTGTGAATTCTTAATTTGAGCTTTTTCTGCTTCTGGTTTACCAAAACAGCTGAGTCAGTTTATTCTTATTTTTAATTTTACTGGTTTTCAGATAATGACGTGGCCGTTTAGATGCGCCTTACCTGATAACTCTACTTCGTCACCTGTTGAAACCTTAAAATGTTAGCGGTTTTCGTAGGTTACCACATGGGATTTTTTAATCGTAAGTTGAGTGTTACTTATTATCATTTAGCAAAATTGCTTAGCCCTTATTTCTTGACGGTGATGATGTTGTCTTGTTCTGCTAATTATGAAAATTGGTTCGTGTAGATATGGAATCGAAATTGCCATTAAACCGCATAACTGCCAAAAGCGCCCGGTTCAACCTATTAGCAGAAGGTCAAAAGTTTAATAGTAACCGAGGTTAAAGTATCATAGTAACCGAGGTTGAAAAATTCCAACCATGGAATTATTTTAGATATGGAAAAGTAAAGTGTAACGTGAATAGAAAACTTGTTTATAAAACAAGTTTTACAAAACAAATGATCGTTTTCAATAACTTAAAGCAATGCATCTTTTGTCTTCTGAGCTTATTCATGCTTAATTTAAGCAGTGAAAACTTAGTTTTTCTTTAGTAAAGTTATTTATGGAGTTTTTTTGAAATTTTTTAACGTTTTTTTTCGTTTTTCTAATCGTTTTGCTACTAAAACTATTTTGCTATCGGCTTATTTTACTCTGAATGCCGAATGTGCCAAAAACTGTTTTGCAATCGTTCTATTTTTCTCTGAATGTCGAATGTGCCTTAGTTCTATTTTTTCGTTCAAGTATTTTTTATCACACCACGCAGAAAAACGACACTAATTTGGAAAAAAATGTAATTTGTATTTTCTAAGGCTATGGTTACAGCAGCTTTGTTCCACTAATTTTTGCGTGTACCGGAGTAGCAACACCAGGCTCTACAAAAACCATCCAGAAACTAGCAGAGAAACTAAGCGAGAAACGGAACGAATCATACTCGGACACAATAAACTTTTTAAGAACGAGAGTAAGTTTTGCACTTCTGAGGAGTGCAATCCTCTGACTTAGGGGGTGCAAAAATGTTAAAAATACATCCAACATAGACAATTTTATCTGTGCTATAATCGCGAAGTAAACATGGTGGTATCCCGGGCGTAGTAATCTATTGTTGATCTGGGACTCTGGAGAGCTGCTCTCCATGGGTTTACCAGACTCATCACGGCCCATAACAATAGTGATAGTGGGAGTTATGATGGCGAAAAGGTGGCTGGAGGCTCATGTGAGAGAGAACAATAGACAGGAGGCGCCAACGAGAGAACAATTGCAGAAATTGGATTGTCTAAAGGATTTAGATCTTTTTGAGACCATGTGCAAGATTCTGAACATTCCGATGGAAGTAAAAAAGATATGGTCAAGAAGACGACTGATGCCATGGTTTAGAGCCAACATGTCTGCATGGTTGTACGAATATGCCAAAAAGTACAGTGTGTACAGTGGGTATCAGCTGGACATTGGGGCAGGAGCTTTCAAGCGAGCATTCGTGACTCATCAGAATGCAGTGACCACCGCGGTGAGGAGAATTTCCAGGACAAGTGAACATAGTGGAAAAGAAAAAGAAGAGATGTTGAAGGAAGATTTGGAGAGAAACGTGACGTTGTGTCTCCACAACAGCTTCTGCCGGAACAGAGAATCTAACGTAGATCCGCTACCTTGTTGTAAACAGAGGGTAGAAGAGCAGAAGTGTTGGAGGACTGCTTCCAACAGCGTCAGAATAGCTAACGATGTGTTGCAAGACACAGAAACTGAGAGTGCAGAGTCAATGTCGCAGGAGGAGGAGATGGAGCATTGACAAATGGCCGGAAGACAAGACGCAGAAAGAAAGAAAGTTAGAAGAGTTTAGAAGTTTTAGAACTTCTAAACGACGAAAAAAGAAGAAACAAAGAAGTGACGAAAAAGAAGAAGTTAAAACTCAGGATTGTTTTATGTGTGTGACGAAAACTCAAGTGAGAAATTAAGCAACCAAGTTGTAAATGAAAACTGAAACATTTAGTTGAGTTTTGAACATGAAAGAATTTGTTGCAATTATAATTTTGCATTTTGACTTTAGTTAATGGCTTTGGAGACACTTACTTTTTATTTAGAAAGGCTTGAGCAAAGAGTATATTTAAATATTCCAGCCTGCATGACTGTTTTTAATCAAGTAGGAAAACTGATCACTTTGTGATGACATGAAAGGCTTGGGTAATCTCTTGAAGAGGGAGATTGTTAATTGTTCTTTCTAACTACAGAGTTCCTTAATTTTAATATTCAGGACAATAAAATTTCCGAAGGGAAGAAGCATAGTAGATAATTTTAACTTGTTGGTTGGCAGGACTGTCCTGCAAACTAAAACCTTTTGAAATCTAGGAGAAAAAGTTTTAAATCAGGGCAATGACGTTGGAATTCAGAAAAAACGTTTTATCTTAAGTCATATCCTCAAACTGCAGATCAGTGAAAGATATTGGAAGGCTATAGCAATGTAGTATGATGCCATTTATATTCTGCAGTGAGTCGATATGACGCGGATAAAAGTAATT
This sequence comes from Symsagittifera roscoffensis, assembly GCF_963678635.1. Classification (NCBI taxonomy): domain Eukaryota; kingdom Metazoa; phylum Xenacoelomorpha; order Acoela; family Convolutidae; genus Symsagittifera; species Symsagittifera roscoffensis. The sequence goes on from NC_087064.1 coordinate 65,376,743, forward strand.
TAGTGCTTTTTGTAAATTCTGTTCGATGAAACTGTACCAATTTTACGAATATTGCGAGATTCAATGGGGACATTGACCGGGCTGTCCGGGGAGTATGTGACATTCGACCAGAATGGACGAAAATGCATTTTCGAGTTTTTAGCGGCGAACCTTTCGAATTGGCAGTTTTGAAGGATTAAGAGCGTTATTCAGACGATTAGACAATGTAACATTCGCCCGGAAGATACATATCGACGGAAGACAAAACTAAGTCTTAAGACGACTGGCTAACGTCTAAACAGAGCTTTGCATGCTTTTCACCGTCTCTACCAAGCCAGTACTTTTCGGTGGTCTTTCTAACATCGGGTCGACAAAAACGTTACTGCTTTCGACTTCGGTCAAAACATCAAATTAACTAGATTACATGCAGAAATAGTGAGCTCATGGCTGGGTCTCAGTATCCCCAGACCACGAGGTCACTCCTAAAAACAGGGCTACTACTCATTATATTACTATTGTTTTTGTTCAGTAGATAAAAATCATCATCTCCATCGAAGATGGATCAACCCTTTCCCCCAACTCCTAGCTTCTCATCCTTATCAAAATGAATCTAGATGTTAATTAAATTCAAGTCAGGACATGACAGGAAGCTAAAAGTTTATGTAACAGGATAAAAGTTTCAGTTCCTTTACCCCTCCGGATTGACAAATCCGCTGGATCAAGCTTGTTAATCCTGATTTCTTCTTAATCCGGAAGGCCGTCTTTCACCCTTCACGGTTGTTCGCAACGGCCTTGCAACTATTGTAGCGGCACAATAATTGCATTACGGAGTGTTCTCTGTTACTCTGTAACTCGTTGTCGTTTTCCAATCTCGATTTTGTAGTTGTTGTTAGCGCAGCTAATGTTGTTCTGTTTTTCTTTCTTGTTTTAGCCAAAATGGCCGTTTCTGACGTTTCTCAGAAATATGACGTCATAATTCGAATTTTTGAAATTTTAAAATACCAGAATATTCCAGTCCTCACCGTTTGGCCAATCGTTCCAATAACGTTCTTAATTCTTAATAATCACCAATCCGGAAGGCTCGCTGCTAAAAATTCGAATTCTGCAGAGATTGCATTTTTCACATTCTGGTCGAATGTCACATACTCCCCGGACAGTCCGGTCAATGTCCTCATTGAATCACGCAATGTTCGTAAAATGGTTACAGTGTCATCGAACAGAATTTACAAAATGCACGAAATTACTTTTATCCACGTCACATCGACTCACTGCAGAATATAAATGGCATCATACTACATCACTATAGCCTTCAAATTCTCTCATTAATCTGCACATTGAGGATATGACTTAAGATAAAACATATTTTCTGACTTCCAATGTCAATGTCCCGATTAAAACTTTTTCTCTTAGATTTAAAAGATGTTGGCTTGCAGGACGGTCCTGCCAACCAACAAGCTAAAATTATCCTACTATGCTTCTTCCCTTCGGAAATCTTGCTTGTTATTGTCCTGGATATTAAAACTAAGAAACTCTGTGGTCAGAAAAAAGAATGAAACAATCTCCCTCTTCGAGAGATTACTCAAGCCTTCCATGTCACCACAAATTGATCAGTTCTCCTAGCTGGTTAAAAACAGTCATGCAGGCGGGAATATTTAAATATACTCCTTCACTTAAGCCTTCCTAAATAAATAGTAAGTGAGTGTCTCTAAAGCCACTTCAACTAAAATCAAAATGCAAATCTATAAATGCAACAATTTCAAAACTCAACTTAATGTTTCAGTTTTCAATTACAACTTGGTTGCTTGGTTTCTCACTTGAGTTTTTCACACACATAAAACAATTCTGAGTTTTAACTTTTCTTCATCACTCCTTTCTTTTCTTCTTTTTTCGTCGTTTAGAAGTTCTAAAACTTCTAAATTCTTCTAATTTCATCTCTTTTTTCATCGTGTCTTTCGGTCATCCGTCAATGTTCCATTTCTTCCTCCTGTGATACTGACTCTGCACTCTCAGTTTCTGTATCTCGTAACACGTCGTTAGCTATCCTGACGCTGCTGGAAGCCGTCCTCCAACACTTCTGCTCTTCCACCCTCTGTTTACAACAAGGTAGGGGATCCACGTTAGATTCTCTGTTCCTGCAGAAGCTTTTGTGGAGACACAACGTCACGTTTCTCTCCAAATCTTCTTTCAGCATCTCTGCCTTCTCCTTTCCACTACGTTCACTCGTCCTGGAAATTCTTTTCACAGCGGTGGTCACTGCATTCTGATGAGTCACGAGAGCTCGCTTGAAAGCTCCTGCTCCAATGTCCAGCTGATATTCACTGTACACCCTGCCGTGCTTCGACATTTGCTTTTTCACATACTCGTACAACCATGCAGTCATGTTAGCTCTGAACCATGGCATCAATCGTTTCCTCGCCCATATCTTCTTCACTTCCATCGGAATGTTTAGAATTTTGCACATTGTCTCAAAAAGATCTAAATCTTTTAGACAATCTAATTTCCGCAACTGTTCTCTCGTCGGTGCCTCCTGTCTGTTATTTTCTCTCACATGAGCTTCCAGCCATCGTATCGCCATCATAACTCCCACTATCACTATCGTTACGGGCTGTGATGAATCTGGTAAACCCATGGAGAGCAGCTCTCCAGAGTCCCAGATCAACATCAGATTACTACGCTTGGGATACCACCAGGTCTGCAGCAAGCAGTGGCAAGGAAACTCGTCATGCGTCAACATGATGCTCCTCCAATTACGTTTTCCCGAAGCTTCCAGCAATGGTTCCACTTCCATCATCAATCGGTGGACTTCATCAGTCTCTTCTACTGCATTGTAATCTGTGACAGTTGATCCTCTCTGTTTCTGTCTCTCAAAGTCACTGAAGTTCCCACTCACATATCCCATGAACTTCTTTCCTAGTATTGACTCCAATTCTTCTTTGGTTCTCTCCGGAACTGCTGAGAACATCTTACATAGTAACTCGTAAGACTTTTCAGACATTCTCGCCAATCTCACACACTTCGGCACTGAGAAGGCTTGATCCACGATCGTTCTTGTACTCTTCACGTCCACAGCCACGAAATGTACAGGGTATCTGCTCTTGCACATTGGAGCCAACGTTGAACCCACCAAATATCGTGCTCCTGATGGTCTACAATAAGTCTCACTGTGTCTGATGTTCATTTCTGTCTCGATTGCTTCCCTCCATTTTCCTATGTATTTCTGTTCAGTCTGCAGAACTCCTGGGAATACTTCTACACTGATGGCTGTGACCACCTCATGTTTCTGTTCCAGATTCAATAGTGACTCTAAAGAGCCAAACATGCTGTAGAATCCTAGTGCAGTCACTAGATTCACATCGGTTCCTCCATGGCAATCTGCTATCAGTTCCGTTTCTATTCTAGCTTTCATCACTACATTTCCAAACAATACCGTCAATTGCTTGTGTTGTTTCTCCAGGGTCTTCACACAGTCCAAACCTCCACAAACGTGACCCTCCGGTCAACAGACTTCCGCCAGACAGCTACCAGGTTTGACCCAGTCTTCTGGTCCCCAGCCAGGCAACTCAACTTTTTCTTCTCCGTTGCTCTTAGAGGCCGTTATCATCACATTATATATGATGTTGAGGTCACGCAGGTTACAGTCTGCATTCAGTTCCCTCTGTACGTCTTGTGTCGCCCGTAATATTGAGTCAGCGTTGGGACTAGGACACCATGATGGCCTCATCAATTCCCACACTGTCATCAAGCTCGTTCTCAGTAATTCATCTGAGAATCCCAACCCAAACTCCACTCTTTTGTCGGATTTTGGTACTGAAGGTGCGGTTACCTCTTCTTCCAAGACCAGTCCCAATTTGGCCTGTGGATTGTTAACGCTCTTAATCGTTACAATTCTGGACGTCCAGAATCTTAGCAACACCGCCTGCTCATAATCGAAGAAGCAATCGCGTATGTCTTCACTCAGGAAAGGATTGTACGCGATCCCGATGATCCCGGATACGTAGCCATACGATTTCTTCTCGATCGGTCCACAGTATTCACTGGATTTCGGCAATGCTCCCATAGATTCTTTAGTGAGTCTCAGCTCCTTGTTTGAGAATCTCCTGATTTCGTCTATCTTTTTCATGGGTTCCAACTCCTCAGGTTCTTTCATGTTCACCCTCATCGGTTTACTTTGCTGCATATCCAGCAGTGCTAGCAAGAATAAGGCTTTCGTTCGCTCATCGCCTTCCCTCAACATTTTAACAGAAGTGTTTAATGCAGGTACTGAAATCTGCTCTATCAGGAATCGAATGAAACAGAGAGCGTCTCTCCGCTTCGCACACGCTACTGCTGCTCCCTCCTGGACTATCAGATCCCTCAGGTTCGTCATAAGGAAAATCTTTTCCTCTTTTGATCTCTTCCTTTCTTCTGAGTCATATTCTTCGCGAGTCAGTCCCATCATGCACCAGGCGAACCTGAGTTGTAACTCTGTTCTTACGTAAGGTACTGCCACGAGAGCATGTATTCTTGGCATAGTCCTCATTTCTTCTTCGAAATACCTCAACACTACTGCTTTCCATGGAAGGCTCACTAACTGCTCGATCGTTTCCGCCTGTATGTCAGACGACGCCAAAGTCCCGTACGCCTTCTGCTTGAGGGTGGTACCTTGCAACATCGTTTCCAGATAACCCTCCATGGCTTTTTCGTCTTCCAGGGCCATTACATACCCTCTAGCCGAGTTTCGGTATTCCAACATCTCCATGTATCCACCGGTGGGTTCATCTATCGACACAGTCTCCGACACTGTCAGTCGGTTGTATTCCACTGGTGTTAGTTGTCCTGCGACACTTCCCTTTCCATGATTCATGGGAGATGGCTTGAAGTCTTTCATTTTGCTCTCTCCTTATTGGCTGAGTATTTCCATTTCTAAGGTTGCTCCAGTCAGAGTGCGGTCACTCCTTTTGGATTTATAACCGGTTGACTTTATCCCCGCCATGAGAATGGGTGGCACCATCGCTATATCAGTTAATATTCTATCTGTGCCAGACAATTGATAATCACCTTGCCCCAAATCCATGACCTCCTCAACTCGTTTCCTTTTCGCTGAGTTACCAGCTTTCATCGATATTTCTGAATCCACCTTCGTCTTTCCAACTCTCCTCGGCATCACTCTGCTGCCTAACTTCATTTTCATCGCATTGATTTTATTAATCACCATTTTTGATCGCATCGTCCCTCTCCTGGTTCTTGACAGATACATCACCTCTCCTTCATCGTCTTGCGGTGTCATCTTGATGGGAGAATTCGCTTCACTCTCATCAGTGGCTGAGTCGATCAACAACTCACTCAGTCTCCCTTCACACTCATCAAGCTTGTCCAGTACTTCTCTCATCAAGGGTTGGTTGAGACCCGTTTTCAGAATAGACTGGGTCCCATAGCTTTGAACCACGGTCCAGACTTCTTCCATAAACGCCACTCTATCCAGTTTGCATCCCGTCCTACTCTCGTGGTCTCGGTGATGAACTTCCCATTCTTCTTCGGGCAGCGTTCCCAAGAAAGGTACTCTGGCTGAAGCCTCTATTCTTCTCCTCCGAGGTGATTCCATGAGGATTCTCTGGTCACTATTTCTTGAATTGCCAGGAGAGCTGCTCTCCGGCAAATTCCGTTTCATTTCCATAAAGGCTGACGGAGGCTCCAGTGTCGAGATGCCTTCATCCGCTGGCTCAGTCGTTTCCAACGTGTCTGCATTATTCTCAAGATCACTGAAGATATTGAAATCCAGGCTGGATGTTCCTCCTGTCGATGCCCTGTCGTCTTCCCCACCAGCTTGATCTTGTTGCATGGGTTCTTCGGTTTGACGGCTTCCACCCTGTCCGTCATCTCCTTCTGACTTATCCTTGTTCGAGCTCGATGGTCCTTGTTCGTCATTGTCGGCTTCTTCCCGGAATCTCGGTATGAGCAATGTACCGGCCGATTTATCTTCCTCTTCTCCATGGACCACTTTGATTTCTTCGAAGCCGAAGGGTGCTAGGAAAGTTCTCGTCTGCAATATTACTCCCACTTTCATCTCCTTTTTCACACTGGTCAGGATTAATGAGGCTTCAGGCAATTCGGTCCTGCCTCTCATCCTCATCGGAGCTAAGCCTAATTCCTTCCATTCCTCATCAAATCTTCCAGGCTTGGGAGTCGCGGCGTTGCTTATTCGCCTTCTCGTCGCTTGATCCGTGTATGCAAATCGTGTGTACTGTAACACGGCGGCATTTCTCCCTACAAAGTATGGATCCATCGTTCCCACGAAATTCCCTACTCTCCTTTCATTGGCTTCGAATGCTCCCAATCTAGGAGTCTGTACCACGGAGACTGCTCCGAGCAACATCCTTTTTATCAGAGGGAATTCAGGGATTGCCTCCGGCAGCTTCTTGTAATCGCCCCAGTCCTTCGTCTCTTCTCTCACTTTGTGATATGCTGCAGTGAGACAGGCTGGATGTTCCTCCTGTCGATGCCCTGTCGTCTTCCCCACCAGCTTGATCTTGTTGCATGGGTTCTTCGGTTTGACGGCTTCCACCCTGTCCGTCATCTCCTTCTGACTTATCCTTGTTCGAGCTCGATGGTCCTTGTTCGTCATTGTCGGCTTCTTCCCGGAATCTCGGTATGAGCAATGTACCGGCCGATTTATCTTCCTCTTCTCCATGGACCACTTTGATTTCTTCGAAGCCGAAGGGTGCTAGGAAAGTTCTCGTCTGCAATATTCCTCCTACTTTCATCTCCTTTTTCACACTGGTCAGGATTAATGAGGCTTCAGGCAATTCGGTCCTGCCTCTCATCCTCATCGGAGCTAAGCCTAATTCCTTCCATTCCTCATCAAATCTTCCAGGCTTGGGAGTCGCGGCGTTGCTTATTCGCCTTCTCGTCGCTTGATCCGTGTATGCAAATCGTGTGTACTGTAACACGGCGGCATTTCTCCCTACAAAGTATGGATCCATCGTTCCCACGAAATTCCCTACTCTCCTTTCATTGGCTTCGAATGCTCCCAATCTAGGAGTCTGTACCACGGAGACTGCTCCGAGCAACATCCTTTTTATCAGAGGGAATTCAGGGATTGCCTCCGGCAGCTTCTTGTAATCGCCCCAGTCCTTCGTCTCTTCTCTCACTTTGTGATATGCTGCAGTGAGACGAGGCACTCTGGTTATCTCACCGTTCGTTTTATCATAGGGTCTCAGGTTCCAAAGCTTTGGAAACACCTCGATGTGTCCTCTTTCTACTTCTCCCATGCGGTCACGGAAGTGATCGTCAAAATTGATGACTGTCATCTCTGGCTCCGATATTTTCGCAAATAACAGATCTTCACTCATGAGCTCCCGCAATGTGTGCTGCTCATACCAGTTCAGTGTACTACCGTCCACTGCCGATATGAGGTTCAGGTGCAGCACCGACCTCCTATATGCTTCCACTTTAACGTCAGGGAACGCAAACGTGACTGCTGGTCCATAGATCACTGTCACGAACTCCGTGACTCCTCTGATCAGCGCCAAGGGATCGGTTCTCATAGCCAAGCTCAGATCAGTTAACAGTGGCATGCCTCCAGCATGTCGTCTAACATCTTCCTCTCTTTCAATCGTCTCGTCTTCTCCCGTTCCAAAGCGATTTTGTTGTAAGAGATACTGGATAAGAGTGTGTCTCAGGTCTCTTATCTTGTTCCACGAGTCCGTGGATTTCTTCATATCCAATTTCCTCGCTCTCTCTTTCATCTGCTCTGGACAACGTGCCAGTTCCATTAGTCCTCCCAAGTTTCCGTGGGTAATTGCAATCAATGTCAGAAGTCCGTCTAGCCGCAGCTTCTGAATTCCATCGGTGAGCAGCATCGCCGGTCCTTTCACGAAACTCTCCGCTCCGAATGTCACGAACAAGGCTATTAATTCCACTATCGATACTCTCACTACTGCTTGGAGGAATTCCTTTATCAAATAGTGCGAGACTTTTGGCTCCTAACCGTTCTAGCATGCTGTCTGTCCTTTCAAAGCCCTCCTGTCTTTTCATTTCCTGGGTCCAGAAGGTTTCCAGAGTAATCTGACACATTCTGTTTACAAACTCAGCGGTCTTTTCTCCGGCATTTTCCGCCAGGTTCACCTCCTTCAACAAGTAGGCATGTATCTTCGTGATCATCACGGGGCCTTGCTCAAAACCATCTGCACCCAATGCCGCTACTCTAGGGTTCAGGTGTAGCCACTGGTTGGCTTCCGGCTTGATTCTCAGAACCATCGCCTCCAGATGAGCTCTCGTCTCCAGTGAATTTTTCCTTCTTGTGTCTTCACCTGCCACTTCCATTGCTCGGAACCATAAGTCGTTAGACATTGCCGTGATCACTCGATGGTCGTCGTCTATTCCCGGTTTCAGTTTGAGTTGTCGACTGAAATTGGACAGTTCCAACCCCAGCACTTCGTCCAACACTAACATGTGTAGCGCGTGGTCCTTGAATCCTCTCATCGCGTTTGAGATATCTGACCATACTGCAGGCAGTTCAGACTTAAGTGGCCTCAGATTCTCCATTTCTAACAGGCGATTCGGAGCTGATATGATCACATCATATTTTCCTTCCGAGAGTAAGGCCACAATTGCATACACGAATTTCAGTCCATCCGGGATGTGTGCATATTCCAGAGACAACGCGAATACTACTCTCAATGCCACTTTATTGAATGACCCCTCCTTCGTCGCATCCACCACTTCACACATCGACTCAAGGATGTCTTTTATCGCTGGCCATACAGCGTTCTCTGCTGTTGTAGGATCTCTGAGTCTGCTCAGAAAACCTCTACTGTGTACATGGTCATTGATGCCAGCAAACACAATCGTAATCGGATTCATGTCCGTCTGCCTTTGTACCCCTATAGCCAAAGATACTGATTGCAGTAGGTCCAGGTCGACCGCTGCCAACATTATGACGTCCGGCCAAAACAAAGACTTGGAAGTGTACACGAACTCTGAATTCGCTACTACCATAATCTTGGCCTTCCTCATCTCTGCTTTGTCATAGGCGGCGAAGATGGTTTCATCTTTCTTTATCGCTGTCAACCCGCCATATCTCTGGGCATCACCATCTTGGTTCACTAGTTTTGGGTACACTCTTTCCTTCACATGACCAGGTGGTGTCGTCAGCTGCCTGAATATCTTCACGTGTTGTCCAATCGGCGCTCTCGTCGTCAGTAATATTCCTGGTCTCTCTTCACGATTCCCCTCATCATGGTTCAACCTCACATCTTGCAACGGTCTCGCATTCACTGGTCCCATCGTGTTGTTAGAGGGCAGTCCCTGCAAGTCAGCAAATCTCAAGGCCGTCGTGGAGCTGAAATTTATGCTAGCGGCTATCAACCAGTCTACGATGGTTATCGAGTACAATCTGCTGACGGATAGCATCGCTCCATTCAGCATCCTCCTTGCATCTTCGATGAAGCTTACTCTCTGGAGATCCAGCTTCATTAGTTCGTCTTTGTATATATGCCAGGGAGACGGTATGGGTCTCGGCCACATCAATGAGCCTCTGCTCGGTCTCTCCTCTCGACTGGTACTCGTCGTCTCCGATCTAGTGTCCGATCTAGATGTGCCCGCTGTCTCTTCGATTGGGTTGACAGGTCCTATTCTTCTCCTAGGATGAATAGTCCTCCTCATCGGTGCTTCTCCCAATCGATCCTGTACGTCTGTTCTTCGACCTGGTTCGCTGGAGCTTTGTTGCCTGTAGTTCGTGACGGCCGGGACCGTACCCAAGCGTGTTTCCAAGCTAGGAGGCACAAAGGTGGTAATCACCGCGTCACTCACCGTTCCTTCTTCCTTCAGCACTCCTGTGTCAAAGAGTTCTGCTTCCAGCTCGTCCAACCGCTCTTGGAAGACTCGATTCAACCAAGCTTGTCCTTCGATACTGTCTGGCCTGATCCATGGCTCTCAACTCATGTTCGATGTCCATGAGGTTCATTCTTCCGGCGTTTCGACTTGCTAGGTTCCTCAAGATGTTGTTCCACCTGACGACTCCCTCGTTGTGCCTTCTTCCTGATGCTGTCAGGCTTCTCGTATTCATTGGCACAGTGCAAACGGTCAGTACCGCGCAACTGAATTTCTGCCAGAGGGTAGTAAACAAACACACCATCATTGACTCCCATAGTGCTTCCTGCTCGTCTAAACCTCTGGAGATGTCATTCGTCCCAAATAAGATAATCACATTGGGAATCCTCCCTGGATTCATCAGTTCCACCATCCGATATAATTGGGCTATCGTCGCTCCTCCAAAGGCCATCACCGTGGTGACCCACGAGGTCCTCAAATTTGACAGCACTCTGACCAAGCTGTCTCCCAGTATCAGATGAGATGTCCCGAGTGGTGGTTGCTGCAGGTTCACAGCTGGGCTCCAGGTAGCTCGATTGAAGCAGGCCCTCGGATCTGTCTCCGGAACTCCCGTGAAATTATATTTCAATTGATTATTCTTTTGCACGTCTATTATGCGAGACACTTTCTTCGCTGGCATCTTCCGCACTTTCCTCTCTGGGATTCTCGAGCTCCCCATGAGTGGTGTCATGTTACTTATCCCTTGTCTGATCACGGTCTGGGAGAGTTGTACTCTGCCCGTATCGTCAATCGTTCCATAGGGTGCAGTCACCCCGGAACCTGGCGCATTCTTGTTAGCGACCAGTCGTCCAGCTGTCTCTATCAGTTTCCTCACTGTCTGTTCTACGACGGGGTCACCCAAGGTGTCACTAGGATCCGGGATCGTTACTCGATTTGTCTCTACTGGAGGTCGTGTCTCCGTTGTTTGACTCATTTCTCGAGGCGTCAAGAGCTCCATCGGGGACTGTCCACGAGGAATATCCCTTGCAGGTATCACTTTCTCCACGGCTGTTGTCAACGCCATCTGCTCCGATCGCTCTTTGTATTCCTGCCTTAAGCGCTCAATCTCTTGACCCTGCTTTTTGTTGCAGTCTTCAAACAACTTTCTCCACATGTCCCGATCTTCCTCCATCTGGAGCATGCTTCTGGTCATCTCGTCCAGCTCCTTCTTCGTACTTTGCAGTTCTTCGTTCATCTCATCCAGACCTTGCATGGTTTGGTTCGTCTGAACTTCCTGTCCTACTTTCGCCCTTTTTGGTGGCACAGCTGCTCTCAGTGGTGAACCAGACGAGGTCGCCTCGCTGTTCATCTCCCGATGCATTCTCGTCAGACCAGGTTTGGGCTTGGAGGGCATTGGCATCTCACCTGGTTGGTAAGTCCTAGAACTTCCCAATCCAGGCTCATTCGCCAAGTCACTCCCTGAGAGAGCCCCGTTTCTCCACCTCATCACTCTCATGTTCGGGCGGTCTAGTACTCCTCTTTCTCCATATGCTGCCATCAACAGGACTTCCGTGGGGCGGTCCCCACGGTTGTCGTGCCCCAAGATGTTGATCAGGGCGGTCAGCAACATGACTACCTCTGGGTCTTCCAGAGCGAAGTCTCGATCGATCAGCCGACGATAGATCGCATCTATCATCGGTCCTACATATGCCTCTGCCAGGTCCATCAATTCATCCAAGTTGAAATTGTCCATTCTGTTCTTTCCAGTTCGATTCGGTTTTGATTCCAAGATTTTGACTCAAGTGAGTAATTAAATGATCAATCAGGATCTAGAAAAAAAGTCACAAATATCACACCTGTCAGTTTCACCTTAACATATATCGTTAAAATTTGCTTAAAAACAGTTCAGATAAAGAGATATTTATCCTAAAATTTATTAAAATCAATTGGTTTCTAAAATTTTGGAATTCGACCTAAGATTGGACAGTCCAAACTTTGGATCTATTCCTAAGATCATCATTTAGTTGTTCATGGTCACTAACTCCTACTTACCCATGATCTTAATAACCTAACACATAATATCCTAACATAACATAACATAACATAACACATCTTACATACAACTTAGTCTTTGGCCTAACACTCTCTCGCACATCATTCAGCCTATACTTAAGAAATATTTCTCATGTAGATGTACTTGTATGTTCGTATCAGAGAATATCACGTGTACAAGCGCGTACAATTCCCGAGGATGCTGTCTTCCTCTGTTTGGATCGTACACTGGAAGCGAGAGCTCCTTCACGTCCATTTCGACAAGGAAGTCCCTCAGCCTCGTCAAAGACAAGACTAGGTTCTCTGGGTCCACGTGCTGCTTCTCCGTCGCCCTCGTTACCAAGAAGCACAAGTATTTTCCCGGTATCTGCCACGCCGCCGGAGGTAAGGCTGCCACGCCCCCTATCCCTGGTCTTTGCTTCCAAAGGAATTCCACGTTTTTGTATTCTCTCTTAAAATCTGCCGCTAACGCTGTCTTAAAACTCATGTCTGCGGTGATTGCTATCGCACATGTTCTGTTTGTGAGTATGAAATCACTGTCTGTTAGTATTATGTTACTTGAATATTCATTTGGTAAGTTAAAATATGACTCAACTACCCTGCCTATGTCAGGTTTCTTAGGCTCTTCGCCTGTTTCTGCTTCTAAGTCTCCTGTTTCTCTTGCTATTCTTATTTTTTATTACCAAATTTCAGTGTGGGTAAGTCCTACCCCCACTCCCCGGACAAAAACATCCATCGACGTCCCCGTCGATCGCATACCGGGTATCAAGTCAAGGTTAGAAGCTGGGATGAGTAGTCGTCCTTCCTGGGCAGCCCAGGAAGGATCCTCTCGTTCGGTCTTGATTTATTTCATGCTTTCACGTTCTACGTCTTGGATCGTGACACTGGTCTCCTCAGGATCCGAGGTAATTTCATTCAGCCACTCTAAGACACGCAGGTTCGTCAAGTCTTGTTCGTGAGACTGCTGTTGCTCGTCGTCGAATTCTACCTCGATTTTTGACCAGTCGTCAACCCACTCATCGTCGTGATCATCGTCTATGTCAATGTCTTGTGACACAGTTATTTCCTCTAGACCCACTACTTCCTCTGTATGGTGAACGGTCTGTATGGTGAACGGAAGATCCGGTTCCAAGTTCTTGGGAACCTCTATCTGTTCGGGATCCTGCCAATCTTCCTCTGCGTAGGGTAAGGTTTCATCGTCCGCTTCGATCTGTTCGTTTGGATCCAGATCCAGCGGTGTATCCGTACCTTCCTCTACGACTTCGTTTCCATCGTTCTTCTCCCTGGTGCCTTTTTCGTTGACCTCACAAGCAGGATTCATCATTAGATAATCCCCTTCTTCCATGTCTGCAGGTATACACCAGTCTTCTGTCGATGGATTGTGTGGCTTGATGTTCTCGTAGTGGGCGGCTCGGCCAGTACTCAGTCTATAAAAGCGTCCCTCTTGATGCACCTCTGTAATCATGAAGGGTCCCCTCCATTTTTTTAGGAGCTTTTTTGTCCCTTTCGGTGGTATAACGTTCTGGAATACCCATACGTAGTCTCCCACCGAGTAAGCCTTTGCACCAGCTGCTTTCTTGTCGAATCTTTTCCTCTGCCTTGCCTGTGCCTGCTGAGTGTTTTGTCTACACAAATCGTTCAGCTCCTGTTGGCGTCTGATCACATCCCTCACGTAGACCTGTGGGGACGTTTTCTTTCCCTCATATTCTGGGTAGAAGAAGGTTAAGGGTAAAGACTTTTCGTGTCCAGTTAGCATCATGTGTGGACTGACTCCAGTAGTGTAGTGTTGCGTGCTATTATATGCTCCCATCACCTGTGGAAGGTATCTGTCCCAATCGGTCATGTACCTGGAACAATATACTCTCAGCATCGACACTAACGTCCTGTTCTGTCTTTCCACTAAGCCATTCGTCTGAGGGTGGTATGTCGTGGAGTGAGCCTGAGCGACCTGTGAGTGTCTCATAAGCTCTTTCGTAGGCTCTCCTACGAAAGCTGTTCCATTATCCGATTGAAACGTCATCGGACAACCATGTCTTGCTATCCACGTATTGATCAGGTGGTCGCATGTTTCTTCCGCCGTGGCAGTTATGCAGGGCACGGCCTCTGCATACTTCGTGAAATGATCTATCATGACCAGCACCTGATTATAACCATTGTCTGTCATGCATATCTTTTGGTGATCTATTTGCACCACCTCGTTCAATTCAGACGACTCGATCGATTGTAAAGGAAATCGCAACTTCCTTGGATCCTTGACCTGTTGGCATGACAGACATGCTGTTACCCATTTCTCGCATGCTTTTTTCATTCCAGACCACTCAAAGCGCTTCAGGATCCTCCGCTTTCTGTCCGTAAGAAGTACTGGTTAAAATCTCTTGGGGTATTGAGGATACTAGTTGCTGAACTATTGTCTTACAATCCCTCTCGTTCTCTTCGTGTTGTCGTCTGGACGGCATGATCTTCACCTTCTCCCTGACTGTTAGCGATGCCACTGCTGCTGTCCACTCGGGGTCATCTCTGGTCACTTCTCTTTCTAACAATCCACCCAGCATCCGCATCACTTGTGGTGTGACTTGCACCGTTTTATCCAATAATGAGAGGCTGTTTATATTCATGCGAGAGAGTTCTTGCTGGACCAGGTTCGAGCGCAGCAACAAATCCAAGGGGACCGGGTCCTCCTTGGACAGGATCTTTATCTCGGCTGCTTTCTCTACAGGTAACTCAGGGTGCCCTGGAATTGGATGTCCAGACTTATCCAACCATCTCGTTAAGGGAAGCGCTTCATAAGTTTCTTTGTCCAGAAATGAGAATCCCTCCTTTATTTCCGCCTGATTGGCCTGCTTCTGCTCCAATCTTTCATAGAACTCAGTTTTCTTGCTGAGGCTGTCAGCATTCTGGTGTTTATCACGCATCCTATGTTCGATTATCATATGGTAGCCATCCAATCTTACTATCCATCTACCAATATAACTCTGATCCATCGAGTAGGTCTTCAACCAGGATAACGCTCTGTTGTCCACGCGTAACTTGAAGGGAGCGCTCCCCAAGTATGCACGGTACTTTTCCACGAAGGTGACTACTGCAATCATTTCTGCTTTTGGTGCGCCATATTTCATCTCTGTGTCACTCAAGACTTTGCTGCCGTATGCAATGGGACGGAGAACTGTTCTTCCGTTCCATTCTTGCTCTTGATGCAAGATTCCTGAGATGGCCACCACCGATGCGTCTGTGTCGAGAACATACATGCCCTTTTCTGTAGGCATGCCCAGCACTGCCGCTTCGCACAGTTCCCGCTTTATGTTCTCGAAAGCAACCTGTGCCTCATCGTTCCATTCGAACTTTTGCCCTTTGTTGCGCATCAGCTTCTTCATCGGGTACACCTTGTCCGCATATCCTTTTATGAATTCTCGGTAGTAATTGGCAAACCCTAGGAAGCTCAGGAGCTGTGTGTCCGTTCTGGGGTTTTCCATGTCAACACTGCTTCCACTGCTTCCGGGTCCGGCCTCACACCACGCCTATCCACCATTCTTCCTAGGTACTTAATCGAGTCCCTAAGGATTTCACATTTCGATGGTTTGCACTTTAATCCTGCTCTTTTCATGCATCCAAAGACCTCATCGAGCCTATCAAGTGGTCTTCCAGGGTCGGTGTCGCTATGACTACGTCATCCACGTAACACATCACGAGATTCCCGTACTTCTTGGTCACTCTCGTCAAAGCCTGAGCCATCAGTCTTTGAAAAGTGGCCGTTGCATTGCACAAGCCGAAGGGCATCCTCTTCCACTGGTACAATCCCAATTCGCACGCGAATCCGGTTTTCTCTCTGTCCTTCTTCCGCAGAGGGACCTGCCAGAAGGCAGAACCTAAGTCCAATGTGGTGAAGAACTTGGCATCACCAAGCTTAGATAGGCTCTCGTCTATTCGCGGTATCGGGTACGCATCTTTTATCGTTACCGCGTTCAAGTAACGAAAGTCGCAACAAAATCTAAGCTGCCCCCTTTCTTTTTCGCAATTACTACTCCGCAAGCCTATGGCGATTTCGAGGGTTCTATCATATCGTATTCAAGCAACATTTCTATTTCCGCTCGGCACGCTTCCGATTTGTGTGGCGTCATTCGCCTTGCGCCTTCCCTATGGGGAACGGCGCCCTCTTCTAGTTCAATTTCGTGTTCGACGAAATTACAGCAACCGATTTCCGCCTTATGTTTTGAAAATACATCTGCGTTCCGATTTAGGAGGTCCCGCAATTTTTTGAAATCTCCCTCACCTATTTTCCCTTTTAAATGTTCTATCTCTGGCAAAACCGGTTTGTCAGATTCTAGTTCATATGACGAGGGGCGTTCCGGAAAATTCGAGCAGCTTGATAAGCCGTCATCCGTTTCGGATTTCATTGAAAACAATTTATGAATAGATTTTAATTCATTAATCCTCTTTAAAATTTTATCTTTATTGGCGTGATAAGGACAGTCTTTCACACTATATTTCTTCAAGTTTTGTGTCTCCTCATAGTCGTCCTCATTGGCAAAGCGTAGCCAAGCTTCTTTCCACGCTGGATTGAAACCGTGGTGTCCAGTGTGTTCAACAACACACTGACACACAGTCCGTTTCGCGTTACCGAGAAGCTCCGGCCTAAAATCACCGAACTCTGACTATTTGGATTCGGTACTAAGCAAACCTGTTTACTATCACTTAACGAATTCAAATTTCTCATTCTAAAAGTTGCTACTACAGCTTGTCCTGGTTGTAATTTTACTTTTCTATCTAAAAAAATTGGTACCTTGTTTTTGTCTGTTATTATCCTATTAATTGGTCTCTTAACATACTTTCGGTCCGGGTTTCTAATCCGTATCAGACCGTTGTTCAAGTCAATCATCACGTCAAAATTGCTGACGAAATCTCTGCCTAAGATGAATTGGTCGGCGTCGTCCAAATTCTCTACCACCAGGAAGCTCATCCAAAGATCTCGTCCTCCCATGTGGAGAACCATTATTGGTGTTCTCCCGGCCACGTAGATAGCTTCTCGATTGGCGGCCGCCAGTCGGAGATTCGTTGGAATTAGATCTTCCCGCGTGAAGCCTATTCTTTCCCAAAATTTTATCGGCATCACACTCACTACCGCTCCTGTGTCCAGAAGCCCTGTGACTCCGAGTTTTGTTCCGTTGGTGTCGAGCAGATGTGCGGTCACATCTGCTTCATACCCAATGTGTACTGCGTGTTGTTCCATCATGGCGTCATGGCCTATCCTGCGGACCTTGAGTTCCTCTTCTCCCAAATAGATCTGCCCCATTTGGTCATCATCTGTTGTTACATAAGTCCTGGTGTAGATACTGATTCCATCCACGTTCAGCATTACTTGATACGGCCCATAGACCTCTAGGTAGCGTCCATGAAGTTTCTTCATGCGAGGACCACCCGTCGTTAGTAGTGCTCGCACAGCTCTCGACTCGGTGCGTGGCTCCACCAGCCTCAGATAATCTGCATATGTGTCCAAGTGCATCAAAGTGAACTCGGATGGTTCACTCAGATTTCTGATCACCTGATGTCCAGCCACTGAGATTATCGACTGTATCTCATTGCATTTTTTTTTGCCGCCAGCTCTTGAGGTTTATCCTTTCTGCGTGCATCTGCTTCACTCAAAAGTCGAGCCTGCTGGCTTTCACTCCTGACAAAGCTTCTTCATGTCTTGGATGCGTAATGTCTGCCACTGCATCCCAGAATTGCGGACAATCTGATTTAAAATGACCTTCCAAGTTGCAAAAGAAACACCTCGGGCCGAATTTTGCAATTACTCCTCTCATGAAGTCCTCATGGTCCAACTCTGACGCATCTTCGTCCTCGAGGCTGAAGCCTAGTGCTTTCATGCCTTGTTTGTAAGCTGGGCATGCTGACACATGATGGTCCGTTGAACTGCAATTAGCACAAGAGCGTCTCTTGCCCATATCATCCCTCGGTTTGTACCAATTGTTCCCTTGGTTTGCTGGTCCGTTGTTAAAATTGCCATAATTGTTCTTGTAATATCCAGATCTCGAAGGAGGTTTCAACAAAAGATACTCTTTTGATTTGAGCCTCAACTCCTCCGGTGTTGACGCATTGGTTGATAGTGGTGTGTAATGCGTTGCTAGCATCGTACGAAGTTCATCATTCTTCACACCATCGATAAATTTCGAGGCTACGGCCAAGTTCATTCTTCGGTTTGACTCGTCCGGTTGGCTGCGTCTCCTCAGCATTTCCAAATCATCGAGAAACTTGTCTATCGTTTCATCTTCTCGTTGCCTCCGTTTCTCGAAGCGCATCATCGCCTGGTGCCCCTGCACCCCTGATCCAAAACGGTTTAACAAGATTTCGAAGATTTTCTCAGCAGTGTCACGTTGATATTGCTTCTTGGCCATGACACAGTTCAGGGCTGTCCCTTCTAAGTTGCTGGTGAGCGCGCTGCATTCCTGTCTCTCCGACAAGTCCTCTTCCTCGAAATGCAGCTTCATTACCTCTATCCAGGTATCAATACAGCCATCAGATTCGTCTTTGTAGCATCTTGGTTTCTTAAAGACTCTTCTGGACTACTCACTGCGTTCATTGGTTCTGGATAACCTTGTCAGGAATGTCTCCAAAGACCTGTTTAGGGGTTCAAATGCTGTGGCCATTGCCGTAGCATCCCTTGAGTGTCCCGCTTGAGTGTCCTCACACCTCGTCAAAGGCTCTGTATGAGGTGCATCCCTGCAATCCGAATCGCCGTGAGTGTTTCCCTCTTGGCCTACATGACTCCTCCTCGGGCTCGCATGCCCCCTGTTGCCGGAATCACTTCTCCCAGTCGCATGTGTGCCTTGCGTTGGTCGTTCGTTAGAGGTTTGTCTGTTCCCCGTTGAACTTGCTCTACTGCTCGGGCCCCATGCTCCATTACCCCTTGTGGCATAGCCTGATGAACTGCCCCTGCCTCTAGTGGATCCGTACGTCTTCCTCTTTTGATGTTCATTGAAGTTCACCCTCGGTTCCCTGCTGGGACCTCCCGAGTTCGGTTCTCCTTCTTTTGGTCCACTCTTGCTGCTTAGTAGCCCGTCCAACCTATCCATGATAGCCTGAGTTCGCCTCTCCATCATCGCGTCTATCTTTGTGTCAAGAGTCCCAAGAGACTGCTCTTGTTGAATTCTTAACTTCTCCATGTCGTCTCTTAAGCGTAACTCTCGCTGTTCCGCCTCTCTTGTCATTCGCGACAAGTTCCTCGCCATATGTTCGTCCGTTCTTTCTTTCAAGCGTTTTTCGCTCCTCCCAACTTCTTGTCTGTTGCGGTTTATTTCTTCCCTCAGACTCTCTCTTTCAATGTGGACTGCCCTTTCTAGTTCACTCATCCTTATTGACATCTGCTCTTTTTGTTCTCCTAAACTGTCCACTATGTTGTTTAAGGCTTCCTCTAGTGCTGCCCCGATATCCACGAGTGGCGTCACTAGTGGTGGTGTAACCCTGTCGGTCCCAGGTAGCTTCGTGCTGGTCGAGATCCGGGCCTTAACTCTCTGCCTAGACGTCTTTTCATTATCTATTTCAGGATCCGCTAGCGCGTTGCCTAGCCCTCTGGTTCTACTCTCGCCAGTTTGTGGCTCTGAACTTGTCCTAATCGCGAAGTCTTTTGACTGGCCCGTTGTGTTTGCCTCTTTGCTTATCGTTGTCACTACACCAAATTTGTCCATGGTTCCAGTCTCTCTTCCGACGTGTGCCTCATTTTCCTGGATCGAACTATTGAGGCTGACTTGAGATCCAAAGTCCCCTTGCTCTTCTTCATCCTCTTCCTCCTGGGATTCACCGTCGTTTCCTGCTCCTCCTCCCATGCTGAATGGAAAGATGTTTCCGAAGGTGTTCTTCATTCTTTTTTCTGAGAATGATGATGACGTTGTTTGTTTCCCAGTTCCCCCTGCCATCATAGTGAAGGCTGAAGGATTCGGAAATTGCTAAATTTTAAAAATTCGAAATAATAAACTTCTAAATTTTAAACTTTGCAATGCGACCCAGCAGACCCTATTGGAACTGATTTTAGACGATGATTGAATCAATTTTTGTTATTGTTTAAATTGTCGATTGTGTATTTGCTTTGTGATGAACTCCATATTAAATTTTCTATCTCTTAAGCCTACCACGTAGGAAGAAAGACCCCCTTAATAAAAAATTTTGTTAATTTAAAAAAAAACAAAACCAAGAAAAGTTGTGTGACTTACATTTTGCTTACAAATATTGGTTATCATTTTGCAATTAAAGTTTTCATTTTTTTTGAAGGTCACATTATTGCCAAAAAATTGGCTTAACTAGATAACCAGCAGTTTTTAATCAGACGATGGATATAGTTTCGAAAACGTGTGAATTCTTATTTTGAGCTTTTTCTGCTTCTGGTTTACCAAAACAGCTGAGTCAGTTTATTCTTATTTTTAATTTTTCTGGTTTTCAGATAATGACGTGGCCGTTTAGATGCGCCTTACCTGATAACTCTACTTCGTCACCTGTTGAAACCTTAAAATGTTAGCGGTTTTCGTAGGTCACCACATGGGATTTTTTAATCGTAAGTTGAGAGTTACTTATTATCATTTAGCAAAATTGCTTAGCCCTTATTTCTTGACGGTGATGATGTTGTCTTGTTCTGCTAATTATGAAAATTGGTTCGTGTAGATATGGAATCGAAATTGCCATTAAACCGCATAACTGCCAAAAGCGCCCGGTTCAACCTATTAGCAGAAGGTCAAAAGTTTCATAGTAACCAAGGCTACATAGTAACCGAGGTTAAAGTATCATAGTAACCGAGGTTGAAAAATTCCAACCATGGAATTATTTTAGATATGGAAAAGTAAAGTGTAACGTGAATAGAAAACTTGTTTATAAAACAAGTTTTACAAAACAAATGATCGTTTTCAATAACTTAAAGCAATGCATCTTTTGTCTTCTGAGCTTATTCATGCATAATTTAAGCAGTGAAAACTTAGTTTTTCTTTAGTAAAGTTATTTATGGAGTTTTTTTTGAAATTTTTTAACGTTTTTTTTTTCGTTTTTCTAATCGTTTTGCTACTAAAACTATTTTGCTATCGGCTTATTTTACTCTGAATGCCGAATGTGCCAAAAACTGTTTTGCAATCGTTCTATTGTGCCTTAGTTCTATTTTTTCGTTCAAGTATTTTTTATCACACCACGCAGAAAAACGACACTAATTTGGAAAAAAATATAATTTGTATTTTTTAAGACTATGGTTACAGCAGCTTTGTTCCACTAATTTTTGCGTGTACCGGAGGAGCAACACCAGGCTCTACAAAAACCATCCAGAAACTAGCAGAGAAACTAAGCGAGAAACGGAACGAATCATACTCGGACACAATAAACTTTTTAAGAACAAGAATAAGTTTTGCACTTCTGAGGAGTGCAATCCTCTGCCTTAGGGGGTGCAAAAATCTTAAAAATACATCCAACATAGACAATTTTATCTGTGCTATAATCGCGAAGTCAATAATCGCTTCGCCTCTGTGTATGTTTTTCTTCCCGTCCAAAAATTGTGTTTTAAATGATTTTATAATGTATTTTACCTCTGCGTTAATTTTTATTGAAGTTTAAAGAGCTTCAAGGCCATTTTTATCCTTGTAGAATTTTCGAAATTGATCAGTAGTTTTTCGGGTTTTCTCGTGCTCATTGGCATTTTACAAAATGTGTTGAGAATGTAAAATGTTTCTCGGTTTATCACCAAAGCGGCTAGATCAAACGCTATCAAAGTTATAAACAAAGCTGTTGAGTGGCTTTTTAAATCTTGTGTTTTATATGTTTTGAGTAAAAAGATCCTAAATAGTTTTTAGACCGAGAAGGAGTTCAGTCCTATTCAAAAATTGGCTCAATGTTTCAGTATTTGCGAGTTAACTTGTCCGGGTAGAACTAGGGCTAAGTTGAGCAAACAATAAAATCGGTATTCGTAGAAATGGACATAAAGTTTCAAATCTGGCCCAGTCAATTTGAACTTAGAGACAAGTTAAGATCCTCCTCCCGACGCCGTTTGTACGAGACGGGGGAGGCGATGTGAACTGAAAATCTCAAACATGTCAAAATTGCATCAAGTTTATCAAGCATACTATCGGTACAAATATGATCCCTCAACAAAAAAATTTTTGATTGCAATTTAGTTTTTGAAATTGATATTAACATGCTAATTCGGCATAAAAGGATACGCCAAATTTATTGAAAAACTGAAAGAATTGAGTTAAACTATTTATTTTGGGACCATTTGAGTTAAAATGCATTCAATTCAGTCTGAAAATGCATTTCTTCATTTAAATGAAATCTGAATATATCATTTTCGTCCAATAGAATTTGACTTGGTTTATTTATACGAAAACAGCTTGATAATTTAATGCAAATTGTAATATCGAACAATTCCTGCTTAATTCCGCTCTAGCTCTGAATTTTACTTTCCGATTTGTCATTGAAATTTTAGCTGAAAGACATGATTCACTTGAATAAATTTTAAAAATGGTCATCTATTTTTTAAACAAACTAGTTTGCTGACTTAAATAACGTGTTAATAAATGGAATCTTTTTCAAGCAGCTTCTCTGTTACTATATCCGGAATAAGAAAAAACCAAGTTCAATGTCAAGGTAAGTTGATTGCATGCGCGTGTGGATTGCCGAAAGTGTTGTTTAAGCTCAATCCAAATGCACCGAAAATCTATCATCCTTGGTTTGGACCAACATTTATTCAATTTCGGCAAAAATCTTTGAATAACTTTGTTTAATTAATTTTAGCGGGTTACATTTTGATTAATATAGATATCAGTATTTAGTTGTAGCTTAAAGACAGCATTCGCATACGTATGAAATGTATTATAGTTGGGTCTTTAATATTTTGGGTCTACTTCCGTTAGTTGGATCTACTTCCGAAGACAGTTTTTGGACCACGATTTTTTTTTGGAAATGTCATGGCATAATATTCTGTGTACTTGCATTTTTGATCTTTTCATAAAGTGTTGGGGCCTCTCTTTCATATTTGCTCTTTCTAGGGATCAAAATATAATTGCTTGTTCTACAATATTAAGTTCAAAAGCGGATCAGCTGACATGTGAAGTTTTTTTTTGTTTTCAGTCTCGTGGAAGCGGACTTTGGTGCTATTTACCTCGCTACTTATCTTACTCGGAGCTTTATCAGATGCAGTGTCAATCAGAGAGTCAGATGTGCCAATAGCTCCTAGCTTTACCACCCAGATCAGTCCAGTTGTAGTCGTACCGGCATTTAATTCAACAGGCAGACCTGAAGTATACTGTTATGCTGTCGGCAATCCTGAACCAAGGTGTGGTCATACGTTTTTTTGGTGTTAGATCATTTCGAACTCTGTTTCACAGCTTATGAAACACCGTTTTGTTCCAACCATTGTAAATGAAAAGGAGTTTTTTTCTGCGGTTGTTTTTTTTAAATGATTTTTCACGCAAAAGCAGGTACCACAAATAATCATCGAATTCGGTCGAGTGATATATCATATTAAAGCCCTTATAATCGTGATCCGAACAAATGTTAAAAAATTTGTCCCAGTGTCGAGAAAAAAGCTTATTTCGAACGAGTAAAGCGATCTTATAACGCAAGTTTTTATGAAGTTGGTCATTTAGGATGAGAAAGCATGATATTACTAAAAGGAAAACTAGTTTTGGAAGCTTTATTTAGTTCGTCTTCGACCACAAAAATTTTTACACTTGCGAAGCTAGTGTATTAGTACGAACCTTTTTTTCCAATCCAAGTCGCAAATATTGGTGCCACTTTTGGGGCTCCTTTATAGATTTTTGATAGCATGTGCTTTGTCATTCGAATAGTAATAAATTAACACATGATGCATTTTTAATTCATCAAATGTACCAAAAAAAGCTATTTGCTTCAAACAACATAACAAAATAAAAACTCGATTTCAGAAGGTTTCTAACTCGCTATATTTCTACGTGTTTGTTTAGTTCTGTTATCATGCCACGCACCGAAAAAAAAAACAATTTTAGCTTGAAGAAAATAAGAAAAAAGTTGTTGTATGATGAAAGTGGTCGCAACACTCCGTGCTGCTTGCACAGCAACCTGATATCAAAACCGGATATCAAAATGAAATATTTATCAAGCAACCAAACTGAGAGAGTTTCAGCGACGTTCGAAGCTTTATTTGGAAATTAAAATGAAATTCACTGTGCTCGCGATAAGCAAGCCTTGTCAAATCGGAATATATACTTTTACCTGTTGTCAAACGTGTTCACAGCTCATTTTCTGTTTTTAAGAGTCGATGAGCGTAGTTCAGACTCTTCTTACAGAGTGAGCAGCGTAGTGTATTTGTACGAACCTTCTTTTTTTTCTAACCTAACTCGCAAAGAAAAATGTTCGCTTATTTGGTGGTATAATTATAAGTTATAAGTGTATAATGGTTTAATTATATATTATATATGTAAATATGGTATAAGTGTTTAATGGTATCCTTATATATTATAAGTGTTGACTTATTTGGCTATAATCACGATCTGTAGCATTGGAAATTTCATAGCATTTGTTCTCTGCTTTGTTTGTGGCCAGTGTTTGTGATGTATTAAGCGTCCGTGGCTGAGTGGTTAGTGCATGAAATTCTTATCTCAAAGTCGCAGATCGAATCCGAGACAGCCGTTTTTTTTTTACTAATTCGAGGCTTATTTCTAGGTTTTTTTATTCCACTTTATAGATCCACTTTGTTCATTTCCTCTGTTAAAAGGAAGGCAAACTCCACTATCGAACAGCAAAAGTTAAGAGGTCACGAGAAACGTCACTTCTAATTTCGAAAATGTATTCAAATTTCGAATTTAATTTTCAGATTTCCCAGCGAACATTTTTTTTCTGTTTAGTTGCGTTCATTGACTCTTTTCCTACTGTCTGTTGGCTATAATTTTTTTATTTCAATCAATTTTTTCTTTTCCAATTGTTTTTTTGCTTAGTGGTCTCATATTTCGTCGTTTGATGAGCGAAGAACGTTTTTCATTTGTCTGTTTTTTTTGAAAAACGGTTTTTCCAACTGCTCAGCGATTGTCTGCTCAAGTATTGTCGAATTTTTAACCGCTAAGTAAAAGAGTAACATTCAATCGTTTAATTTAGCATGCTTTTCTGAAGTCAATTTGAAACAAACAATTTATATCGCAAGTGGTGCGAAGCTCTGCTTCGCCTTTGTGTTTCACCGTTTTTGTATATCAGGTTTTGTATCATTTAAAAAAGTATCATTTTTTGTATGTGTTCTTTTTAGCAAGTATGAACTGTGGGTGGGAGAATTTTTCCTCGCCTCATCTACTGAACACCAGAGTGAGAAGGAAGGTACATCAGCCCCGCCCATCTCTCTGCTCCCAGTGGAGAACAGGGGTCCCCTGCTGGATCAGACGGGGGGACTCTATAGAGTCCAGTGCAAGGCAAAGGGGGAGGGACTGGGAACATCAGTCTCATCCTCATTTTTTGTCCAAGGTACTTTTCACAGAAATATATTTAATGCCAACCTCTTGCCCTATTCTATAAGAAATATAGCTAATGACAAAATGTTGATATTCTTATCGGTCAAAGGTTCTAAATGAATTTAAAGAGTTAAAAATGCGCTTTTGGATGCCGGATATTAAATCAAGACATACAGAGTTTCAAAAACCTGCTCAAATCCCTTATCTGGTCTATTACACAGCCCACAGGCAACGATATTTTAAGATTTTTATCGCGTATCCGATTGAAAACGTTAAGATTTTAAGCGCTTTTCCTGCATAAAGTAAGTAGATAGGAAGCGAGATTCTTCCTATGTCCCTAATTTACGATGATGATTTAGGGCTAATCAAGTTTATGTATTTACATACTCCTATTCAGAATTTAACCCGGGGTCATTTTGGGAAAAATCAAAAACTTTAGTTCTGGTCATCCGATAAACGAATGGTCGGCACAAGTTTTCAATATTTCAAACTTTCAACTTAAAGAAATAATGATGTTCAACTTTCTTCGCAAATTGTGTCTTTTGGGAAATATTTTAAGTCGACTTTCGCCTGTTGTCGTCATTCCGAGAAAACAATAGCCATGCATGTGGATAAAGTAAGTACTGTGATGTCTTTTAAGAGTATTTGTATATTTTATTTTATTGGTTCTCGTAAATGTTACTATTTATGGCCTTGAATCTAATTATGGTTTTTGAGGCGGTTGGACCTATTTAATAATCTTCGGTCAATATTTTCGGGGTTCAGAACTTGTGATTGCGATATTGTTTATTGGACAGCAAACCCGTTAGTTCGATTTTTGGTTGCTTAACGTGACTGAACGTACGGAATCAAATAGCACTACAGAAGGTTTACAGTTATTGAGCGGATTCAAATTGGACCGACTTAATCGGACAAGTTATAATATCAAACAAGTAGATCCACTGGAAAAGTGATTAGATCATGTTTGCCACTGCTTTCTAGCACAGCTTAGAAACCTTCTGAGAAAGCTGACAGATTGTTTATCTGCCTGCAATGTAACATGACGTGTCTTAAGTGAAAGCAAATGTTGAACAAGCTTCAGGATCCGATAAAGCCCAACTGTTGATCCAAAGTGCACACCTTGTAAGTTTGAAGTGTCCAGCTGAGAATTAACGGTTGATATCAACCAGCGCTGAAATTGATTTCTCTGTAATCTGTGAAACACGGATTTTGAATTTTGAAGAGCCCTTAATTTGATTCAGAGCTTTAAAGAGTTATCAGGAATTGGCGATTTTCTGAATTAAATAACTGATTGCTATGCAGACAAAAGCTGGATCTAAGTTAGAAGTTAAAAACTAAACAGCCAGAAGTACACAACTAAGAAAATTGGAGCGATTTGAAATTTAAATTCACAAACACGCCATCAATGATATCTTCGACATCTTTTGAACCTTTTTTTTGACGTTCTAAACTTGAACGGTCTTAAACATAATTCAATCATCCATAGAAGATGCCGTTTTCACGGTGACAGAGTCCGAGCTATATTTAGCTGGTCAAAATGCTTCAAATCTGTCATTAAGTTTTAAAGGATGTGGCTGTGCCCAAAAGCCGCCGTGATTTGAAAAAAACCTCAGTGTTTTGATTTCTCAATATGTCTTTTAAACTGTTTTAGTCATTAACGTTTCGCCACATGCATTCAAAGACGTGTCAGTGACATCTGGACAAAATGGAGCTTCTTTGATTTTAAAATGTGTGGATGAAAATCTAGAGAAGGACATTGACCAATCAAATGCAATATCGGGGGACCTACGCAGTCGGATTACTTGGGTTGACCAATTAGGCAGGACTATATCAGCCAGAGCTAGTTCGGAAACGGAAAGCAGTTTTGTGACTCACAGAGGCGACTTGGCGCTGCTGCGCTTGCAAGCGTCTGAACCTGTGTCCTATTGGTGCTTGCTGGATGAAACAAAGTTGTCAAAGATAAGCGTTCAAATTATAAGTAAGAGCCCGTTTTTAGCTTCTGGACTGTTTTTAACAGTATAATATTTGGTGAATTGGTAACAATTAGTGAGCTGTGTTGAGATTCACGTTTTTTTTTGCTCTAAAGACGTAGTAGATGAACAATAATTTGTATGCACGGTTCAAGTGATTTGTTTAAATGGTTGAATTGGCGTTATTTGGTGTCACTCGGGTTCATGTGCTTTAGATTCTGAAGAGTCTGAGAGTGAACAAAGTGAGTTTGTGTTGGAGCCAAGAGATACAGTGGCGATTGCTCACTCCACAGAGTTTGTCCAGTTCGACTGCATAGGCCCCAATGGGTAAGATATGCACAGATATATATGCTTTGCAAGGATTTATTCAACTATCACCCCCCCCCCCCGCCCATTTCACAAAAGGGGGATTCGTTTCTAGATACAAAATTCACATATGCTTAACCATTGAATTATTTCTTTATAGGGGTGGCAATTGGTTACTAGATACCCTAGGGGCGGGGGAATAGTTTGAGAGATCCACCTTGCAATAAGCGTAGAATCGAGATCACGCTTTTTTTCGCATAGAAATGCTTTAAAGAAAGAAGTTAGCATAACTTCTTTGGCCTGAAAACATCATCAACTTTTTTATTTGGTTCTCTTAAGAAAAATGGTTTACAAATGTATATTTAGTGCGCATTCAATGAGTATGTTGCTGTTTTGTTGGTTTGAATGAAAATTAAATATCAAAGCCATTCGGTTGAATTATTGTTTGTTCACATTTTACAGATAGATTTTTGTTGTTTTTATTGGCTTGATATTATGAAAAATGTTCTTTGGGCTCCAGTGAAGCGTTCAGTATCAAATGGCCTCGGCTACTAAAACAATCATCTGTGAATAATGAGTGAACAATTAAATAATTCAGCCTGAAACGGCTAAAACGCGTGTTATGGTTATCGTGTTTTAATCAGTGTATAAACTGGAGCCCTGCCCTGTACGTGATATTCAAAAGTAAATTTTTCATTGAGGATAGATCAGGAGAATCATTAGATTAGGAGTTCGAAAAGTCTTGTGCGCGATGAATTTTCAGCTTCAGCGATGTGTGCTCTTTTTTGCACGTTTTCAAATTTTGATTTCGTTCTGACACTTAAAACAGCTGATTCTCAATGGCGTTGAAAATGAATTTCAAAATTGAATTTGACTCTTTAAAGGGGAGGGGGGAGGGGTGGCGAATATTACATTTGCACTTTTAACAGGTGAATAGGGCAATTGATACGATGTAGTCTTAGACAAGAATGGTATCACACGCAGCGGTGACGACGTCTGTCAAGGAATAAAATTTATGGATCTACTTAACGATCTCCACCCCTTTCAAGAAAGGGGGGGATTGTTGAGTAGGTCAAAATGGTCGATTTTCAACCAATCAGAATGCAGCAAAATTATAATTCTCAACAGAAAGCTCAGTGCTAATTTACTGATTTTAATTATAGGGGTGGAGACTCTTAAGTGGGTACCATAGGGGGAGGGGGGAGATTGTTAAGTAGATCCAAATTTATTCATACTCTTTTCGAGTCACCGTGGTTCCAAATGTTTGATTGAATTTCAAATTTTTTTTAGCTTACTGAATGTTACAGAAAATCGTGATAGCGACAAGTTCGTGTGAAACTTATTAAATTAAGTTAAACAGACGGATCTGATTGCTTAGCCTCAATTTTAGCTGAAATTTGCATTTAACAATTTTGAAAAAATGAAATTGAATATTATATCAACTATACTGAATATACACCTGATTTTTCAGTAGCAAAAATCATTATCTTTTAAACTGTTAATTTCTGAAAAAAAAGCCAATTTTAAGCTAATTTATTGTTCCGACACAGAAGAGTGGACAGTAACTTTGTAATCGGGTCGTTTTTTACCAGTCAGTTTTGATTGCCTCGAAGAAATATCCTAGAATGGCAATTGTGGTAATATATTAATGTCCGTTTGGCCGTGATTTGGATTTTAAAAAGAAACTTTCTTAAAAGTTTTCTCAGTGTTGAGGAAAACTGGTCTCAATTTATCGTTTTTCAGTGTGAATTACCCGAAATTTGATGAGAGTTTTGAGAATAAAAGTGTTCACGTGGAACTTTCACTGTAGCATTGGAAGTTGCATAGCGTCTGTTCTCTGTTTTATTTTGAGGAGGCTAGTGCTTGGGGCTAATCTTCATTTTTTTAAATATTGGGAATTTCAGCATTTTTCTTCTACCAGTTTGTTCGCAGTATTTTGTGCTTCTTGCGCAGCAACCAGCTATCATTTTTTAAAATTAGTTTTTAGCTACAAGTTTTTTCTAAATTTTTTTTAAAATTAAAATTGACTTCACTTTATCAGCAACTCTTTCAAGCACAATTTTGAAAAACCTTTATTGGTTGAAGATCAGGGATGCTCGAAACTCAAAATTTTCAACCTAATCAGTCCAATAAAAACGAATTTATCTATTGTAATTTTCACAAACTGTGCATTAAAAACGTTTGCTAGGCTGGGCTCACGAGGACCGGGGTTAAGCAGACCATTTTCTTAGCATAAAAAGCTTTAAACATAATTGATTGAAAGACAAAAAGTATGCGTTGTTGTCAAATTGCTTTAATTCAGACCATTTTTACACGGTTTATCAGTGAAAATATATTTCAAATTAAATATAAGAATTACATATTGGTTACGTTTACTCAAGTTAAGATAGTTTTATTCTTAAGAGTAATGAACTTACTGAAGACTCTTATATAGGTCTTGCTGATTTTTTTTTTTTTCAGGAAAGTCTCGAAATATTGATGCACTTAGGTATAATGCACTTTTTGAGCTCAGTTGAAATTCATCCACCAAAAATGACGTGAAAAGCACTCTCCAAATACGAACGTGGAAATGGCGCGAAAAAACGTGATTGAATTCTAGTTTAGAAAGTGGAATTTATTTCTAAGATTAAAATTCAAAAGCTTCAGTTTCTGTAATTTTTTCTAAAAAAATGTTTTTGAGAGATTTTTAAGAAGTTTTTTACTTCATCCAGTACAAAAGAACCAAATGATTGTCACCAAAATTAGTCGTGATGAATTTTTGCAGAATACGCTCAAATTTGATTTTTTAAATTCAGTTCATTTCATTTGTTAAAAGGAAGGTAAGCTCCACTATCGAACAGCAAAAGTGTAAAGGCCACAAAAAAACGAATGTCTTCCAGTTTCAAAAATGGACTCCAATTTTTGAATTCCGAGCAGATTAAAAAAGTTGCCTATTGATGGAATTCTTGAAATTCAAAGAGCTTCAAGGTTCAATTTTTATCCTAATTCGAAAGTTAAAAAGGGTTCAACAATTTTCAATCAACGTTTTTTGCGGTTTTTTTTTCTAGATTTTTCCTTACACCTGTTGGCTATGCTCATTTTTCGTTTCTGTTGGCTGTGTTTTTATTTCATAAATTAAAGTACCAAAAGCGGTTTTGCAGATAGCTTTAACTTGCGTAGAGTAACCTAAGGCCTAAAACCTTATGATTAAAATCAATAAAAATGAAGCATTGCTCCTGGGGTATTTTCAGTGGCTTAGAACTGAAACATAATTAAAATAGCAAGCACCGACGAAACAGGAAAATAAATTGAAATAGGAAACTGGAATTCATTAAGACATTATTAACACAGATTTTCTTCGATTTAAACGTGCTTTGAAATCACTTGGCAGATTTGTTTAAAATAGTCATCAGACGTTTTCACTCTAAATTGCATTCATTAAATTATAAATGCTAATCTTTTTCGTTTATATTTCTCTATTTCATTTGTTAAATGCTAATTTGTTTTTGCTTTGAAAATTGTTTTTCTCCCTGAAGTGCTAATAGTAATGTGGATTGACAGCAACTTGGGAAGTTTTAAATTGAACTAATGAAGTTCTAAATTACGCGAGGTGTAATTAGTCTTCTTTTGTCAAAAGTGCTTAATGCCGAAATTTGCTCAGAGGCTGTCCTCCCTACTTTAATTCTTCTACTAGAATTTTAACGCCATGTTTTAACATTGCCGCTCTTTCGTCGTTTTTTTTTCACTTAATAGCATTTTCTAGTAAACAAATAGCAGGAAATTTCATAAATTTATTTTTTTTTCGATTTAAAAAAACTTATTTTTGGATTTTAAAAAAAAACAATTTGGTGGGAACCTTCTGTGCCACTTGCACAGCACGGCTATCCTTGTTACATTTTGCAATTGCTGATTAAATTTCATAAAATTCAGATGTACTTAGTTCTAAAGACTAGAATATGTACTAAGCCATAATATCCAATGTGACAGAAGTGAATTTTACGAGTGGTAGAAAAACTATCTTAGCATAAATGTACAGAAATATTTATTTTAAATTAATTAAACCCGAGCGATTAACCCAGAATTAAAATCTGGCGACTTAATTTTCATTTTATTTTTTGTTTGCAATTGCTATCCAACATTAGTAGCTGTATTATCAGAGGACTGTTGAACGGCTTATATGTGATTCTAAGTCTCGACGTTTTCCTGTTTGAAGTTGGATGATTGATCTCTTTATCAATCTGACTTTTAAGACATAACCTAATAATGACAGAATACAAGACATAAAGAAAACTAACAAGACAGAATACACGACATAAAGAAAAGTATTGAGTGATTGATGGATTGGCTTGATGCTTGAGTGATTTATGGTTGATTAATTTGTCATTTGAGCTCGAAATTTTTGTCACAACGTTATGGTGATGATTGAACTGTTAATGGTCACTTCTTAATGCAGCACATCAAAAAGTAGCAACTAGAACGATAACATGCTGTAAACTAGTTTTTGTTCGTGTTTGTTTTTCTTTGGTTCAACTCCAAAATTAATTAATATATTAGTTGTGTTCATGCAATTTGCTGTTTTTTTTTGTTCTGGTCAAGTTGTTTTTCCGTTTGAAAATACAGGAAAAAGTTAAGCTTTCCATAAATACGCTTCTGTACTAAATTGTGAATGGCGGTCAACTAAAAGTGTAGCTATTTGGTCTGACGTTTCGTATTTGAGAATTTTGATAAACAAGTATATCGAACTTGTGTGAACATTTTTCAAGCTTAAAATATCATATATAGTCTAAATTGAATGGTTATTGTTCTGACCTTCGAAGAAATTAATGGAATCTATTCTCTCTGCTTAGATGCAAGCCAGTTTGGTTCTTCGAAGGTGGTCGCATCAAACAAGAGGCTTCCTACCATCTCAAAATTCACAGACCGGACATCTCTCGTCAGGGCAGCTACTCGTGTGGGTGCATCTCGGAAACAGAAGTCACACACTCGGAATCACCACAAGAACTGCCTCAGTCCATTAGGGCAGCTAGACTGAAAGTGTTACGTAAGCTCAAGATTATTATAGTTTCTACCTGGTCTATAAAAAGAAATTAAGGTTGATGGATTTTAATAAAAGGTCATAATTAATTTGTGGATTTGTTCACGAAATAGTGAACAAACCTGTTATTATGAGTCGATATACTTGATTCAGACTCCTATAAAGGTCGCGATGATCTTTTATTGTTTTTTTTTCAGGAACAATTACAATTTGGTCAGGCTCTAATTTACTTTATTGCGGTTTGATTTTTGATATCTTTAGGCTTGCGATGAGCAAGCGTTATCAAACTGGAATATGGACTTTTTTCGGGTTAACAACTAGTTTAACGTAATCAGTTGAATAACTTTTTTTCACTTCCCTTCTTATCTTCTCTTCACATCTCTTGTTATCTTCTCCTAACATGTTGGACGTTGCTTTCCCCTTGGCCTAGAGGTAAACAGTAGCCTTTGTACCTTAAGGTCTGGGGTTCGAGTCGTGGCCGGATCTTGTTTTTTTTTTCAGTATCAAGGAAATTTAAAAAAAAATCGAGAAAAATGAATTAATGGTTTTTTGTTTGTTCGCTCAGGTTTTGTCGGTTAAACTGCCATAAAGGATTTTGTTGCTGTAGACATTTTTCCTTGTAGTTGCAAATGCAAATGTTGTTCATTCTAATTTCAAGGGGGACTGGAAAGATAATAAAAAAATCGATTTTTTTTTCGGTTCAAGTGGCTTCAGCTGAAAGATGGCCGGCTAGTTGCCACATCAGTAAATTTTTTTTCTGTGAGAAACTTTCATTGTAGTTTCAACTGCAAGTGCTGTTCATTCCAGCCTCAAGGGTACTTGAAAGATTAAATAAAAAACATTTTTTTTCCGGTTCAAGTGGTTTTAGCTGAAAGATTGTTGGCATAGTTGCCACATCACTGATTTTTCTTGTGCTGTAAACGACTTTTATTGTAGTTGCAAGTGCAATTGTTGTCCTAGTTTTTTTCGAACCTTTTCATTTTCGGCTTTTTATGCTTTTATGCTAGTTTTATTAAAAGGAAGGCAAATCTAGTATCAAACAGCAAACGTTTAAATTCACGAAAAACGTGATCAACTGCTAGGTTCGAAAGTGGAATTTAATTTTTAGATTTCCCAGCAGAATAAAAAGTTTACCTGTTGATCTAGTTTTCTGAAAATGGGTCAATTTCATCAAAAAAATGTCAATCTTAAATTCAAAGAGCTTAAAGGCCATCAATTTTTTCGCGGAAGTTCAAAAAATTTTTTTCTAAATTTGTAGATTTTTTTCAAAAAAATAAACGTCAGTCTTTTTTTCTGTTTAATTGCGTTCTTTGACTTTTTTCCCAACTGTTCAAAACTTCCACAAATTTCGATTTCTCGAAACCTAGAAGGTTAATTAGAACCTGATTTTTCTTTGGCTTTCAATTGCTTTCTGGCCAAAAGACTTTTTGGTGCTATAGAATTTCTAAAATTTAATACATTGGTTATTCTATTTTTGACCTCTGAATTCATTAGGTGGAAAACAATAAAATATATTCCAATTCAGAAAAAAAGTTACCACTTGCGGAAATAATGGCATGTGAAAATGTATTATCTCTTCAGTTTCATAGGTTAATTGGAACTATTCCTAGTGAATGGCCTAATTTCTCTTGATCGACGTCTCAAATTATAAGCGAATGTCCTATCTGGTCTCAATTTTGAATCATGGATGACACTTGGGTGCTTTTAGTCTAATTGGGATAGACAATAGCGATGACTCTCCAGTTTAGATAACTCTTTCTATGGTTATATGGGGAGTGGAATGATGACTAAAATAGTATCGCTACGCCCCCACCGCGCCGTCTATGTTTGATGAGTGAACTTGGCTCATGTCCTTTCGCACCCGATCACGCGCTTAGCATGCTCAAAGTTTCGAGTAATTATGGGTTTTCTAACATACTCCAGTTCATTTTGAGGTGTGTTAGGTTTAAGTTGTCCGTGGCTAATTGTATGAAACGTTTCAAATCGTGTTCGCTTAACTTTTAGATAAGAATTTTGATTATGCTAAGCGAGTGGTATGCTAATTGGTCTGTCCCCGACTGTGCCATTGTGTGGTACCGAGATAGTATCGAGTAGTTGAGTGAAAACTCAGTGGGGACACCTTCAAAAATATCCGCCTCATTTAGACGAAGACTGATCAGATGATGAGATGAATTCATTGCGGAGATAAAATTCATGTGCTTGCTTTTTT
This sequence comes from Symsagittifera roscoffensis, assembly GCF_963678635.1. NCBI lineage: Eukaryota > Metazoa > Xenacoelomorpha > Acoela > Convolutidae > Symsagittifera > Symsagittifera roscoffensis. The sequence continues at coordinate 65,411,495 of NC_087064.1, forward strand.
CTATATCCAGTTGTTTCCAGTTATTATTTCTTAGTTGTTTTGTGTGACTCTTTATTTTATGATTTTGAAACATGATTTCAAATGATATGATCCATGACAAACGAACAGGCAGAACTGTCTTTAGCTCAGGTCAATCTTTTATCTGTACCTAACGGATTTGGAACAGGGAGATATTTGAGCGATTTGAGGGTTCCTTCAAAAGTTTATTGCTGAAAAATGGGAACACATTCATTTTGAGTGAGCTTCCGACCAATCTGGTTGGTGCAACCATTTGTTAATAAACAAGTGTTGTTAATTTCCCATTAGCATGTGGTGCGTATGGAATAGAACACTGAACACATGTTTGTTTATTTGTCACGAGAGATTAGTTTGCTTATCTTCAGGCTAGGGAGGGAAGTAAACAAGAGCGGTGTATTGGGAATTAGTGCGATTAGATTGCGGTGGAAATTGAAGTTTAGTGGAGCGATTGACGTTCGATTTAAACTTATTTTTTTTCTACTAGTACTATGCTATTGATTGCATTTTGTGACTTTGATTGTGACTGTAACAAAAAGAAGAGATTCGACTTGCTTCAGTTAAATGAGTTAAGCGATGAGTGATAGTATTGTTTGTAGCATATGTTGGATGAGCAAGTAGGAAGTTGGTCACGCTGTGTTGACTTTGGGGGTGTGGTATCAGCAGGAATTTTTTGCAATCAAGATTCACAGTGTGATTGAGTGACTTTTGACGTTTTGATGTTCTATCATAGCGTGAATCCGTCTGAGCAAAAATGGTTTTGTTGTTGCTAGATGCAGAATAAATGATATGGTGTTAGTTTTCGAGCGAAGATAGCCGATGGCTTCACGTGTTTTCAAGATACAACGCTCGCAATCATTTGGTATTCGCTCTATAAGCATAGCTAAACATGTGATTAACTGAGTCAGACTGTCTGAGTATAATATACATTAACCTCATGTTTTGCTCTAAAAAGCTTTTGCTTGGATTTTGATTCATGATACTATGAATACCAAATTAATTCTGTCTGATGGATTTTTACGCGCGCGCAATTGGCTCTTTAAAATGAGGTCTATATTTTGTCTTCCGATGTTTGTTTTCAATTGTCTTGAGATGAGATGCTCAGAGAATCAGTTCTATAATTTTTGAGTAATTCATGTATTTTTTTCCTGGTTAATTGGTAAGTGAAATTTCGACTTTGCGTAAATCTCTTTCATTTCTTTTGGCGAATATGCAAAAATATTTTAGGCAAATCAAATTGCAAAATGCGTTTCTAAAGCATCATCGGTGTCATCCTTTATTGTTCTCGAAGAAAGTGAGGAATATATATGCCTGGGGTGTTTTTTATGCAGCCTGTTTTAGAAAAGTTGATAGCGTATGGGTTTCGATCCGAAAACCTTCGAATTGCCAAGCGAGTATGCTTATTTTCTTTTATTTCAGCATTGGTTGTGGACTATGGACTGAACCAGAGAAGTTTCAAAGTGAGAGTATTTGACAAACTAGAAGTGCCTTGCACTCTACAACTGCCCAGTGCACTTGGCCGAGAGAGTGATCAGCAGACAGACGTGAACCAGTTCTACTCTTTCGGATGGTACCACAACGGGTACAAATTCAAACGGGTAAGTTGATCATACCATATAATCACGTAGATAAAATCGAGCTTTTAGGTAATTTATTTTTTCTTGATGTTTTTTATTGTTTGATGTGTCAATTGATTTTTTGCTGGCACGCAGTTTTTAGCTCGAGACTTGTGTTTTGATTGACAACTTTTTCCTTTATTACAAACGAAGTTAATCGAAAAAAAAAGTGCTGAATACCCAAGATATCAGAGGGTCCTTTAAGTTGATTTTGAATAGTTTTACTCAATTGCGGGGCAGCGGTGATGTAAAAATGGTGAAGCATCTGTATATAACAAACCATTTTTAATATTGTGTTCTTTTTGCTTAAGTTTTTCTAGCCATCAATCATTTCACACAAGAGTAGTAAATTAACAACGTGTTATAATTTATTGACATTTTTAGCCAGCGAGTGATAATGAAACTAATTCCACGGTGAGTGTTCTTCATTCAAAAAGCCCACAAAAATCGACCATTTCTTGTCTTTCTGTCGAGAATTCTTGCACGTGTTTTGTCTATTTGGTTGTTTGTTCTGTTTTCATCCTATGCTAACATTTCAAACGAGCTGAGTGAGCAGTTTCTCAGCCCAACACTTCATATTTCAATTTCGGAACAACTCGGAAAGGATCTTTTCAGAAAAGAGTTAGATTTGAGCCTTTCGCTATTTGTGTTTTCTAAATAAAAAACCACATGTGTGAATGATCCAGCCGAAGCTTCAAGAATCCTAAGTGATGCAAGAATAGCCGTTTGCTGTGATAGTTTGACTTTTTCCATCGTAGCTCGCAAATAAAAGTGCTCATTTGGTGGCTTTTTTGCCACAATCACGATTTGTAGCATTTGAAATTTGCTCTCTGCTTTACGTGCGGCTAGTGTTAGTTGAACAGTAAGCGTCCGTGGCTGAGAGGGCAGGGCGTCAGACTCCAAATATCGAGGTCGCAGGTTCGAATCTCATGATATGTAGGAAATTTTAACTAATTCGGGGCTTTTTTCTACTTTTTTATATTTCACCTTATAAACTGTTCTTCGCGCTAGTGATTGCGAAGCGCAGCTTCCCCTAGTATTATAATTAAAAATTTCTCAGCGGAATAATAACGTTCTAAGATTTTCCAGCTGAGGTCAATTTTTTGTTTTCTTGAGTTCATAGACTTTTTCAAGAACTTTTTTGTTTTCATCGACTTTCATTTTTTTGCATTCATAGTTTTTCAAGAGTGTTTTAAGGCATATTTTTACCTTGCTTTTTTTTCTGGTTCATACTTCAACATTTCGTTTATACATTTCTTGTGGTTTATACTTTGACTCGTTTCAATACCGCTCAAGGTTGAATTATTTTTATCTTGATCATAATTTGATTTCGTTGCTGGTCATTTTAAAAAGTTCTTTTTTTGCAACAAGCTTAATTTAACATCTTGATTCTTGTGTATAAATAAGCTAATTTGTAAAAGTAATTCAAAAAGTTTGAAATTTCTCAAGCGAATAAAAATTTTTCTTTTATTTTTTTTTCAACTAAGCTTGCAAGCGTAGTGTTAACTTGGGTGTAGGTAAATGTATTTTTTTCTGACGCTCAGTTAATCGATAAATCGTTTTTTTTGTTGGATGTTTTTGAAACTCCTTCGAAAATAGCGACACACTGATTTTTCGTTAACTAATTTTTTTTAGCGCTGCGCATTAATCGAAATTCCGATGCGTTGAAATAATCGTTCAAAATTGAATTAAAACATGCTAGTTTTTCGCAGTAATTCTTTTTTAGGTTCAGTAATTTCATTTTTAAGTGTCAATGAACGAATTGAAGACATTTATTGTGGTAGTTCAGCTTTTTTCAATGGAAAGGTCTTAGAAACTCCTCAGGCTTAAGTTTTAAAAAAAATCATTCCACTTTTAAAAAAATTACTCTCTCCAATCCGAAAACTTCTCAATCTTAATGAAACTTTTTTAGAGTTTAGTTTTTTAATTTTTAGATTTGTTAGCGTTATTAGATTTGTGAGTGTTAGTGTTACTTTTTTAAAAAGTTTTAATTCTGAAATATTGTCGAATTTGAAATGCTTAGTAGGCCATATGTGATTTTCCTTCATTTCATTCGTCTGCTTTCATTTCCTTAACACTTTTCTTGCTGTGTCTTACCAACTTTTCGTTACTTGTTCCAATTTGTGAAGAAGGATGAAATATTCGTGCTTGAACGTGGGTTTTTCTTCAGTTCATTTGCGACTTTTCAACGAACGAAAGTTTTTCCAACCATCTTAAACAGATTGTTGCCCTAAGCTCAAATTTGAAAATATTTTCAATTGCCTATTGTTTGTTAAGTTATGGGGGTTCGAAGTTAGCAAATTTGGGCAAATATCTCGCGCGTTTTTTCCAATTTTCTTTACCTTGTCGTTTAGGCAGTAATTTAAGACGCATCGAAAATAATTCCAGATTAGATTAAGGCCAGCTAATTAATACGTTATGAGGAGACAAAGTTGTGTGCGGGCGAAATTTTCCTAACACAAAATTGGAATTTTTAGCATTTTTTTACTTAGCAGTCAGTACATACAGGGTTTCGCACTTATGCAAGCAATCATGTAGCTTTCAGTTGATTTGTTTGTATTTTTAAAGTTTTTTTGTTAACCTATTTTGGTATTAGAGCTTTTTTTGCCGTCTCTTTCTTGCACTACCTAACCATTTAATCAAATTATATTTTGATTGAAAATTCAAAGCTACCTCTCTAATTGCACCGCTTAGTTGAGACTGACAAGCAATAAGACTACTAACACTGTCGGATTAACATCACTGATGCATATAAAGTACGCATGCATCCATTGATGCCATAGCTGTCTCTGCTTCGCCTTGCGCGTCACTTTCTCACGACTGTTAAGAATGTGTTGCGTCAGTTGGCGTTACAGGAGATGAATGTGTGACCAAGAAATTAAAGCTGGGTTCCATCGATGTGTGTAGTGCCCCAAGAAGTTAAAATATTTTATGATCAGATCGGATTAGGAGCTTGGCGATGGGGTTGTGGGGGGGGGGGGGGTTGGGATTTCGGGGTCAGGGTTGGGGAAACCCGCCCACTTTTCATTTTGGTTGGGTGGCCAAATTTTTACGAAGGGACTCGCGTTTGGTAAATATTAACCCCAATCATTTTTGGCTGATAATAAACCCTAAAAATTTGCAAAAGGTCCTCTTATCGATAATACAAATTTGAGGGAGGAGTGTGCGCCTAAATACGTGAATTTTTTGTCACAATCTTTCAAAAAAGGCTCAAAAACAGCATTTTTATTAACTCTGGCTTATTTTTTTTTGCAAATTTATGTCTTTCATGGTTTTGTCAAAACGTCTGGCTTAAAAAATCAAGGTGTGCAAAATGTACATCACCTATCGAAAAATTTCAGCGCACGTCCTTGGAAGAGTAAAGGAAACTTTAAGTAAAGGAAACAGATTGTTCCTTAGGTTTATACTCTCTATGCTGAACCACTGCACGACACATATCATTAAGGATACACAAGGGTGAGTCGCAGTCTCAATCTAAATGGAACAAATAAGTGAAACACTGAAAATGTCTAAGCGAGATTAACGGTTGTCAGTGGTACTATAAAGTAGTTAATTCTTCGAGCCTTGCTTAGATGTTGGAAATGAGAGTGGACGACAAATCAGGTGGACTTGTAGTGACTCCTCACTCGCGCAACAACAGGACGGGAGGCATCTTCCATTGCTACGCAGAGCCCAAACAGACATACCCCACTCTACCCATTGTGGTATCCGCTCCGGTTCTCATCCAGATTCAGTGTAAGTATTGCAGTTGATCTATATTGTTTACTGTTTCCCCCTTGGTTAGACTTGCGAAGCAAAGTGTATTAGTATGAACGTTCTTTTTTTCCAACCTAAGTCGCAAATAAAATTGCTACTTTTGGTGGTACTTTTAAACCGGTAGGCTGCGGTAGCAGTTTAATATCATATGTGCTTTGAAATTTGATAAGTAAAAACTTAATACGGCTGATGAATTTTTTACACAAGCGAAGCTGGTATTATAGTATGAACTCTCTTTTTTTTCCAGCCTAAGTCGCAAATTTTGTAGCGACGAAATAAGTTCATTTTGAAAATGTTCATTTTGATCAATAACCAGCTATTAAGTACAGCCAATGCTTAGGATTTTAACACAGACTATTATATTACAAATAGAACTTAAGCTTCAAGGTATCATGGAACTAAAGCGTAGAGGTAGGAAAGGAGACTCGCAACAAAATAAGAGGGTTCGAACCTGGGCAGGGTCGGATGTTTTTCATGAACTTTTTCGTATAGTAGTTAAAATGCGTCCGCTCTATAAAACGAGGCATGTTAGTTGGTAATTTTTTATGCATATCTGTTGACTGCAAGTTGACTCATATGCAAGTTGACTGGTACTGCTAACGCGTTGTAATTGGCTTGCGTCACTTAGCAAATATGTAGACTCATAATTGGCTTGCGTCACTTGAGAAATTTTGTAGACTCAAAGTTTTACTCATTTCGTTTTTCCCAAGCGTTATCGGTCATATTTTTGCTTGTGTATGCGAAGTGCAACTTCGCCTGTGTGTAAATCATCGAATGAAGCGAAAAAAGTTATTTGTTTCAAATAGCAGTGCATTGATAAACAGCTCAATTTCATAAATTTTGCAACTCGTGTATCTCGCAATTTTTCTGATATGCATAATTTATACATAATTTGTTTTTGTTTCCAATTTAATACATGCAAAATTGTGTCTTTTCGTATTTGGTGGTACTTTGCTGCATCGAATTGGCAATTTATTAACATATGTAGCTGCGTTATTGGTGACTAGTTTTTGAGGATTTTAAGCATCCGTGGCTGAGTGGTTATTGCGTGAGGCTCAATTTTTGCTTGGTCTTAGATTCGAATCCGACACGTAGCCGAGTTTTTGCTAATTGGAGGCTTATTTCTACTTTTGATTTCACTTGATAGAGCTGCTTTTTGGTCGTGTTCTCGCAAGTATTTGCGAAGCGCAGCTTTGCCTCTGTGTTAATAATGCCTCGATTCCTTTGCATGACTCCATTGTTATCAAAATTTTATATATCTTTTTCTGATTCTTTTTTAAACCATCAAACTATTGAAGTCAAATTTGAACTTCCGTAAACCGAATTGCTATTTTGTCTAGAACAGGTGAAAGACCGTAATTGTTTGTTATTACACAGGCCAGCTAAAGAGCGTAGCTTTATTTTGCGAATAAACATCTTTTTCTTACCCACTTCGCAAATAAATGTGCAGATTTAAGGCTCTTTTGCTGCAAAGCGTTGGCTATTGTATAGCATCTGTTCAATCTGCTTCATTGGTGGATAGTTTTTACCTATTTTCAAGCGACCATGATGGAGATGCGATAACTAAAAAGATAGTTAAATTAAATTTGTGTTTACGAATTACTGCTTCGCCTTTGTTTAAGTTTCACATTAGAATGAAAAAATCGATCCATTCCTATCGATCAAGTTTTATAAAATTGGGTTTGTGTTATCCAAAAAGTGTCAATTATAAGAAATTCTCTAAGGTGATTAAATGTTTTCTATGAAAAGCGAACGCTGAAAAAAGAAATCTGTTTCCTATATCTTTCATTTCTCTGGGCAAGCTTTTTTGGTATAAACTACCAAAAAACATTTTATTCTACGGTCATTAGTCCTTACAAAGGGACTTCACAAAGCTTGAATAGAATTTGTTAGCACTCTTAAACTGGGTTCATTTTTCATATACTCTGAATCGCGACTAATATAGATCGAATCTGATGACTCAATCAGCCCCATCTGAAGTTAACTTGTGATCAGGGGCGGATCTAGGATTTTCTTGAGGGAGAGGTGGATTGATTTTTCAAGCTCTCACAAAGCACTAAAAAGTCCCTGTTCTGGCCAAATTTTCTGCGCCGCAAGGAAAATTTTGAAAAAACAGGCAAAAAAGGCGTTTTTGGCATTTTCTGGAAAATTTTGACCCAAAATTGCCTTTTTTTTCGGCGCCCCCCCCCCTTTACATATATTGGCGCCAATTGCGCCTTTAATCATTTTTTAGGGTCCGTCACCAAAAATGGATATTTCAAAATAGTACAAAGGTCGACAGGGGGTCGAATCTGTGAAGAAGGGGGAAGCATCCGCCACACCCCCCCCCCCCAAATCCGCCCCTGCGTGTGATGCCTAAAATTTTGAATGGGTTGCGCTACGTTCAAATAAGCACATCTTATTTTGCACAAACTGACGCTTTTATAAAAAGTTTTTAGGGCTTTTTGAAATTGATTTCTAGTTAAGTGAAAATGGATTAGCATTGAGCTGACGAATCCAATTTTAGGTTGATTCGCGACACTCTCTAGCTTGTTAATAGACAGACAATTATGGAAAAATATAACGCCGTACTACTTTTAGAAGGGAACTCATTTTTATTGCTGTAGGCCTAAACTGGACGGAATATAAAGTGTGAATTGTTTTTTGTTTTCAATTACACCAAATTTAACTTGACACTTTCGTTATTGGACTGACATCCTCAATTGGGCCATCAATCTCACTCCATTGAGTGAAAAGTTCTATTTTTATTGTTGTGTAGAAAGCTTCTTTATTTGCTGAAAATCAGCTCTGACAAGAAGTGGCTGTGCTTAGCTCCTCGAATTCGATGTTGGCTGCGCGAATTGAGCACTTGCGCAATTTGTCTTCGCTTCTATGTAGATTGTAGATTTTGTTTTTCAGATTTTTTTTTTCAATTTCAGTCATAAATCCTAGCAGAACGTTTGACCGCAAAAACGAAAAGATGCTGAAATGATAATATTTAGTTTTTTTTTTGAAAATAAGTCTTCTGTTGGAGATATAAATTAAAATAATAAAAAGGAACAATTGTTTGGCTACATCTACCCCCTAAATGATCGGTTCCATTCGCTAAAATCGACCCCTTAAAAACTCCAAAATTTGCTACGATAGAATCTTCGGAATAATGTATGACAACGCAGACATGCATCGATGCGAACAGAAGACCCCAAAAATTACCAGAATTTTTTAAAATTAACCAGCCAGAGGCCTAGCCCGAAGTTAATTATTCAAGGGTAACTAAGCTATGGCTATCTTACGAGAGCTCACCTTGTGAGTTGCAGCTCACGTGCGATTTGAACCCGCAATCATATGATAACGCCATTCTCTATCGTTTCAGATGAAGAAACAGAGGTGCGTTTGTTGGTTGATGAAAAATTCAGTCCAGTAATTGAAGGTCACCTAGTCGAACTTAACTGCACTGTCACTGGAGGCTCTCTCAAGAAATCAGTCACGTGGTATCTGGACGACCAGCTAATCGAGAACATTCCAGAACATTCTACGACAAAGATCTCGGAAAATGATGAAAAGTAAGTTCAAATTTGATTCAATTGGACGGAAAATTAAGTATGAGAAGCTTTAACTGGGTGCTAATGAAATATTGCATGATTTTTTTTACCTTACTGCTGCGAAAAGCTGGCGGATTTTTGTGCCAAGAAATTAATTTGAAAAATTTTCACCCAAGTAAATGTTGAAAATCACATTATGTTCCAACAGCCAAGTGGGTATCAATAGCTAATAAATGACCGGAGATAATTGATTATTTTGTAAATATTCTGAATTTTACAATGAATTGAATCTACAAGGGCAAACAACTTGTTTTGGTTATATTAAAAATTTCTCTTTTTTTACACCAAAAGATAGTAGTAGGATCTTTGAATCTGTGTCTTACCAAGATACGTGTGTTTTTGACATAGAAATAAGTTTTTGCGGGCATCAGCTTCAGACATATCATGAGAAATTGTGTGTACGTGTTTGCTCAGATTCACCTGTGTTGTTGTGTTTACTTGTGATAGATTGGAGTTTGTGTTGGTGTTGCGGGAAGTGAGAGTGAAGCAGGCGGGACTGTACAAGTGTGTGGCGGAGGAGGAGTTGGATGTGATGAGGACGAAGAAGACAACTGAGAGCAACCAACTGCAGCTCAAAGTGCTCCGTAAGTCACCCACAACTACATACAGAATATCTCGAGTGCTTCACAGGTTCACCACTTTATCTTTAGAATGGTCTAAAAAGTCACTTTTTGGCCTATGTTCAGGGGCGGATCAAGGATGTTTTCGAAGGAGGGGGGGGGGGGGGATATTTTTTAAAAATTTACGAATATCTTAATATACTGGTCTAAAAAAAATCACTTTTTGGTCTATGTTATTATACTGGTCTATAAAAATCAATTTTTGGTTTATTTTTTTGAAAAGCATTTAATTTTTGTAGAGCTAAGTTAATCTAATCAACTAAAAGTTTATGAATTATAGTTTTTTTTCTCAATGCTTGAGGCAGGATTTTTGTTGTACATAAAACTTTTAGAATTCAAAATCACGCATAAAAAATCCTCCCAGCTCGACATTCAAAAGGGGGAATTCGTAACTAGGTTAAATGTTTAATTATGCTCAAAAGTTGATTAAGTTCTTCGTAGGGCCAAGAACTAGTCTAAGAGTAAGAGACCTGAATTACAAACTACTAAATGCCCCATGAAAAAAGTTTCTAATATTTCGTTTAAACTAAGTGCAACTAAACTCGAGTTAGCTTTAAAATTTCATCCAGGTTCGAAGTTTGAGCCCATCGCACACATTCAACAAGTTTTATTACTTTTGAGCTGAATTTCAGTCTGAGTTGTGACTTATTTTGGTCTGCTAGCTCCAGATATCAGTTCAAATATAGCCCATATCAACTTAAATCAGACCGATTTAGTCTCTTTTGTGCAGAAAGGTTGGCATATTTGTGTGTTCAGTATGGGATCTTTGAAATTGCAGACCTGATAAAATATTTTGAAACGAGACCAATTTGGCGCCAGAATGTTTAATGTTGATATGCAATTTGAGATCCATTATAAATTATAGCCGTTTGACGATAACTTCAAATGGCTATTAAAGCAACAGCTCAAGTCAAGATATTTCTTGTGAACTATAATTTCATGCATAATTGATCTTTTTTTGACAATTTCGGGTCTTTTTAGCTGAATTTAATATTTTTGGAGTTCATTCTGAACGAAAATGACGATTGACTGAGGCATAATTTTTGTTGATCAACATTTTTTTTTGCTTTTTAGTGGAAAAATGAAATGATTGATATTCGCAATGATGTCATATGCTGGCTAAGCGTACAAACTTAGTTCTACCATAATATGATTCAATTGAACAACGCACTCTCTCATTATCCTCATTGAGGAGCATTTACCAATTGGTCTCTTGTTAGGGCCAGCATACATGCGAGCTTTTTTCAGCTCTTCACGTAGAACTGCTGTTGTTCCTGTTTGTTTGTCTTTTACTTTCATTTTTTGGGGCTGGGTTTTTTTTGGCCTTCAAGCGACGAGAACAGGTTTTTTCATGTTATATAAGTGACTTATTGTCTGATTGAGAAGTTGTGTCCCAGGTGTTGAGGAGGAGATTCCAATTTCCTGTCTTACCCTTTAGGGACAAGTGGTGTAGCTCCTTTATTTGCAGTTCTGTCAAGTGATGGCAGATATCCTCCCATTCCACTGTGAAGAAGAAAGTCTCAAAATTAATCTTATCTGAATACATAAATTTGAGAATTCGAAATTATGCAGAAAAAGTATATCCCTAATTTTCGTTGATAAAAGTGAAATCGAATGATTAAATTCAGCTGGGTTTCGTGGATTTTGATTTATTTAGAACAGACCGTAAATTGACTTCATTAAAACTTAGGTGTTCAGAAAGTAAGAATTTTTGACCTAATTAGATATCAATGAACGAAGTTAAGACAATAATGATGTGAAGACAATATAACGAAATGATTTTTTTTAATGGAAAAAGCCTTCAAAGTTGTCCACACTCAATTTTGATCTTTCTTGGATTATCTTTTGATTTCTTTGTAAGCTCAATTCAAATTCATTTGATAAAAGGAAAGCAAATTACGCTCTCCAATTGTGAAGGTGCAAATGATTAGAAGCAGTGTTTTGTACTTTACACGATGTACTAAACATACTATGAGTAAAACCCTTATACGATGTAACTTGCACGAGAGGCGTTAATTGTTAACTTCGCAAACTTAACGATCAATCATTAACCTTGCGATAAGCAAGGGTGTTGCAATCGTGTACTACTTTTTCCCCGAGTTACCGTTGATCGCAGGATCTCCAATTTTATTTGATCTTCCCATCTTTTTTTTTGAGATTCCGTTAACTAACAGACTTATTTTGAGCATGTCTGCGTTTAAATACCCGTTATATTCGAAAGTTTTCACATGTTCAATGTAATTTTACCTTGACCGATTTGTTGAACTTGTTTTTTTTTACTTAATCGGCTTTAGGCCTACATTAAGTTGACTTTGTTGGCTCCTTGCGTCGTATGAGCGAATAATTTTAAGTGTGTGTATGTGTTTTTTGAGGGAAAAGGACTTGAAGTTTTTTTTAGTTCAAATTGTTCCTAAAATAGTTTTTTTTCGGCTCAACGGGTGTCTGTTAGAGTTTTGTCAGCTTCATGACCGCTGTTTTACTTTTGCAAGCTTTAGCGAGCGTAGTGTCATAGTACGACTATTTTTTTCCAACCTAAGTAGTAAATATTGGTATCACCAAAGTGGCACATTTACGGCCTTTTGGTAGCATGTGATTTGACATTCGATAGCAAAAAGTTGACACAGTTGATGCCTTTTTGGTTCATCAAACGAAGGAGAAAAGTTTTATGTTTCAAAGCACAGCAATAAAAAATTCGATTTCAGAAATTTTACTTATCAATTAATTTAGCATTTTTTAAAACATGATTTATTCATAGTTTGGCTCCATGCTCAATATATTTCATGCAAAGTTGGTGTGGACGACTTTAGTTCAATTTATTTCAAATTATTACTTGCAAAATTTATTAGCATATGTAGCTGCTTTATTTGTGGCTAGTGTTAGTAAATTGCCAAGGGATTGTGGCAGATGCGAGGACAGGAGACTCAAAATCTTGTGGTCGTAGAATCGAATTCGCCTCTGTGTAAATCTTTGTTGCGATGCTTATTTATCATTCAATTGTCCCATTTGATCTGTTTTTCTGAAAAGGGTTTTTTCCATGACAAATCGCGACTAAGCATAAAAGTTATGATAATCTAGTTTTGTTTTCGACAACGGTTTTCGTTTCATGTTTGTCCACTAATTTCTCTTTTCATACTATGTTTTGTATCGCAAGTGGTGCGAAGCTGTGCTTCGCTTTTGTGTATGATAATACAAAATCAATAATTGGCAGATTTTTTTTGCGAGGCCAGCAATTTTTCATTGAGTACTGCAGGTTGATTGATAATCGGGGCGTGTGCAAAAAAAAATAATCGAGCAGCAAAAAATATATTAGACATTTTTCCATATGCTGAAATTGAGTTCAATGTAATTTTTCTAACTCTATGCCACTGGCTAGGTTAGAGTTTTGTCGTTACTTGCCATATCCAGCTCACAAATTCTTCTGTTGGTTTTATGCTTTGGAGCGTGAATTAGTGGCGATAGATTAATCTAATTAACACAAACTTTTTGATTTGTTTCAGACAGAACAGCTCTGATCGAGGGAGTGCACAACTCGTGGGCGCCTCGACTCAGTTCGGCCGAGATGCACTGTCTGTTCCGAGTGGACTCAACTCTACTACATATGACGTCATCAGACGAAATAGAAGAAGCAGAGGCCTACTCCGGGGAGTCGGAACTTGAGAAAGAGGAGCGAAGACCTCTTTTCCGAATCCTGTGGAAGTTCTGGCCCTCTTCAGCTGAGAGGGAGTTGGAGGAACCTGTTGTGTATGAAGAGAACAGCTGGGAAGACCAATATGTTCAAGTGTGAGTTGATTCAGTTATTGCCATTATTAATCAGATCTCTTTTAACTATTTCCCCCCACTATGCGAAAGAATTTTCACTCCTATAGAAAATCAAATCTTTGTATAAGCATATGTATGCATTTTGTACCTAGTTGCGAATCCCCTTCTCCCCTTTGCAATACGGGGCTATAGTTAAAGAGATCCTATAAGTGTTATAAATGTTAGTTAACTGTCTAGATAAAGGTTAAATGTTGAAGTGCATAGTTGGCTAATTCGCAGTCTTGATGAGAACAGTCGCTGAAAAAATCTTGAAAAGAAAGTGTGACAAAGAATCAATTGATTACATAAAATATGCCAACCCAATAGATTCAGTTGAATTTGAATTAAATTTTATTTTGTGTGATCAATTACAGTAAATGTTTTTCATGCTCCTTTTTGTCAAATCGATTTCTGTTTAATAATGCACCCTCCCACCGTTCATTTTAGTTGTAGCCCACAAAATTTTGCTTCAAAATCTAACAAATTCGATAACTTTTTGTCATTGAAATTGTTGGATTGAAATGGGACTTCAGGGAAAATGAAGTTATCTTCATTTGATCATTTCTTCGTTTGAGCTGTTGTGTCTCCTGTTTTTTCCCTTGTATGTTTCAATGGAAAGCCTCTTTTGTGTCTTCACTTATCGGTTTAGATTGTGTTGTCTTCCTTGTTCTCGGATTAATCGATCTAAATTCAATTAGAAGTCGCATCTTCTCTTTAAACTTATTCGAAGCGGTGCGAAAGAACGCAATTTTTTTTATTGTGTGACTAAATTGAAGTCAAGTAGACTCACCATTGTTTTGGCTAATCGTTACGCAATTTACTTTTTTTCGTACATGCATTTTCAATCATTAAGTGACGTGTCATGTACGTAGCAGTTGATGGCTCGACATTTAATCGGTAGCTAGGTTAGATTAGTCCGTGTTTGGACCATGTGGACAATTTCGGCCCACATGAACAATCTACACCCAAAATAGACCAATTGAACAATTTCCTAGAAGTGGATTTGGGGGGATTCAAAGATTCGACCACCTGACTACCCAAATGTCACCCCTTTGATACTATTTTAAGACCTCCGTTTTTGGCTGGTTGACACTTAATTTGTTCTAAAGGCACCTTTGGCGCCAATTTATACTATTTTTGAGGGGGTAGTGCGCGCCGAAAAAACACGATCTTTGGTCAAAAGTGTCGAAAAAGTGCCTATAAACGCTTTGTTTTGGTCTGTTTTTTAAAAGGTGGCCTATCTTAGTGTTCTGGGAACGCTCGGAAAATCAATTTGGTCGACCTGAAAATTAGGCTTCTGTGGCTGAGTGGTTAAGGTGTGAGATTCCTAATCTCTAGGTCGCAGGTTACAATCTCAGACGTAGCTCAATTTTTTTTGCTAATTCCAGGCTTATTTTTACTTTTTATTGCACTTTATTGAGCTGCTTTTTTGTGTTCTGACTAGGGTTTGCGAAGCGAAACTTCGCCTCTGTGTAAATGTTGCATTCTTTGCGCGAGATTGATATAAACTTTTCGCAGAGCCCCCCTCAATGATTATGAGTCATTCAATTCTGGTCGTCCTCAAACTTACAATTTTAGTCCCATTGTCTTACGTTGTCAGCTGAAACAAACAGAATAGGCTAAATTTTACTGAGTCTCTCTGTTTGTTTTCTCTGTAAAACTGACACAATTTTGTTTGTTCTTTTAGATCTGGCAATCAGTTCAATCGGTTGTTGAGGATTTGTTTGACCCCATTGTCACTTTTTTATGGTCAGCTCTCTTCTGTGACTCGAAAGGCCTTTGAGAAATCTCTGTTCTAATGTTATAAAGCGATTAAACAATTCAGTATTAATGTTTAATTTAAAACATTCATTGATAAATTATGGCGTATGAATATTCGCATGGTGCTATGAAACGGGTGTTCTGTTTTTTTTTTTTGCGTGTGTGTGAAGAAACCCGTGAAACCACCTTAGTAGTATTGCATCATAAAGGATGGACTAGAAGGGAACTTGTTTTTGGTAGTAAAAGGCTTGATTGAATTCAGTGCAAAATTCTCAGTAGATAACTGTTTAAATTATTCTACTTTCCCTGATAATACGTATTATTGTTCCGAATTTCGAAGAAAATGGAATATTTATGCTCGGTGTGTTATTTATTCAGTCATGCTCTGATGAATGAGCAGTCTTGTGTAAGAACAATCTGTTTCTCTCACTTTCGTGGCTAAAATGTTATTAATTAAGGTATTCAGAAGCTTAAAATTGTTCCGGTAACCGAAGTTACATTGCTCATCCGTAATCATATAGCCCAATCAAAAAATTCTTGTTTTTTAGATCATGGAAATATAACGAATATTGATACAAAAAGGCGCGTTTGTTTCAATCAAAATTCAAGTCACTTAAGTATATGAAGTCTCTTCAAAATCGGACCATTTATTTGATTATCCAGCTGTGTTTTGGTGTTTTTGGTGAGATTAGGATTTAAACGGCGAGGAAGTTTTGAAACAGGCAGTGAATAATCAGAAGCCGGGAGCTGTTTTATTAGACTGAATTGGGACAGTTGTTCTAATCTGCTGAGATATCAATGGGGTTTTGTCTGACTTGGCATTAAATGACTCTTTGGGTATCCCTCGGCCAATTCGTAAAATAATTTGTAGCCTGTTAGCTTGATCTTTGGTATGAAATTGCAGACGGGTGGTGATTTTTGTTTCATTCGTTTTGCCGGCATATGAAGTATTGGTCGAAGAGTCTTGAGGTTCTTGTGGTCAATTATCGAAACTTTATTTAATTTATCTTCTTGTCAGCAACACAAAAAGTTTAAAAATGTTTTTTAGTGCCCATTTTTTAGATCAAGTTTTTCTATGATTTGGTACATTGAATCTAAAACAGGGTTGTTCACATGTAGACTCTGATTGAACTAGTTTGAAAATAAAAATTTGTCACTTTGAGCACAATTTGGTCATTCATTTGAAGGCGACTGGTGATTGAAGAGCGTCTCCTTTTTTTTTAAGTGCTCACTCACGCTATTCGAAGATAGCATGTGTCTCCTTTTACTTTGTGTGGTGATTGGTAGTCATGGAATCACTAGGTTTATAATGTATACTGTTTTTCTAATTAGTAAGCATGATTCGGCTGCCACCTGTGTGAGGTATCTGATTTTCTTGCAAGTTGGGATATCGGTGACTTTCTTGTTTCAAGTAAAACCATTTACAATGAAAATACATTTTTTTGTTTCTGTACTTATACGTCCAGATCGAATTGAAATCCCTCATCCTCATCCTCCGATTCGAACCCCTCCTACCAGCCTAATAAAATTAATGTGATGTGCACTATTGTATTTCAGGTCTCGTCAGCCAGTAGATGATAAGTTAGCTCCTTTCTCACCTGCTTTTGTGCTTCGCTCTCAAACAATATTATTTCAATTCACTCAGTTAAATCAATTAGCACTAACTATATCTGCATCTAATACAACTCATTTCACCAGATACTGACTGATGATTCTAATCTAATACTTTTATAGTCAAACAGTTAAGATCCACTAATTAGCCTTTTCATAGAATTAGATTCTGAAATTATTAGCTTAAATTTTAGTAGTTCGAATAATATTTTGTTTTGTTTTGGACGCTGAAAATACTGGAAAAAATTAACATTTAAAAATAATAGTTTAATGCTTAATTATGATTCTTAAATGTCAGCTTCCTTATTATTTATGAAAATTGTCATTTTCTCATGCACAAATTTTTTCCTTTTGATTTGGAAGCTTGCATACTGGAATATAAAATATACATTGGCAAAAAAAAATCAATTTTTGGGCAAAATCCAAGCAAAGTGTGCCGATCATCCCATGTGAGTGTTTTTTTTTTCGAAAGTACATCTAAAAGCTCTCAGAAGTTGGGGAGGGGGTTTATTGGCATGCTCCTAATTAAGGTATGCGACAAATGGTTGGCTTAATTAAAAAGTGTGTCGTCCAATGTTTTGTGTGGGTTGGAAGCATCTATCCATGTTAATATCAAGTCATAACTGGTTCACTTCACTGCACATTAGTTCATTTGTTGTTTCGCTTATTCGAACTCAATTATTTTTAGCTAACTGGAATAAATTGCAAAAGCAAGAAAATATTTTTTTCCGTCCGGGAATGGAACTCTGGGCCTGTCAATGATGCAAGTTCTTAGCAATGAAGCAAGTTCTGAAAAAGGCGCACGATTAAATCTAGACCAAATCGCGAAATGCTTACAACAGTAATCTATCAAAGCCAATGAATGAAAAATTTCAAAAACTTTGGAGGCTAGGAAATTCACAACTTTTAACTTGTTTCAGAAATGTGAAGGTGAGAGAAGGTGTAATAGATGGGACAACTATCGTGAACAACTCTCTCTACATAGACCGTATAGACGGGGAGAGAGCGGGCATTTACACGTGTGAAGTGGACACCATAGCAGGCTTCGAGTCATCAAGCGGAAACTTCTCTGTTTATTGTAAGTTTGTGTATTGTTGTAAGCTTTCGGTATATCTCTTTTCGTAGTTTGTTATGAAAGAAATGTTTGTCATTTCAATCGGTTGATATACTCCTATGATTTTTTGTACCGATTTAATTCAGGAAAGTTTTAAATTTGATCACGCTCATATTTGACTTTTTGAGACTTGACTTTTGATTTCTTTTTGTTCCGACTTTCGAAGAAAGTCACGGAATATTTGTGCTCAGGGTGATTCTTTTTCTCCAGACTAATTTCCTCTATTTTAATTAGCCATTTTTGAATGGATTTTTTATATCATCTGAAAGCTATTGATGTCTTGAGATCAAATCTAAAAAGATTTTTTCAACCTGTGATCAAATTTCGAAAAGTTATTGTTCCGACCATAGAAAATGGTGAGTAGCTTTGTATTCGCGTTTCTTTAGTTTTTTTTCGACGCAAAATCAGGTGCCACAAGTAATCATGGGAATGATTTGAGTGATATATTATATTAAAGCTTTTTCAGTCGTGATTCGAACGTCTTTAAAAAAACTTTCGAAGAATTTTTTCAGTGTAAATAAAAAAAAACGTTTAAATATTTGATTTTCTGCGTATTTTAGAGCGAATATCGAGCAGGGCTATTTTTTTTCTCAACTAAATCAGTTACCACAAATAATCATTGGGTTTAGTGGAGTGATATATCATAATGAAGCCTTTTTAGCCCTGATTCCAAAGACAAACTCAATTATACGACAGCAATTGTTTATGTAACCTGGAACAAGGGGCAGGTGCCAGTCAGGGTTCTTGGCTGTTTGCTGTTTGAACGCTTTCCTTTTTCTCCTCACAAGTGCATCTTTCAATGACAATTTTTTTCTAAGTTCCCAGCTGGGTTTGAACCCTGTCGTGCTGCGTATCGATCACCAATGCTACTAACTGTGCCAAGCACGCTATAAAACTTAAAACAAATCAAATTTTTACATAGCGAGCCACATGAACAATAGACAACAGATTTTAGATATTGAGTTTTTTGTAGGGCTGTTTAGCTCAAATCCCTGTGAGGACGCGAAGCAGCTTGATTTATTAGTGCCAATTTGATCATTTGAACGATAGTGCAGTCCATTTTTTTTAAATTTTCAATAAATCAAATCGATCAAAGTAAAAAAAGAGTTAAAAAAATCAACTGTCGTACCTGGGCTCGAACTGATTCCCCTGGTATAATGGACATTTGATCATGAAAGAATATAAAATCAATTAAACACTGAAGAGAACAAAAATGGAAAAAATTCAAGTTGTTCAGATCAAACTGAGCAGCCTTCAAATTATTCCTATTCCTAAAACCGCAGGTGTTTACCGTTTTTAATTAAAGAGATATGAATGTTTAATTTCGGATAACATTGAACATAAGTTTGGAGATTCTTTTTTGTCTACTGGGTTTGGGAGTTGGCGATAGATACACTTGACCACTGAGCTTTCTGATTATGAAAAACGAGAAATTTTTCTGTTTACTCGATAGGCAAGTTGAGAAAATAATTAAAAATCTCCGATCAGCATTTGAACCTGGTCATACGGTGTGTGAGGCAAAAATATATACGCTCGGCTATGAAGGTACTTAACAACATTAAAATTTTTCCAAATTTGTTTTTTTTAATTCCCCGATTCTTCTCGGAAGAAAGTGGAATTTCTCCCAGTGAAGTGAATGGAAATTGCACTTCCAGTTTGCGTATTCCCTAGCTTGGGAAGCAAGTCACAATGGAAAAAACGAGGACAAAATAGCGGTAACTTTGCGAGATCGGATTTATACCCTCCAATGTCATTAAGTTGAGAACTCGCGGTGGCTCGTTAAAAGTGGATGGAACTCGTACGAAAAGATTACCGAAAAGCTTACCGAAAAGATTACGAAAAGTTGCATGCGCTCGTACGAAAAGATTACCGGGAAGTCAAGGTGGTCGGCGTTCTCCCCCATCTTACCCCCTGGACTTCCCCGTAAACACCTTTTCTTACCGGGCTCTTTCTCACTTGGTCTAGAGGTAAAGCACGCGCCTTCGGATCATAAAGTCTAGGGTTTGAGGTACGACTAGGTTTCGTCTACTTATTTTTTTAATGGCTTATGATCCAACCCCTAGATTTTTTCTTCAAAGCTTCATTTTTCTTCTCTTCTGATTAACTTTAAATGATAGAGCGAATTCCAATTTTGTTCAAAAATCCTTCTATCATTTAAAGTTAACCAGGTTTGATTTTGTTTGATTGTTTTGCTCAAATAGGTTTGCATAACGCTGTATTGACTGCGTTACCTCATTCTGCTTCGCATAAAGGGCGAAAATAGATAGGTATGCTTTTGTTTATTTCAGAGGGAATGGGGCGGATAAACTCTGAATTGCAATTTTTTTAGCTCTAAATTTTACATTTTGTTTTCGGATCTGCTGGTGTCTGCCCACGTTAAGTTTTATCGCAGAAGTTGCCGCTCTCTGATTGATTCTGCATGCAAATTTAATTGCAGTGATATTATTACTTGAATAGTTTTCCTCAAATTGCACGTCGTTCGAAACAACGTATTTCTTCCTATTTTTCTTATTGTTTCCCTCTCAATTTCTCTTATATCACTCTGACACTGAGAGAATGACGCAAATTTTCCGACAAATAAACAGCTGCGGAAAAGTTCAATATCGCATCGGCAGCGCTGGAGAGAGTTGAGATTGGAAATCTTGGTTTTTCATTTAATGTTTTGGCTAGTCAATAATGTCAAAAAAATTGATTATTTAATTTAAACATTCATTTTTGTTCCGACGACTGAAAATGGGGAGGAGCTTTGTATTCTGGTGTTTTTTTTTTTTTTTTTGGTTTTTCACCCAAAATCAGGTACCCCAAAAAAGGTAAGCACTAAACCAAATGCATGTTTCATCTTCATTATTTTTCTGAAGGTCTAGTGCTTGCCACTTATATTCCGCTTAACAGATTTTTAGCAGATATTTAAAAAAATACGTTAAACTTAGAAAAATGAATCAGTTAAAATTGTTATATAATCATTTTTTTTTGTAATATGGATGAACTATGCATATAGTAGTAGTTTATCTAACGGTTCATCCAATTGTGTTTCAGCTGCTCCCTCCTCGCCTGTGAAGCCGTCAGTGGAGCTATTCACAACTAATAGACAGGGAGACAGTGCCACCCTCAGTTGGCGAACAGTGGCAGATGGCAACAGTCCCATCTCTCACGTCATAGTCCACTTCAGAAAGACTCAAGCACAGGGACAAGATATCATCAACGAAGAAGGTATGTTGGGTTATATAGTCCACAAACCTTCAAGGGTATTTTCATTTATTTTTGTGCAGACGAATATTATCTTTGTTTTTGATGAAGGGTTTTCAATCGAAATATTAAGTCTATCGAAATTTCGTTCGGATCAACCCTCGAAGGAATTGATCGTCCGATCAAAAAAAAAAAAAAAAAAAATCGACTTTCAAATTTTATTTTCCGCATCAGCTCAATTGCCTGCTTTGTAGATATGAAGCACCCTCTGGCATTTGATAACACTCTTGTGATGTTTTAATGTTTTTGCTTTGGGGAGATAGTTCAATTGGTCATTACGAGGGGCAGGAGGGCCGTTGCTTAATTGATCCGAAAATTTTTAAGTGGAGTTACTTATTTAGGTCGTGAACACTTTTTTCATGGTAAACGAAAAATTCTTGAAAGCTGTTGGCGCCCAAATCAATTAAATCGAGGTTTGACTTTTTATCTCTTTTTAGGTTCAATTTGAATTAATTTTATAAATGGAAGGCGATTTTTTATGGCTTTTCCAGCCTAGTGACAGAAATATTATACAGCCTCCATGTTGTGTTTTTATTATCGAGGGCTATAATATGCTGAAAGGGCTGTAATGGGAAATAGCCTTGAAAATTACCTATTGATCCAGTTTTTGGGCTGGTTTTGCCTTAAAAGATTATTAGAATTCAGAGAGCTGTAAGGTCGTATATGTATATATTTTTTGGAAAGCAGTTTTTTTTTCAGTTCCTTGACACGTCTTCATCTGTGTGAGCTGTTTTGCACATTCATGCTTTAGTGTTTTTGTCTCCAAATTCTCTGAATAGTCATAAATTGTGAAGTGGTGTTTAGATATCAGCTGGGAAACATTCGTTACGAAATATCCGCCGCCTAGTTCTGACATGACGAAAGTGAGACTTTTATCTGTTTTGAAGCCATGGAGCTCTTATGTGTTCAAAGTGCAACTGAACAACTCAATCGGCTATGGGAAGTTCAGTGATCTCAGCAATCCAGTTGTCATTCCCGAATCAACGCCAGACAGGGCGCCGGATAATGTAATCGCCACAGCTGTAAATTCCACAGCTGTTGAGGTCACATTCTCACCTGTAAGCTCAGAACATGCTAATGGGAGGATTGTGGGTTACCATGTTGAATACGGCTATGTGGGATTGCAAAGAAGACCCATGAATTTGGAGATTGACAGTGCCTATGCCTACTTGGTCGTGATATCGAAGCTCGGAGTTTACGAGACAGTAGAAATTGCAGTTGCTGGGAGAACGGCCAAGGGAATCGGACCTTTGAGTGATAAGGTCAGAAAAGTGGCTCTTTTTTCTTTTCTCACTAACCTCACTTAAGCAACAATTTTACGGTGGAATGAGGGATTTTAAAAGGTTAAGTATGAAGACCAAATATATTTTCTTAGCCTAAAAAGTCCGCTTGACAATTTTTATAACAATCGGACAATATCAACAAACAATTACTTGTAAAAGTTCAAAGATGGGGGGGGGGGTGGTAGTAGTAGTAGAGGAAAGAGCCAGAAAATGAAGACGTTTATGAATGGTTTATGAAGAGAATCTTGGTTTATAAAGATCTCGCGTTTTAGTCTGGTTTGAAATTTTTGGCATTAATTTAGGCTTCAGTGAAACGAGTTGTAGCATCCAAGTCAAGTTATCAGCAATAATAAGTAGCCTGAGAATTGAAAAGGGAAAAATAATAGTTAAAATGTGGTGTAAGATTAAAATTCTGTTAATTGTAGCTTCCTTTAGTAGTATTTTACAATAGCGTACTCTTTGTATAAAAGTCGATGAACGTAGTCAAGACTCTTATATACGTCGCAATTATATATACTTTTTTTTCACGAAAATTTTTAAATTTGTTCAGGCTCAAATATACTTTTTCGCGGTTTGACTTTTGATTTCTTTTTAAGTTCACTTCATTTCCTTTGTTAAAAGGAAGGCGAACTCCACTATCGAACAGTGAAAGCTAAAAGGTCACGAAAAACGTTAAGAGGTTTCGAAATTGGAATTTAATTCTCGGATAACCCAGCGAACTAAAAAATTTACTTATTGATCCAGTTGTTTTCTCAAATTAAGTAAATTTTATCAAAAAAAATTAATTGTCCAAGAAATTCAAAGAGCTTCAAGGGCATCTATTTGTTTCTTTGAAATTTGAAAGCTGAAGTTTTTTCAACGAACAAGTCGATTTTTTCCGTTTCTTTGCGTTCATTGACTCTTTTTCAACTTTCAGTTGGCTAAGTGTATAATTACTGATGTTGTTTAGGTTCAAGTGAGGACTTTGGAGGATGTGCCTTCGAAGAATATCAAGTTGTCTTTTGACCAGAGGGATGTTACATCGACCAGTGTGAAAGTGAGGTGGTCCAAAGTGTCCTCGCAGTACTGGAGGGGACCTCAGAAACACTACCTGGTGAGAATGAGATCTGAATCAGAATATTTGTCATCATAAAATGTGTTTTTCTTCGAAATTATTATACTTGTGTTTTTATGTAAATTGAATAATTCGGCGACCGATAAGTTTGCAGATTAGTCTGAAAGGGTTTTAGTATGTTTCGCAACTTGAGCACCATACGAGATTTTACTGAGGGTGTCTAAATCGAGTGAAATAAGCCACCTTACATCTTAGATTCATTCCGCTCTACAAGTATTGTCGAAACAATAGGGACGCAAACGCAACTAAGTTGTAGCGTGTAGTTTTATGAATTTCAAATAATTCGAAAATCAAAATTGAAGTTTTCTTCTTAAAGAAGGTCGAAATGCAGTTTGACATGCTGAAAAATCTAAAATAGAAAAATATAATTATACGGAAACTACTATGACCCATTTAAGACAGGAGGACGAAAGTTTCTTTTTAAGATTTATGTCAGCGATTCAGTGGAGAACAGAGAAATTGAAGTGGAACCCCAACACGTATCCTACACCATCCAAGACCTGAAGCCATTCACCAAGTACAGAATATCAGGCTCACTTTTCAACGGCTTCCACTACCCTGAAAAGGATAGCAATGTGTTGGAGGTCACGACTGACGAATCGACAGCAGGACCTGTTAGTAAGATTCGTCTGTTCGATGTAACCGACCAGTCGGTGCGACTCGTGTGGTCCGAGCCACGAGAGCCGAACGGAGTCATATATGCCTACTCGGTCGAGCTGTACAAACTGAAGGTTGGATCGTATGACGAAACCATGACCTTGAGTGACCCTAAAGTGGTTCAATTTGTGAAGAAGTATTCATCGTCTGCAGACAAAACGGAAATTTCCATTCCAGAGTTGAAGCAGTCCTCGCAGTATGTGGTGAATATCATGGCCCTGACCAAATTAGGAAAGGGAGAGAACACTGTGTTCTCGTTTTCGTCCAGTGTGCCGCCGACCTTGCCCGAGCCACCCAATAATATCGAAGTGGTCAATCTCACAGCAACAGCAGCTTGTCTTCAGTTTTCGCATGTGAGTATTGATTAGTTAACTGGAGTTTTGACTAGTTAACTGGATGGAGATATAACAGTTAAAATTTGAAAATAATTTTGTAAAAAATGCATTAGGCTCAATTTTAATTTTTTAAAAAAATTGGGCGTTCTTCGAAGATGGGATTTTTCAAAATATAGTTGATTTTGTAGATTATAAGCAAATTATTCCCTTCTTGAAAACGACTGATTTTTTTTGAATTGTTAATCATTTGAGTTGTAGTCGAAAGTATTTAGTTAAGAACTTTTTAAATCGTTTTGCGGATCATGTGCAATATTAAGCTCTTAGGCACCCCCCATACCCCCGCCCACAGGTTAGTAAAAAAAATTATCGACACATTACAGTAGGTTTTTTTTTTATAAAATCGAAGAGGGGGCTATAATGGGAAAGATCTCAATGTTTCAATTTGATTTGGTCATTTTGGATGACTTTTCTTGTTTTAAAGGGGTTCAGTGGTCACACTTCAATTAATACGTGGATTGTGGAGGTCAAAATGGACTCTCGTGCCTCGTGGACTCATGCTCTGAGAACAAACGTCACAGACAAGCCAGAGTTGACATATCTACAATTGCACGATGGGTTTCTAACACCATTCACACACTATACGTAAGCATGTTTATTGACCCTCTAATTGACCTGTAGTTGATTTGGAATTAAATCAAAACCAATAAAATGTTGCCATTCATTTAGATTTGTTTTTACCTGCAAAGCAAACAATCTTTGCTTGATATTTTCTATGAAACTTAAGATTTTGGGCCATTTAACGGTATTTACAATGAAATACAAGCTCTTTCTTTTCGGTTTTTTCTTTTACAAACTCTTGTGTTAGTGTTAGGATAGGATGGTAAGAATAATTTTGCTCTTTTGCTAGTTAAAATCAGTGTTTTGGTTTCAGAGCCAGAATCACATCCTGCAACATCGTCGGCTGCAGCAGACCAAGTGCCACCTCAATCTCATTCCAGACTCAGCCAGACCTTCCCAGAATTCCGCCTCCGAATATCCTAGTGAGAGCTAT
Source organism: Symsagittifera roscoffensis (assembly GCF_963678635.1). NCBI lineage: Eukaryota > Metazoa > Xenacoelomorpha > Acoela > Convolutidae > Symsagittifera > Symsagittifera roscoffensis. Next base: position 65,437,053 of record NC_087064.1, read on the forward strand.
CAGCTCCACCGAAGTAGAAGTAGCCTGGAGTCTCCTTTCAGAACGAGACTGGAACGACAAGATATCGAATTGTAGATTCAACGTGCAGTTTAGTTCCAGTTCAGATAGTGGAGTAATGAAGAAAATCGAACTAGATACGAAGAGTAATGAGACGGCGATTCGAGGCTTGAAGCCGAATAAGATGTACACTATTACTGTGATGGCAAAGAATAGTCGAGGAGAGCGGCTTGGCAACAGAATTGATGCAAAGACGTTCGAAAGTCGTAAGTTGAACAATTTTCCAACCCTGGAGTGTTGTGCGAATAATAAATGTCCAAGTTGTTTATGTTGTGTGTTGGATGTTTTAGTTCCATGTGCACCGTCTTCTTTGATGCATAGACCATCGGAGGAGCCGAACTCACTCATTGTCGGGTGGGTGGAGAGTTCGCAACAGTGCCAGAGAGGAGAGATACTCTATTACGAGGTAGTTATTTCATCCATTCAAGTTTATCATTTTTTTAAGAGTCAATGAAACTAGTGATGACACTTATAACAGTCGTGTTGATTTTTTTTGAATTTTTGTTCACGCTCAAATATGATCCTTTTCTTTAAAAGTTCGATTCAAGTTCTTTGCTGAAGAGAAGGAAAATCATGCTGGACTTATGATTTAAAAACGGGTTTCATTTTAAGATTTCCCAGCCGAATAGAAATTTATCTATTGATCCAGTTTTCTTGGGTTAATTTTTATTAGAGTCGAGGAGCGTGGTGAATTTTGATTTATGTTTTTTTTTTCAGGAAAAATCATAAAGTTTGTTCACGCTCAATTTTTTTTGCGGTTTGACTTATGATTTATTTTAAAGTTCAGTCATTTCCTCTGTTAAAGGAAGGTAAACTCCACTATCGGACAGCGAAAATGCAAAGGTCACAAAAACGTCCTTGATTTCTAGTTTCCAAAGTGGAGTCTTCAGTTAATTTTGAGGGTTCATTTCGGAATAATAAAATTTACCTTTAGATCCAGTTTTCTCGACACTTTCTTGATATATTTGGCTTAATTTTATGAAAAAAGTGGCAAGATATAATATATATTTTTTTCAAATTCGAAGAGTTTCAAGGAAATATATTTTTATTTGAAATTTTTAAGAAAATGTCTGTCATAAATTTTTATGGAAATTCAAAGAGGTAAAAGACGATGTATTTTTTCGGGGAAATTCGAAAGTTCTGTGAAATTTTCAAAAATGGTCAATATGGTTTTTGGTCTTTTTTGTCTGATTGCTATGATATTTTTTATACGACGTGAAATTTCCAGGCGCAAAAAGGCTACAATTGAGAATTGAGAAATGCTGTTAAAAAAATTAATGCAAATTGTAATGTGGGTAAATCATAGAAACGGACTATCCTTAGGCAGACCTAACTGCCTTTGATAGATCCTCTGTGAGTCGCAGTAACGAAATCTTATATATTAAATAAAAGTCTGAATTAGCTGATAGTTTTTTTCAAAAAACATCGCTTGCTCCAAGTTTGTATTTGCGAATTGACAGGCCATCAAAAGTAGCTCGAGTTACTTCCGGGTTCTATCGCTCGAACAGCTTGCTCGAAAAGTTTTTTTTCGCGAGTTGTTCGAAGCTATCAAAAACAGTTTGAAAAGTTTCAAACTTTCCTTGCTTACCCTTGCGATAGCAAGTGTATTGCAATCGGGTGCTAGACTTCTTTTTCCAGTAAACAACTTTGTCAACAGATTTCAGCGTGACATGCATGCAGTATGTGCGTCGTATATTTGCGCTCATTGGACTATTACTCTTACTGTGCATCCCTATTCCGCTTTGTTTTTACAATCCAACTAAATCGCTTATTTGAATTTTAGTTTTGTTACATTATAGTTGCTTGTAGTGTTCTGATTTACCTCTGCTATTTGTTTGTATTTTTAAAAAACTTTGACATCGTATATCTTTCCTTTTGTTTTTTTTTCGATTAAAAACTTTTTTCTGCCCAAATGATATCCGCCTATATTTTATCAGGTTGGTGACCTATTTTCGGGTTGTTTCAATGGAAACATATTTTTTATTTTCACCTCTGGATAGCTCAAAATGCTCAACATCCTAATAGAATTTATAATTCAAATTTTTCATGACAACAGGTTTTTTATCGCATTTTTGTTTTTCCTTTTTTCCTGCTTGTTAGGTTTCGGCCTATGGTATAATGGCTTATCAGATTCATATTGCGTCCTTCAACAAGCGAAAAAATGCGTGTCTGTCTTTTGAAGGCGAAGGTGGCGTAATGACTTCTTATTATTCTTAACTTTTTTCAAGAGAAGCCAGCCAATTAACTTGAACTATTTCAAATTTCATTGCTGGAATAGTTTATTACACTAGAGTCAGCTTAGTGTATTATTAAGAACCGTCTTTTTTTTCTATCCTAAGTCGCAAATATTATTACTCGATTTTAGAAAATTTCTAACTCAAAATTTCTCGCAATTTTTTGAAATGCGTAATTTATAGAAAATTTGGCTTTATGCTTTGCGATTTGTTACATGTACAGTTAGTGTGATGCCTTCAGTTTATTATGTTTTAAATTATCAATCGCAAAATTGTGCCTTTTGTATCTGGTGCCTTTTGCTGAATTGCATTGGCAATTTATTAGCATATGTAGCTGCTTTATTCGTGACTAGTGTTTGTCGTTGGTTATGTGCGTGGGTGAGTGGCTAGTGCGTGAGACTCAAAATCTCTTGATTGCAGTAGGTTGTAGATCGAATCTAGACATAACCAAATTGGTGCTAATTCGAGGCTTATTATTTTTTTATTGAACTTTCTAGAACTGCTTTTTGTCATGTTCTCGCTAGTTTCTGCGAAGCGAAGCATCGCCTCTGTGTTTAGATATTTAAGACATGGTAAAAATTAAATAATTTGATATTCAAATTTTAAGTTGCTCATAAATCAAATTAATTTTGGAAATTTAACGCGTAAGCTGCTTTTTTGTTATTAAGAGTATGCGTTGAAATTGTTGCTCGGCTAATTTTTTCGACTGTCCGGTAAAGTACGCAATTAATTTTTAAGAAAATATATATTTTATTATACTTCTATATATACTTTCAACTTTGTTGTTATCGTATCACCATCATTATACGTACGTAGTATGATGAAATTCTTGACGTGAAACTCGAGGGTTTGTTTTATTTGCAGGCACAGCTGCTGTACAACCAGAAGCCGATTGAGACAATTAAAGTGGAGGTCAGTGAAAACATGATGGCAAAGTTTTATGGTCTTCGTAGCAACTTGACCTACTACGCACAAGTGGCTGCTGTAAATGGAGCTGGCAAGGGAGAGTGGTCGAAGCCTCTGAAGAAACGCGCCATTCCTCGAGGTAACGAATTCGTCTATGGGTAATTCTCTCATTGCCCAATTCTAAAAATGAGGGTGGTATCCAGTTACGTAGCAGTATTTAGACATACTGACATCTGCGTATACATACTCGTCAGTAAGCAGACAAATACTGTATTAACCAATCAGAATCGAGACTAATAATTATTTATTTCGTAAGATAGCGTCCTCATCTCGATTCTGATTGGTTAATGTAATATTTGTCTGCTCACTGACGAGTATGAATACGCGCTTGTCTAAACACAGGCCGCACTCCGTGCCATCCAAAGTGCGAATATCGAAAGAAGGAATTGAAGCGTGCTAAAATATGTCGACGCAAACGAGCAAATTCATTGTCTCGCTATAAGAATAGGCAGTGCGCAAAAGAAAATGGGTGCTAAAAATAATGGTTTTTCATGTAGTTTTCGTAGAGCCTCTGACTAGATCGTAAACCTGAGAGTTGTAAGAAAGGTTAATTTTTTTTTGGAAAAAAGCTCAACTTTTTATTTAAAAAATGGCGTTTCGTTAGTATAATTTGTTGAATCAAAGCAGGGGTTTTTGAATTTCATCATTTTGTTCAATGGTCGACGGAGTCAACGAAAGGTTTTAAGGTCTGTTTCGAAAACTATTTGTTCCATTGATGAGGAATCAGCAGGTGTTTCGTTTCAGTTCCCGAGAAACCTGAGAATGCGTGGATTTTGATGCACCGAGGACCGCCCTGCTCTTTCGAAGTGTTTGGCAAGTTCTTCAAAGAAGACTTCGTAGAGCAAATACATCTCGACTACTCCTTGTAAGTTCAAAGTAGTTGCCACCTTCTAATAGGAACTGAAGGGTAAGCTCAGCAGATCAAATATATCAGTTCAAAAGTATTGGAATAGGGCCAATTTGTATAAAATCAGAAAATACAGTGACAGTGAAAATAACAGAGTATCTTAGTTTCTTATTTATAGGAGCAATTGAACGACAAATATGCTGGTATAGAGCGGACTCAGGATTTTCTCAAGAGGGGGCGGATTTTCAAAAAAAAATCGAAAATTTTCTCAACTTTTTTTTTCAAGGTCGGCCAAATTAATTTTCCACGCTCTCCCAAAGGACTTAAAAGACCCTGCTTTGGCCCAATTTTGTGCGCCGCAGGCAAAATTTTGAAAAACATGCCAAACAAGTTGTTTTTAGGAAAATTTTTTCCACGAAATCGAGTTTTTCAGCGCTCGCTCCCCCTCAAAATTGGCGCCGAAGGCGGCTTTAGAACGATTTTAGGGTCCGTCAGCCAAACATTGATACCACAAAATAGTACAAAGGGTGACCTTTTGGGTCGGCAGGGGGTCGAATCCCTGAGGGGGGGAGGTGTCCCTCCCCTAAATCCGCCCCTGTATAGAACAGGGGCGGGGGATTATTATTTTCAAAGTCTAAAAACTTGACCACTAATTGCTTACTTATACTGGGGAGGCTAGTAATTATTAGGAAATTGGGATCTATTTAACCACCTCCCCCTTTCAAGAAGGAGGAGTGCGATTGTAATGAAGATTCGGAAGTTGTTATCCAGGTCTTTTATTTTTATTTTTTTTTCAATTTTAGCAATAAAGGAAGCGAAGTGACTGCTGATTCCGAAGTGAAAAATGCCGAAGATTTTGTCGACGTTGAGTCCAAGTGGTTCAGCAAGACCATAGATGCATGCAGTGACGAAGGATCCATCTCAGTGTCTGTATTTTTCTCAAACTCTCTCGGAAACAGCGGCAAGAAATTGTTCAGCACTTTTATTCCGAGCAAGGGAGCAGAGATTAGATTGGACGCGTTCAACAATTTAAACGAAGACACGACATCGCGAGAAAGTTCGATTTCGTGGAATCACAACGAAAAAGTCAAAGTGCAGAATTTCTCATTGAGTGTAGTCCACTTGGTAGATGAGTTCACAAATGATATGCCAGAGTTAGGAGTGACTAGTTATGACAATTCAGCTAAAATAGTCGGGTTGACTCCGAATCAGAAATATGAAATAACCATTGCAGCGAATGGTTTCTTTGGGGATTGTGCAAAAACGAGTGCGATTATCACAACAGAACCCGATAGTAAGTCGTGTCTAGTATTCTTTTTAAAATCATTTCCCTTGTATCACTCAAAGGTAACATAGACAGAATCTCTCTGTAGGAGAGATTTTTTAGAATTTAAAAGCTAGAACTGGACATAATTTACAGAAATTATATAATGTGACCAGACCTTATGTATTTTGATACCATTATGTTTGTCTGTTTGTTTTTGGAGGTTGAAGCTGCCCACAAAAAAAATATCTGGTCAAAATATATGCGCTTAACTTCTGGTCAAAATAGGGTCTTTTTAGTGTTCTTGAAGTGCTCGGAAATTCAGTTTAGTCGACTTAATGACTTAAAAAAAGGTAGACAAAATTTTCGAATAATTTTTGAAAATTGCCCCCCCCCCCTGGAGAAAATACTAGATCCGCCCCTGGTTGCTCGTATCTATTTTGTGATGCTGAATAATTATGATGAAATTTAATACGTAGATAATGTTAAATGGGAATTGCCGATATATCTACAGTTATGACTGTTGTTGATTTAGTTCCGGACGCAATACCGAGGATACCAGACTACACAATTAAGTCACGCAGAGTAGAATTATCCGGTCTCTCAGTCTCTGACAAGAAACTGAATGGAAATCTAGTCAAATACGAGTTACAGTACAAGCTGAGAGAGAATTCAACAGGTTTGCATTTCTAATCTGTGAAATTAACTGTATTATCATCAAACAACAGCAGATTGTGTTATAATACGATTCCTTTTTTTCTCGAAGCAAGCCTCACATTTCATCGAAAAACTTATTTGCTACTTTGACACGCGCTACATACCTGCTTTAAAGCACTTACATTATTGCTTGTTGTTCCAACTTTCGAAGAACGAGCGGATTATATATGCTTTGAGGTTTTTTATTCAGCCAATTTTCGACTATTTAGCTAGGCGTTTTGGACGGAAATTTTTTATACCATCAGAAAGATATGTTGTCCGTAAGCGACGGATTCAATCGGGTCTATTTGACTTGAAGCTAGTCATTTGGTCATATCTTTAGATTCGAGACGCTTAATCCATCTCTTTGTGTTTTAAATAGCGTGTGGGGTAAAAGGAAACGAAAAAAAATTAAGAAAAAAAAACTTTTTTTTTAGATAATTGATCCATTTTTCACTTAAAAACTTTTAATTGGCTTCAAAGCGCTGTTGGAACATTCAAGGCTTTGTCATGATTTACGAGCAGTCCTGGTTTTTTTAAGCAGTTATCTTTGATAGGAGGCAGTCGTAGTGTATAGTGATTTTCCGCTCTCTATAGCAAATGTGGATTTTAATTGTTAGACTTCACTGTGGAGTAAAAAAAAGACTCAGCTACTGATTTAGTTTTCCCAACATGGGTTCGTTTCTTCCAAAAAGTTTCAGTCATTACACTGGCGATTAGCAAGGATATTGCAACATGTTACTATACTTTGAATTCTAGTACCTGTATACTAGACTTTTTTCACGTAAACCGCTTTGTCTACAGGACTCACCTGAATCCTTCTCGAGAAATATTCTGTTTCAGATAAAGTTTTCGGCCTGATATTTGTCGGCTTTGTTACTATGATTTTTTGAAGTTCTATTTCAATTCGTGTGCTGAAGGAAGGAACTTTTAGCTCTCATATACATAAGTGCAAATGGTGTGAAGAATGCTTTTAAGTTTCAAATTTCTTAACGTCTCCGACACACTTAGCCTGAATAGAGCGATTACGCCTGGAATGGTATATGTCGTGGGTTCGAATCTGAGCAGGACCTGTTTGTTTTTCAAACGGGAAATATTGTTTCAGATAAATTTTTCGTCCTATTATTTGTCGGCTTTGTAAGTTTGATTTTTTTTGGAATTTCATTTGATTTGATAAAGGCAGGGAATTTTAGCTCTCATATACAAAGTTTTCTTGAAATTGGAAGAGCTTTAACGTGATATTTTTTCTTCGAATGTTAAAAAAACGTACTCTTTGAGTTGATTGACTCTTCTCCATCTGTCTGTTGGCTATATTTTTCTATTTGTGATGTAATTTGTGTATTTTAGCCGACTGGCAGAGTGTATTTTCATCGGGAGACAGTAGTAGAATGAGTAGTGGTAGGCAGTTGCAATTAAACAGCATGTATGAGATGAGATTGGCAGTGTGTAATCAGATGGGAAGAGGACCATGGACTCACCTGTTCTACGTCTTCGTCACACAGGACGGTGAGTAGAGACGATTTTAAAAAACAAAAATTGGCACCTATAGGAAGTTTGCCCTCTATCCTCTGTGCCTGTATAATTCCCTATTCTCTTTTTAGCTTACCCCACTTTCTACAGCCTTCGAAAAAGTGTGGGGGGAATTTTTGACCCATATTTTTGGAATTTTCTTCATCTCGAAAACTAGCGTCCCAAATCTGAGATTTTTGGTTTCAATCAAAAGAAAGGTTGAGCGAAGTTCCCGTGTGGAAGCGCTAAGGTCCAAATTTTCTAGCAAAAAGTTATGGCCTTCAGAAAAATAATGTTTTAATTTCTTGTCAGTTTTTTTGAAACGTTTTGACCGGCAAACAACTCAATCTGATATCAAGGGTTAAATCGAGGCAACATTTTGTGGGAAGCCTCCGTGCATAACATGCTACGCCCTAAAATTTGTTCAAAAAATTATGTCTCTGGGAAACTTCCAAAATCACAAAAATTTTACTCATATTTTGATAGAGCAATAACTAGCTTTTGGATAAAGCACGATTTTTAATTTTTTGAATTTACCTATTTCATCCCGCATCAGTACAAAAAATCAAAATTTATCAAACAGGTACCTCCAACTTTAGCTGGACTCTTGTTAATTGTTAGAGAAAGAAGAGATGGTATGATCTGTTGATGAAAAGTAAATGGTGTCCAAGTGAGACCCAGGCCCTGTTTAAAATCGTTTTTTTTTGTATTAAAATGACTATTTTCTGAGGAGAAAACGGTGGGAAGCGTTCAATCAAAATCATACGTCCTAATTCAGAATTTTCGCCGCATGGTATGATTTTGAGATAGTGTTTTCATTTAAACAGTGTCAATGTGAATGAAGTTGTATTATGGTATCGACTGATTGTTTGCACCTGTTTTTAGAAATAACAAAACCACCCCGGGATGTGAAAGTGGCCGAGGGAAGTGCCGGCGCTTCTTTTGTGACACTGAGTTGGCACCACTCTCCCAGTCAGAACTCGGCTCTAGATGCTCTGAACATAAACGGATACCAGGTATTGTTCTCGCAAAAAATGACACATAATGAGACCAAATAGCGGTCTTTGAGGAGATAGCGTTGGAAAATAAGGAGATGCGATAACTGATTATCATAATTGGCTAGGTAATAATTGATCCATAAGCCGTCTTGTCGTTCATCAAATTTTAGAATTGGCAGTCAAGAATTGGTTGAAGATTTTGCTAACATATTTGATTGAAATGATTCAAATTATTTTATAATTGGACATGATATATTATTGATTTTTTTCTGTTTATCGGAATGACTCTGGGCCGCTAGTTTTTAGGTTAAGGTTTATTCACCAAGTTATTAAGTTTGATTTACTAGTGGTTTATAAATGAATATTGTCATAATTTATTTACAAAAAAGATAATAAGGCACCATAACTTTCGAGAATTAATTTCTTGTTGATTGTTTGGTCATGTGTAACCGGTCAATTCTGTCCAGGTGTGTTATGGCAAGTCCCAACTGCACATGGCGTGTGAGTTGCGAGCAGTGGGGGGAGGTGACAGTGGGACTTCGTTGACTGTGGATGGTCTAGTGGGCTTCACTGAGTATGTGTTCCAAGTGGGTGCTTTCAACCACCTGGGGTTGGGGCCACTCTCCTATCCAATCACAGTCACCACTGACATAGGCGGTATGTAAACAGAAAAAGAAAAAGAAGAAACACTTGAATTAGGGTTCAGGACTAAATCCCCCAAGATAAAATCCCACCGGATATAATCCCCTAGGACAAAATCCCCCAGTTTTTAGTTTAAAATCCCCCACATTCGAATTGAATAAAACAGCGACACTAAAACTTGAATTAATTGATGAAAGATAATTAACAGAAAAGAAGTAGATAGATTAAATACTAAAAAACTAAAAGGAAAAGTTAACAGCTATGGCTTTAAGATAATCCAACTTTTTGTAGTTAACGGCAGAGCATACAATTCTTTTTATCTTCCCAAAATTATCCTCTTTCCTTTTCTCTCTTTGAGCGGAATTAAAATTTTTGCAGTGATTGCTGCCTCTGAATCGCCTCAATGATCTTCCATATGTCAGGATTTGACATTTGGAGCATGGATGCGAATCCACGGTGGAATCCTTCAAGGGCGTTACTTGTCCTGGTGTGGTCGTTAATGGTCCTGAAGTAAACGTTCCACATATCCATGTCGAATCGGGATTTCCGTCTCGTCTAGTTTCGCGTTTCTTTGCCTACAAAGGTGTCCTCAAAATAATTCTTGATGTCGTCAGGAATATGGCAACATACTAATATTTTTTAATAGCAGGCTTCTACATGTAAGGCCGGGGCAAACGCAAGAGCAGCTAAAAGACGTATAGCTAGGTTGAATTCTTTGTCCTCGCGATGCTGTACAGCATAACCAAATTCGAGTATCTTTCTATAATTGGCTTGCGAAAAGTGGAAGAAACAACCTTTGATTTCTGTGTTTTGAAAGTTGTCACCCACAGAATTGATGCCAGCCATTTCAAAGTCCATTATGATTGAACTGGGGGGAACGTTATCTGCTTTCAAGTTCGACCAGATAGCGTTGTACGTTTCTTAAAGTTTATCGGGGAGTAGGAACTAGATACATGGAAAAATTGTTCCATCTACGAAGCAGTGGACAGTGTATACTTGGTAGAAGTTATCAGGACAGCTTTTAAAGTTCCACCGATAAGCCAGTTTCTATAAGAATTTAAGATTTCGATGTTTTTGCTGGTTGCGAACACCAAATATCGTTTACTGGTTCGTGGAACTGTCGAATCCTCAAGAAGAAAATCCTCTCCATTCATGGTTTGCATGTATTTAACAGGCAGTTCAAAATCGAACCCTGTTCGGATCGGTGTCTGGCTACGGTTTTCATGTCGCATTCTTCTGATCCTTCTTTTGGGGTGAGGCACCATCGGCATCCTCGGAGCATTCTGGTGTGGCTTTCGCCAGGGCATTTTACAGCACCTTTTGTGTCGAACAGTCCGTGCATGCCGCTGCGTCCGCTTTGATCGGTTCGTTAATGGTATACGTTTCTATTAAAGCATAGTTCGGGCCGTGCGTGTGCTCATGTGGCAACTATTCGAGGAATTCGCCCTTTGAAGTCCATATGCTTACCTTACATTGTTGCTTTGATCGCCGCAACTCGCACACCCACTGAATAGAATTGACTACTTCTATTTTCTTTTAGTAAGCGTAGTTATTGTGAAACGCTTTCTGGCTCCCTTTGTTGCTTAACTCAAATTTGACTTTATTTTGCCAGAGACAAACGTTTAATTGCTATTGGTGGGATTAAATTGCGAGCACGCAAACTGGCATCTTACCTGTTACACTATTCGTTTTGCTGGGACTATATCAGGTGTTAATTTGTTTATCAGTCAACATAAAGTTCAAAATTATGATCAAAATTTCGAACCCGCCCAAAATCAACATTCCGTGATCCTAGGGGTCTGAAATTTTGACACAATATAGAGGTTTTTTTTCGTGGAATTGGGGGGCTTCCTTTCTTAGTTGAAGCCTGGCATTTCTCACCCCTGGGGGTAGATTTAACAGACCTTTACTTTGATTGCGCAAAATGTCCTATTTGGGATTCGAACTCGGGCTGAAGGAATCAACCTTATTTTCCATTCACTTGTCGTACTGACTTGCCACGTGGCTTATTAATTTTTGCATCCAAAGCTCATTCTTATAGGAAGTCAATTGAATGTTTAAATGGAAGTCAATTCAAAGTGGAATCAATAGAAACCTGAAATTATAGAATGTGTACAATTTGATTTCTATCATACTGAATAAAACATGGGGGATTTTGTGGTACGGGGATTTGGTCCTATGGATGATTTTGTCCTGGGGGTTATATCCAGTGGGATTTTATCCTAGGGGATTTAGTCCGCGAGAGCTTTAATTACTATAACATAGTCGATGCATTATTATAATAACCTAGTTAAGTTAATTTTTGGTACATAGTCAGATTAGTTAGTTACTCGTATGTTGGAATAAAATGAGATGAAATTGTTAAACAATAAAATCATCAAATTAAGAATGAACGAGAACAGCCAAAAAAATAGTTTGTACATCTTTAAAAATTGTAAAAGACTACAGAAAAAGAAAGAAACTTAGAAAAAGCTAGTAATTGAAGTAAAGATCCACTTTACTGTAATTTTTCTATTATAGGGAAGCGGGTTTGATGATGATTTCTAGGGGCAATAATGGGAAAGAGCCGGAAAAAAACTTGAAAAGAAAATGGTAGCTTACTGTTTCAGTGATAAGATTAGATAAGCAGTCTTCGGTTTGGATTGATTCAATAATTGCCAGGAAATCAAAAGTTAACAAGTGCTTCAGAAGTTTTCGTGATATATCTCATCATGTTTGGCTAGAAAAGATTTTTCTTAAAAATATTGACAAAATTCCAAAAGCTAGCGACTTGTCGGTTCCCTTGAATTTCATGAGTTGTCGGGGTATCACTTTTCTAATAACGATTGCTAATAACTTAGAAATTTCAAACTAATTAAGTTGTTGTTTTCAGTGCCGTCGAGTGTTTCGAAATTATCAGTGGATGTTTTGACTGACTCTCTTGTGGTGGTTGAGTGGAGTAGTCCAGTGCCTGCTCAGGGACCAATTGAGGACTACTTGATCACCTACAGGGCAAAAAGCAAAAACAACAACGGCAACAAGAGGTCGAGAAGAGGTGAGGTTATAATTTTTTATTGCGAAATTAAACTGAATGCATCTTGCCATATAAGAAGGTCTTTAAGAATTAGTCATCTTTTTCTTATTACAGAATTACTCTTGATAAAGTTTTTGCTAACATATCAGGTTTCTGAACCAGTTTTGAGTAGTTCGGGTCCGAAAGAAGAGAGTTTCTTTGCGGTTTGAAATTTTGGTTAGGAGAGAAAAAAAGACGCGCCTGTAGACCAAATAGGATAAAATCTCGACCCTCAGGACTCTTTTTAATCTGGAATGTGAGGAAATAAGAGAAACGGCGAAGAAATAAGAGAGACGGACTGTATAAAGAGTAGAAGAAATAGTCATTGGTGTAACCTTGTTTGCTTTCAGAAGTTGGAGTGGAGACTTCCGAAGTGGACAGTGCCTCTCTCCTCGCATCCTCTTTCATCACTGACCCCCACTTAACCTCCAACTCAGTCACTCTGAGCGACCTGCAGCCAGGCCACACCTACTCTGTCTCAATCAGAGCCAAAACGAGAGAGGGGTTCGGAGATCCAGTCGCACACGAGGTATTTGCAATAAGAATCAAATCAAATTAAGTTTTTGGGACATTTCAGTTGATTGTTTGAAATATAAAGTAACGCATGAAACCCATTTTTGAAAAAATACTCAAAAAATGTTCTTTCTGTAATAATTTCCGAAAGAGGTCATTTTTTCCGGAGAGGAAAAACGCGTCAAAATATTTTAGGCCAAAAATCGCTTCTAACATTGAACTGAACCAGAATGGTTTTTATCAATATTACAACCATGTGAAGGAATACTGAATTCGATAGCGTAAACATCATAGAAAATTTTGAGCTCGTAATGTGTTTGTTTGAATAGGTGTTCATGGGATCCAGAGATGATTTACCGGCAGTGCCTGGGAAGCCATGGTTTAAGAGGTCTGAAGATGGAAACAAAGATGAAGAAGGGGAGCTGGAAGTGCAGTGGAAGCCACCGGATTACGAGAACGATGAGGAGCCAGTGCTGAACTACGCTGTTTATTTACTCTATTCAGGTATTAGTAATGTATCCAGCGATATGAGAGTTTTGAAGTCTTATCTTTTTCAAACTAAATATTCTGGGCATGTTAACTTTTCGGTTTGATGTTTCTTTTCGAGTTTAGTGACGATAAGTTTGACTTCAATTCAAGTTACTGGGGTAAAAAAGTTACCGTAATTGAAAGTTACAGTATTCAGTTGAAGGAGTAGAATGTATGTTTTTTATTTGGACTGCATTAATTTGAATGCATAAATCGTCCATGCATCCGATATGCTTAGTCACTTTAACACGATCTTTAGTTCAAGCATAAAGTCCTGGGATTCAAGTTGATCAGTTGTATATTTTTAGATCGTTTCAAAACGGAAGCGGTCTTGGTGGATAAGACACTAACGAAGGAATGCAAACTAGTAGTGAACATAAACGAGACTGGGAACCCCTCTGTGGACAGAATCATGACTGGACTCAGTAGAAGTATTCGCAGTAGTAGTAGTAGTAGCAGTGGCTACTTGGATTCTATGTGGATTGCAGTGGCCGCAATCAACAGAAATGGACAGGGACTCCTGGGACCACCATCTGCTTATAGCCCAGGCAAGAGATATATTGAATAACCAAAGTGGTGCTCAGTTTTTTGAAATTTGAAAAAAAAAATTGCGATAATTCAGACAACGAAATGCTTTTTTTTACGCTTCCTTGCAACGCAACAATAATTCGGCACCAGTATTATCCCTAACTTCAAAATGTTTGGATGACTAATTTGACTGGAAAACATCGATTTGTGAACAAAATTAGTTTGAGACCATTAAAGCAGGTCACCCAATTTTTATGCTGGATTAACATGATTACATAATTCGCAATAAATTTAGCTGTCTAAGAGGAATCTTTAGCACCAGGCCTTAACATAGTAACTAACGGTTGCTTTTTACTGGCTTATCAAATGAACTTGGCGAAAATACTAAGCCCTGCCGTTTACCAAATGAAGTTATAATTCGGGAAAGTTCTCTTTTTTAAAGGATCCAACTGTTTTTAATCTACTGTCTCATTTTCGTTTTAGAGGGTGAACTGGATTTGGTTGCTAAGGGTGTGGCCTCTTCTTCTTCGAGTGAGAGTTGGTACTCCCAGGCATGGATTATCATCATCTTCCTCGCTCTCTTCTTCCTCTTATTGATCTGTCTTGCCCTGTGTGTGAAACTGCAGATGACCAATCACAAGTTCACTAGCAAAAAGAAGACCCGCAACAGAAACCAGATCCACAAAGGTACACTTATCTAAATTTTTTTGTTTTCTCTGAAAATGAAAAAGAGTGTTGCATTGCGTTTTTCAGAAACATAATTTAGTGAACACCGGTTGCAGCGAAAATTTCATCAGAGAAGCTATCCTTGTAGCCATTTTTGTGCGATGCAATTTTTATGGCCTTCGTTTTTGACTAAAAAGCTTTCAATTAAATGGTCGAATGGTTTACAGGAAAGCATAGGGCTGCTCCGCCAATACAATGTGAGTTGTCGTCAGTTCAAATAAGTCCGTGACCAGTTTTCTGGGCGATTTTGCTAATAATTATTGCCGTTGACTTGAAATGCGTGTATAAATTAGTGTCCATTATGTGTATATTCATACCCATTTCGTATCGCTTTCCATGTCCAGACCAAAATCTGAAATATTTTAACTTCGGCACTCAATAGAATCAGTCTTAAGGGGGAGTTTCAAATTCAAATTTGGACTATACTTTACTACTCTGCATTACTTAATTCGTGGGTGTCGAAAAATGGGCGTTTTTCATTGGTGTGGTGGGGTCTTAAATTGATCAGTATCAAGTCTGAATAATATCGTGCCTAAATAGAGTCAAAAATTTTCTTCATAAAAATTGGCATGAAGTTTTAGCAATTTAAGGCAATTTTTTTCGCTTAACAAAGATTTATTTGGAGCTCTAAAAATGACCTATTTTCTAAAACTCTGGGTATAAATTTTATAGAATAAAAATTCTGGTGGGATCAAATCAGACCCCCCAGCTTCCATGAAGTTATGAACTAGTCGATTTATGTGGCGAGTGATCCCAAATAGTGCAGAGTTTTATACACATGAATAATTAAATGATAAATGTTTATAGATGTCTATAAATGAAAAAGTTTTTTTTTCATTTATTTCAGTTTTGCAAAGCAACTTGAATCTAACTCATATGAAACGTTTTCATCACCGTCTAGAATGAAATTGCCACGATTTATCTTGTTGTTCTTCCAAGTCGAGCACTCTTATCTTTCAGTAATACTGGAAGCAATAACATGTGCTTCTTCGCACAATAGCACCAATGCAGAAACATGTAAAGAGGAAGAAGGTTTGTGGCACACAAATTGAGCAAACAAACCCAACAACTAAGTGACATTAACGAAACAACAAATACTCAACCAAACTAATCCTTGAAGTGTTTTTATTGAAGATCACTCAATATTTCTAATTGTTCGCAAAGCCAACTTTCTAATTCCCACTTTGTCAATGTTACTTGCCTTTACTATGTTTTGAAATGTGTGGCCAAACTCAATCGACCACGCTTGATAGCCTCACTACCGCAGTTCTGGACAGTTAAAACTGACAGCTGTTCCAAGCACTGAAGAATCTATGGTTGCAGATTGAGTTTGACAATCCTAAAAGATCTATAAAATTCTCATTATTCTTTTCTTCATAAAAATAGAGGTAATTAGTTTGACTGTGTTTTGTGTAGATACGATGTTGCAGCGAATCCACGAAGCTCAGGAGATGCAAGACTACCTTCCGAACTCCTCCGATCTAAATCGGAATTCCATCGCCAGTACCACTGTGCAAATGTCAACATCATCACACCCTAACTCAACCAACGCAATATTCAACAGCGTACCCGCGTTAGACATTGCGCCTTCAAAACACAATATGGGATCTCTGAGACGCAAAACAGGAGGGGGTTCGCACACTTTTCAGAACAGTTTAGCCCATCATAGACCCATGTCACCCATGGGGAGTGTGGGGGGCAAACATAGGAGTATGGAGTTGGGAATGGGAGGGGCAGGGGGGTTCGAGAGTGGCGGGGGTTACATGAGGGCGGAGGGGGCTCTGACGGGATGTGATCCGAGTGAAGAAAGAATGGAGGGTGATTCGGACTCGGCCAACTCATCATCGCATCAGCCGGTTAGTCTGAACATAGACCAAAAGAGTATTGATGGAGAGCTTTTTGTACATAAGAGGAGCTTGTAATAAAATACGAGTTCATTTTTTCAAACAATTTTGAATATTTTAGTACCAAGTTTTTGCTTTTCAAACAGATTGAGCTGCCTATATCCGCTTTATTACACTAGCCAGCATAGTGTAACAGTATGACTATTCTTTTTTCCAACCTAAGTAGCAAATTTTGTTGTCACTTTGGATGGCACCTTTACGGCTTTTTGGCAGAATGTGCATTGACATGCGATTGCTATTAAGTTAGCGCAGTTGATGCATTTTTAATTCATCAAACGAACCGAAAAAAGCTATTTGTTACAATTTATTACATGCAAAGCTGGTGCAATTGCCTTCGGTTTGTTATTTTCCAAGTTTGTCTCTTTGCATTTGTTGTCATCTGTTGCTGCATCGCATTGACAGTTTTTTAGCATATGTCGTTGCTTTAATTGTGGTTAGTATTATTACCATTACGATAAGCGAGGGTATTGCAACCGGGTACTAGACTTTTTCCCCGTAAAAAACTTTGTCCACAGTACTCGTCTGGACTCATCTCTACCTTGTTTCATAATGTTTTCAAATTTCTTAGCATCCCCGGCAAATTAGCCTGGAGGTAATGAATATGCCTAGAATGGCAAAGGTCCTGGGTTCAAATCTGACCAGGACCTGTTTT
Source organism: Symsagittifera roscoffensis (assembly GCF_963678635.1). Lineage (NCBI taxonomy): Eukaryota > Metazoa > Xenacoelomorpha > Acoela > Convolutidae > Symsagittifera > Symsagittifera roscoffensis. The sequence continues at coordinate 65,454,169 of NC_087064.1, forward strand.
TTTTCAAACGGCAAATATTCTTTTTCAAATGAAATTGTCGGCCAATTATTTGTCTGCTTAACTGTTGTCGTCTTAGTTGTCACGTCATGGAATTGTTTTTTTTTGCTCAATTTTTTCTTTAAGGTTGCTTTAAGTGTTTGATGTATGCCTACATTTTGTAATTTTACTTACCTGGACTTCATATTCCCTTTGTTTACACAAGCAATGCTTGTGTTATAGTACGAACTCACATTTTTCCAACCTGAGTCGCAAATATTGTTGAGACAAAATGTGTTCATTTTTTAAAGTGTTCATTTTGAGCAGTAACCAGCTATTAAATACAGCCAATGCTAAGGATAGTAACACAGACTATTATTTTACAATTTCCTGTTTGATAAAAGCAGGTAATATGAAAATGTATGGGATCGGGTTTTTTTTATTATTTTTGAGACCCTTTTGGAAAATTTTCGTTTTTCTCGAAAACTGCTCTACCGAATTTCAAAAGAGTGGTACCAATGGGACCACCGGCCAGTCCCCTGTTTGTCTGCATACTCCCATATCCTCTTTTTACCTTGCCCCACTTTCTATAGCCTTCGAAAAAGTGTGTGGGGTGAATTTTTTACCCAAATTTTTGGATTTTCGTGAACTACCCACGCAAATCTGCGATTTTGGGTTCAAGGTTAGGACAGATTGTGGGAAGCTACCCTGCATCAGCGGCTAGGTCCAAATTTATGTACACAAAAAAGTTATGGCCCTCTAAATAGTCAGTTTTTTGATTTTTTGACCATTTTTTGAAAGTTTTCAGTTTTTTCAAAAAGTACCCTCCCAAAAGTCCGAGGGTTTGGTTGCAATGAGGAGAATGGGTTAATGGGTTGTGGGAAGCTCCGCTGCTTAAATGATTACGCCGATTTTTTTACACAAAAAAGTTATGACCCTCAGAAAAGTCGATTTTGTCACCGTTTTTTCAAACTTGTTGACTTTTCTCGAAAACTACTCTCCTAAATCCGAGATTTTGGTTTCAATAGCTAGAACGGGTTATGGGAAGCTTCGCTGCATAAAGGGTTACGCCTAAGTTTTTTTACAGCAAAAGTTATGACGCTCCAAAAAGTCAAGTATTTGATTTTTTGACTGTTTTTTCAAACTTCTTGGCTTTTCTCAAAAGTTACCTTCACAAAATCTGAGTTTTTGGTTTCACTGAGTAGAAATGGTTGTGACGCTCCAAAAAAATTTTTAGACCAAAAGTTATGACGCTCCAAAAAACCATTTTTTTTAACTGTTTTTGAAACTTTTTGACTTCTCTCGAAAACTACCCACCCAAATCTAATGAGCAACGTTTTAAGCATCTTTCAACCAAACAAGCTCTTGTTATGACTTCAATTTAAAAAAATTGAAGTATTTAGTGTTTCAACAGATTCTGAAGTCAATAAATTGGGATTTAATTTTCTTTGCTATAGGTATGTTTTTGAAATTAGCATTGTCCTTCCGCATCAATACATAAATTTCATAAATTATCCAGCAGGTATTTCAAGCTTAACTTGGCCTCTAGTTCTTGTAGTCTTTTCCATTTTTTCTAAAAGTTATGTTCTTCAGAAAAGTCAATTGTTCGATTTCTTATCCGTTTACCTCAACTTTTGACTTCTCGAAAACAACTCTCAAAGGTTGAATCAAGGCAACAGGTTGTAAGAAGCATCCGCTTATAAACTTCTACGCTATGAAGTTTGAACAAGGAACATGTTTCTGGAAACATTTCAAAATTACAATTTTTTCACTCATTTTTTAATAGAGCAACAACCAAGGTTTTGGGTGAAGACCAATGCTTCAATTTTTTTTTTAACTACCTACTTCATCCCGCATCAGTACACAACTCAAAAATTATCAATCCGGTACCTCCAGCTTTAGCTGGGCCACTAGTAGCACTTTAGCTTCAAGGTATCATGCATCTAAAGCGCAGAGGTAGGGACGGAGACTCGCAACAAAATAAGAGTTCAAACCTGGGCAGGGTCGGATGTTTTTAATGTGAACTTTTTCGTATGCTACTTAAAATGCGTCCGCTCTATAAATTGAGGCATATTAGTTGGTAATTTTTTTTTCAAATTGACTGGTGCTCCTATTGCGTTATAATTGGCTTGCGTTACTTAGCAATTATGTAGACTCAAAGTTTTACTCATTCAGTTTTTCCCAGTAGCGTAATCGGTCATATTTTTGCTTGTGTATGCGAAGTGCAACTTCGCCTCTTTGTTTTTTGTTTCGCTAAAAAAAAATTCGGCCAAAATTGTTTTGGCCTATTTTTCATCGGACTTATGACCTAATTTTTGGCCGTTTCACCCATGCAAAAATTTTAATTTTTCTCAGAAACTTTTACTGATTTTCAAAAAAGGGGTATCAATTGAAAAACTGCTTACTTTTCTGTGTGCATGCGTTTTCCCTGGAGTCTGTTTTATACTGACTTCTCTGTCTACAGCCTTCGAAAAAGTGTGGATGGTTATAATACCCATATTTTTGATTTTTTCGTTTTCTCGAAAACCACTTCCTCTCAAATATGAGTTTTTGGTTTCAATGAATTGAACTTTTTTTTGGAACGTATGCCATTTTTTTGCACGTAAAGTTATGGACTTCGGAATTGTCAATTTTTGACCGTTTTGTGAATTTTTCCACTATTTCGAAAACTAACCTCGTAAATCCGATTAGAACGCGTAGTGGGAAGTTCCTCTGCGTTAGCGGACACTAACCAAAAATTTAACACAAGAATTTATCGCGCTCTGAAAATTCAAATTTTTGTGTTTTTGACCGTTTACTCGTTAACTTTTTTAAAGTTTCTCATTTGCTCATGCTAATACGCCCAATTGTTTTGACTCCAAATGATATGGCTCCCGGAAAAATAAAAATTTAGGTTTTCCGACCGTTTTTTTCGAAGTTTTTGACTTTTCTCGAAAACTACCCTCCCAAATTTGAGATTTTGATTTAATTGAAATTACAGGCTGCGTGAATCCCTTCTGCATAGCGTTTCTGTATATTTTTTTTCAGACAAAAAGTTATGATTCTCGGAATCGTCAAATTTTTGATTTGTTGACCATTTTCTGGATTTCTCTCGCTAACTATCCTGCCAAATCTGATATTGTAGGTTTAATCGAATGAACAGTTTGTTAAAAGCCTAGATTTACAATTGGATATACCCAATTTATTGAAGAAATTAATTATGGTCTTCAAACGAGTCAAAGTTTTGAATCTTTGGCAGTTTTTTGGAAACTTTTTGACTTACGCGAAAACTACTGGTCCAATTCTCAGGTTGTGTTCAATCGAGAAAACCGGCCTTGGAAATCTTCTCTGCTTAAGCGGTCATCACCTGCTGTTTGCTGAAAAATGTTTTCTGGAATTTTTTGAGTTTTCTTATTTACACAATCAATTTTGAGATGAAAAGTTCCATTAAAAATACGAGTTGCGATAAATTTTTATGCAGAAGCGGCGTTTCATTAATTCTTTGTAGAGGAAATATATCTCCTTGGGAAAATTGTTTATCTCAAAGTTTCTTACGTATTTTGGTAGAGTCCAATTTTTGAAATCACACTTTTCGTACCGCATCAGTATAGCAAATTCGTTCAATATCGAACACGTACCTCTAGCTTTAGTTGAGCTCGTTGTTGTTTTTTATCGAGACATCCGAAAATTTTGTTTCATCATGTTTTTTTTTCAACATCTAATTTTTTTTTCATGTATGTGTTGCATTGCAAGTGGTGCGAAGCTCTGCTTCGCCTTTGTGTAGTAAATTGTCAAGGCCCTATGGCGCAGATGTGAGGACAGGAGACTCCAAATCTCCTGTTTGTTAGATTGAATGCACCACAGCAAAAGTTTTACTTTTCAGGGCTTACTTTTTCTCATATCCCTTAGGCTTTTGTGTGTTATCTCGCTAGTGCTTGCGAAGCGCAGCTTCGCCTCTTTTATGTATTTTTTTCATTCGTTACTACCCACACCTTGAGAAGGTGGATTAAATTGGTAACCCTCCACTGGGACCGAAGTGGGAATCGAAACCGCGACCCTCAGATTAAGATACGCGCTCATTTATTTGCTACCTGATATTAAAAGTAATGAACGTACTGAGTACTCTTATATAGGTCTTGCTGTTTTTTTTTTTCAGGAAAAAGTCTTAAAGTTTGTTCACTAAGTTCAGTGCATTTCTATTGTTAAAAGGGAGGCAAAATCCACTATCGAACAGCAAAATTGTAAAGGTCGCGAAAAACGTGATCGACTTCTAATTTCGAAAATGGAAAATAATTATCAGATTTCAAGACCATCTGTTTTTTTCTTCGAAATTCAGAAGTCAGTTTTTTTTGCGTTCTTTATTCTTTTCGAAATCTCACTTGGCTTTGTTTTAATTTTGCATCATTTTAAGGAAGATAATCTAAGCAGCAGTGGTTTAGTGGTTAAAGATATTTTAAGAGTCGATGAACGTAGTTCAGACTCTTATATAGGTAATGATGATTTATTTTCGTTTTTTCATCAAAAGTTTTAATGTTTCTTAGTTCAGTTCGTTTCCTCTGTTAAAAGGAAGGCAAACTCCAGTATCAAACCGCAGGCTTTCTTTTAAGAGTTATGAGCGTAGTAAAAACTCTTATAAAGTTCGTGGTGTTTTTTTTGTTGTTTTTTTTTCATGAAAAGTCTAAAAATTTGTTCACCTCAAATTTGATATTTCGCGGTTTGACTTTTTTAAATTCAGTTCATTTCTTTTGTTAAAAGAAAGGCAAACTCCGCTATCGATTAACAAAAGTATAAAGATTACGAACAATGTGATCGTCGTCTGATTTCTAATTTGGTTTTTTATCATCAGATTTCCCAAAATGGAATAATTCTATCAAAAAGTGCCAACCGAAAATTGTTCAAGAATTCAAAGAGCTTTGACTGCACCTATTTTTTCTTTGCAATTCGAAAGTTGAAATATTTTTACATAAACAAATTAGATTTTTTTCTTTACTTTTTTTATTGACTCTTTTCCAACTGTCTGATGGCTATGTTTGATATTTTTGCCAGGTTGTTTTTCCCATGGTCAAGGGTGTCCATCAGGCAAGACTAGTGTTAAAACGATTTATAGCCTTTAAACTGTGGTTTTACTATTATGCTGGGGTGATATAATGGAAAAGAGCCTTTCAAAGCTTAATTTTTGTTCTCTCGCAGTTCATTATCTTCATTTACAGCTTTTTCTTGTCGGTGTCTGCAAATTGCAGCTTTGTCTCTGTCTAAACATTTTCCCCTAACTTTTCCAAAACAATTAAATTTTTTTCGGCGGCCAGGCTCGTAACTTATGTATGAATTTGTAATACCCGAGAATATCTATTAATGGACATTAATCTAATTTGTAGTTTCATATACGCGCAGTCATTTGTTAGACTTTATATTGTGAACTAAATTAGAAACTTCGATCATGTGCAAAAGTTCTGTCCTAGAATTGACTGTTTATCGGACAAGAAAGGTATAGCTTTCTAGTTGATTTATAGACAGATGTGTGCCAAAAGGGGGCCCGGTTCAGCTCGGGTTCATGAAAGATACATTTTAGAGCTTAAATGGGCTGCAAAAGAAGAAAACAGCTGCAAAAGTAGAGCGATCGAGTTTAGTATAGGTAGTTGAATTATTGCCACTGCTTGCATATATTGTGGCTAAAATGTTATTTTCCTGAAAGAAAGTATATTGATAATTTCAAAAGTAATTTGGAAATGAAACAGATGTGTATTGAGACTCCCTCAAAGATTTAGGTTTCTTGTTGAAAAAATGGGTGTTTGATATTTTATCGGTATTTTTAGGCTATGTTGCATGCGCCATAACTTGCTAAATGATTTGAACTAAATACATTTTTTAAGCAAGCTGACCTACTTGAAAGTTAGTGAATAAAATCATCTCATCGAAAATTTATAATGAAAAAACTTTGTTTTTTGAAAAATGCTTTGGATGTTTCAGGATGCCTTAGAGGACTTTCAGCCTGGTTATCCGCACCATCAGGGATCCAGATTGGCCCCTTCTTCATTCTCACCCTCTGGCGCAGACTCAGCCGTGGACTCCCCTTTAGCCTCCGAAATGGGCACTTTTGGTCGATCTCATGCGAAGAGAAGTCAACAACTACAAGTAGCCACCACAACAACCCCAGCTAATTTGAATCCTAACACACTGTCGCAAACACGCGTCCCACTCCATATGAATCATAATAATAACAGTAATAATCACGTCAACAACAACAGCTATAGTAAACAAGTGCCTGCGAGATATATGAATGGAAACGCTATAGAAAGGAGTCCAGATATGTACTACCCACCTCCCAACGGGTTACCAGGCGTTCAGGGAAATCATCATTCATCCCTGGGTTACAACCCGTCCTCTGCACTGAGATCCAGTAGAAGTGATAGTGTGGGCAAACTTGGTGCTACTATTGAGTTCGGAGACAAGTCCAGAAGTTCGGCATCGCAAGTTCCACTGAGCAGCTTCAGGGCAAGTTTGGAGGAGGACGAAGACTCGGTTTAAAATAACATGCGCATTAATGGATAAATTGATCCATCAAAACTCCATATGTCTCTATCTTTGAACTACATTAATTAGTTTTCTATTCAAATAAAAACTAAATTCTGTTTATACTGAGAGTGTCAAAGCTACTTGATACTTATGTTAAAGCTTCGTGCTGATCATTTTTAGTTTTGTTGAAATTGAACTGGAGTCGAATCAATCGAGGAGTTCATTATTGTTTTTGTAAAGTTATGCAGCTATAATTTGTGCCGATTGCAGATTTTCGCTGAACTGTTTAACATAATAGTAGCTAATTATTAATTTCTTCTATTCCTTGAATTGTTAAATTATCAATTAAATTATCGGACACATGAATGTTGGAAAATTAAATCTTTTTACGACTTATTTTGTGAGTAATTTTAGCTGAGCATGATTCAAGTTCAAAATTGATGATATAAAAACATTCTCGGGGCAAACGATTTCCGTAAGTCACGGCACAACATGCTTGATAGAACGACAGACAGGCACTTGAACTTACGGATAGCGTTTAGAATAACTTAAAAGCGCACAAGCGTAGCAAAATGTTGTCAGGCAACTTTAACTTTCCCACGAAAGATGTTATTTTGATTTTCAGCTAGTTTTTTTCGCATGTATCATTGTACGGTATTTAAACTAACGATCAGGGTAGTTTATTATAACGAACCTTCTTTTTTTCTAACCTAACTCGCAAATAAAAGTGTTCACTTATTTGGTAATTTCACTGTAGCATTGGAAACTGCATAGTATGTTCTCTCCTTTATATGTGGCTAGTATTTGGTAACTAAAGCGTCCGTGGTTAGTGTGTGAGACTCTTAAAATCTAGGTCACCATTTCGAATCTCGGCGGTAGCCGAATTAGTCTTATTGCACTTTGTAAAGCTGCTTTTTGTCGTGTGCGAAGCGTAGCTTCCCCTTTGTTTTACAATTGCGAGAGCAAGTGTTGTAATCGGGAAATTCAGCTAACTTTTCTGTGAACATTTGGGATTTCGAGGACTTGGCCTGAAGTTCATGCAGTCGAATCCTAGTGTCTGGGGTTCGAGTCACGGCTGGATTTTTTGTTTCATTTTTTGTGAATCTGAAATTTTTAGAGGGAAAATTTGCCTTGGCCAATTAGTTGTCTGCTTTAATTTAGTGGCTTAGCTGATACATCACAATTTTTTTTTGTGCTTTGAGTACTTTTCCTTGTAATTGCAAATATTGCTGATTTTCTGTATTTAATTTTTGCTAGCCCTGGCTTTGCATATTTTCTCCTGAATTTTTTTCCCTCCTACATGGATTCGGCTTATGTTGTATCGTCTTCCTCAACTTGTATTGCGTCGTTTGAAGGGCGAAAATTGTTTTTTATTGTAGATTAGCTCAGGCCGGTTGCGGTGAAAAAATTCAAAATTTTATAATGTAATCGCTCAAAGCTTTCATGACGGTAATTTCTGTCATAAAATTTCTGTGACTGTTTTCTGTTTTTGGCTCAACACTCATGGGCCCACTTTTTGTAGGTATAGTGTCCACTCGAACAATAGTACAAGAGCAGTTAATGCTGGTAATTGTGTTACCGACTGTTTCTGCAATTTGGTTTTTTCCTTTATTCCAAATAAAAAATTTTATTCTTCAAATTTTGCCGACAGTAATTTCTGTTTTTGTTTGCAAAGGGTTGCTTGCTTTGTATTGCAAGAGACGCAAAGATCCACTTCGTCTCTGTGCACAAACTTCTGCTTAAAAAATTTCTCAGTTCAATTTGCAAACGCTAATCTACCATGATTCCACCGTGGGCACTTACAGCTCCTGATATTAAAGTGCTCGTGGTAGTTTTTATTGTCAAGGCTACTATAGGGACACATAAAAAAGCGAGTTAAGTGCATATGTCTTTTTTGCTAAAATCTTGTTAAAAAATTGGTAACTCCGATTGGATACCGATTAGTAATATTTTTTAAATATTGAAAATGTATTCGGAAGGAACTCGGGCCTAGCTTTTTGCCACATAATTAAAATATAAAAAATTGTTATAAAGTGTCAAGTAAAAATTTTTAAATGAAAAAGAAAGTTTTCAGACTCATTTGCAGCAGGTGCTTGGTAATCTATAAAACAAATCATCCAATTTTTCAAGTTGGGTTTCTTGATCATTTATAAGCTGATAAAAAAGTGTTATTCAACGCAGTGAATCTGTTTGCCCTGGTGTTTTGCGCAGGTGCTATTGTTTTAGTTCAAATCTTGAAATTTTTGAGTACAAATCTTGGGATTTTTTGAAAGCTTGAAATTGTTTTAGTACAAATCTTGGGATTGAAATGGTCATTGGAAAGTTACTGTGAGGGTCTCCTTCGCAAATGTTGCAAAAAACGCATTTTTTTAGCTTCAAAAACAAGGTTTTTACATATCTTTTACTGCGGGTAGAAGAAGGTACCTTTTGACCATAGTTTATTTTAGCAACAAAAAGATTAATATGAAAACAACATTCAGCAAACTTAAAAGCGATACATTGAAAATGACAATGTTTTCTTCACCTTCTTTTTGGTTACGCTCGTAATAATCAAACCTTATGAAATCAGAGCGTTGTTTTTTGTTCAAGTAAACAACTTATCCAGCAGTTTAACCATTTTTTTGCTGATATATACTTTTGCTCAACGAGAATAGTTTTTTGAACATTTTGAACACCCATTCAATTTGAAAACTGTCTTCTTACACCCATTCAATTTGAAAACTGTCTTTTTACTATGTGGGTTGCAAATATACCGATTGCTAACTCCGATTTAGTATGATTTTGTTTTTTAGTTTGTTTTTGCATTTTTGCTTAGAGGGCTTAAAAATTTTTGGCTTTTCATATTAGCTTTTGCACTTCAAATTAATTGGTTTTTGATCCAAAAATTTTATTATGCTCGTGTGTTTTTCGAAAGATAATGATTGTTTTGTCAACTGTTTTTGCACAAAACTGTTTCTTTCGCCCCAAAGGGTGCCTTCTCAAAAAAATAGTGGCTTTACTGCTGATGAGTTAGTTTGGATTTAAAGCCAACTCAAAATAAATTTATCTTTTTTGGCATGGTGTTCTTAAAATTAATTTTTGCTTAAAATAATTTTGAAAAAAGTTTCCCAATTCTCGCCAACGTTTTTCCACTTTCGTCAATTATCACAAACAAATTTCTCGAGAGGCCAAGTAGCATACTATGTTTAAGCCTTTTGAATCGGACTTAACAAAAAAATTTCAAAAATTTTATCTTGGTGTTAATAAAAAATTTTCCATGGGTTAAAATCATTTTCAGCAAAAGAGTTTTTTAAAAATGAAATAGAAATTAATCAAGCGTATTTTGGCTTATTGTAAGTGTCATGGATTTCAGGAAAAAACTCAACAGGTATACTATTTTTCTGGAATTGACTTTCGTCAATGCAAGGAACGTGGATTTCAATTTATATCAGTTTGATTTGGGCTGTGTTTTGTTGCAGCTAGTTCGAAAGACAAAACTGGTTGATTATGTTTACTTAATACGGTATAAAAGTTTTTCAACGAAAAGACTATCAAAAAAGGCAAAAATTGTATCAAAAAAACTTTCAGGCAAAATTTTCTATATTCGAAGTTCCGACGCCACTTTAGCTTTTTTGTTGCCTTTCAGGAAAGAGTCTTGCTCTTTTTTGGCGTTTACTGGTTTAAATTTCGTTTTGTTGCGCTTGCAATTAGCAAATGTTACCAAATCAGAGCATTCAATTTCGTCCAGGTAAAAAAATATCGAACAGTATTACGAAATCGTTTTGTCATAGGCTACTTTTCTCAGTTTTAATGCGAGTTGCAAATTTCCTGATTGAAAACTCGGATTTGATTTTTTTAAATTTGCTTTTGCTTTTTTTATTTATACGCCTTGAAAACATTCAATTAATTTTTAAAACTTGTTAGCCTCAAGTTTACCAAATCAGAGCATTCGATTAGCAAATGTTACTAAATCAGAGCATTTAATTTTGTCCAGGTGAAAAAAATATCTAACAATAATACGAAATTGTTTTGTCATAGGCGACTTTTCTCAGTTTTTGATGCGGGTTGCAAATTTACCGACTGAAAACTCGGATTTGAATTTTTTTATTTTCTTTCGCTCTTTTAGCTTATACGCCTTGAAAACATTCAATTAATTTTTAAAATTTGCTAGTCTCATATCAAGTCATTTGTTGAGTCAAAAAATTTTATTATACTTGCGTATTTTGCGAAAAATGACTTTTTTGGAGGGTGAAATGTTTTCGAGTTTTCAAGTTTTTTTAAAGCAATTTCTTTTTACTCAAGGGCTGCCTTCTCTAAAAAAACTGTACTAACGCTTCGTTAGATTTGATTGGGTGCTAATTAACATTACAATATTTCACTTGGCTAGATTTTTTTTCAGTCAAATTTAATCAAAACAAGTTGAGACAGAGATCCAAATAATTAGTTAGATCTAGTTTCATTGAAATTTTTTCGATTTTTCATCATTGCTTCATGTTTTCCTCTCGTAATTGTTCACGTTTGTTAATGAAAGAAAATTACTTTTTTCTACAGAAAAAATTTTTGCATTAGATTCACAATGGTTTTTCTTATTGGGTTAAAAATGAATACAAAACCGGCTAAACGAAAACTACTCCGTAAAACAACTTGCGTAAAGTCTTATTTGCCCACTTTAATCAATTTAAGGGACAAATTGTACAACTGATCCAAAAACTTAAAATCGTTTTTTTTCTTTGTATACTTCAGTCAATTTAAGGGACAAATTGCACGATTGATCCAAAAACTTGTTTTTTTTGCCTAATTTAATCATCAATTCAAAGTGTACAATTAATCCAAAAACTTAAAATTGTTTGTTTTGCCTACTTTATTGAAATTCAGGGACAAATTGCACGAATGATCCCAAAACTTAAAATCATTTTTTGCCTACTTTAATCAATTTAGGGGCCAAATTGCACGATTGATCCAAAAACTTTAAAGTAAAAATGTCAGTCGTTTCAAAACTTTCCTTCCAACAGTCTTGAGCCTAGATATTAATGGAAACTCACTGAAAGACCTTATAAATATCTTTTATAGACGTTTTCCGGTTTTCATGATTTCCAATGCCATCAATTATAAGTTCAAACATGGAACCCGAAACACGGTGAAAAATTATGCATATTTGGGAAACAAGGTGGGAAATACCCATCAAAAATTCTTTAACATTTTTAAGATATACAAATCCGGGTACCCCAACTTCATCAACAGTTCCTAAGAATATTTAAAAAATGACTATCCGGATCCCCCAACTAACACAAGAACAAACATTTCCCCAGCATCGTTTTAACCAAACTTTTGGTCCCCGATTTCTTCTTGTGCATTGGAAGTCATGTCAATGCACTGTTCAGAAAACGCAAATGACTCAAAAACTGATTGGCTTAGTTTTTGTTTGAGCCTAAGTTTTTTGTTTCTATGCAGAACTCTGTACGCTACAGTTTTGATGCAGTTTTCTGAAATAAAGTCAGGTTGTTATTACTTACTACGAGCGCAAGAGTACTTGAAATTGGGGCTTAGTTTTTTTCCATTAAACAGTACATTAAAGAGTTTTTTTGTTCGAACTGGTTTGTCTTTTTGTATATAATCTCAATTTTAGTGGGAAAGCAAAAAAAACGAGACTATCGTTTGTCTGCTTATTTTTTTTTTTTTTTTTTCAATTTATTTTCCAACGCAATGGGCAAAAATTTATTGCCCGTTTTTGGCAATTTCCATTGTGATTGAGAGAATCAGTCTGACCTTGTATAATTATCCACACTTTTCCCGTTTTTCTTTCAGCTCTAATGACTTCAGCAAGTGTTGAATAAGCTTAATCACTTTATATTGTGCTCTTAGAAGGACAAAAATTGAATGAATGCTTTTGTGTAGTCTAGGATCGAAGGGTGAGACTTAAAAGTTTTATATTTCAAGTTTCTCTGGTCCTTGTTTCCCTTTTTTCTGGGCATTAATTCCTGTTTCAGCTCTACGGACGTTTACTGAAGTTTCGTCGGCTAATAATATACCAATCGATCAAAGGCTCTGAACTTCTACAAAGGCTCCGCTGATGATAGTGTTTCCGGTTAAGGTTTTTTAGGGTAATGTTTGAGACTTGCATTTTTATGTTGACAAAATTCGAAAAATAATAGAAAGCCCATAAAAAATACAGTACAAAAACCGCATTTGTTGGGCCCGAATATTTGAATTCAAATTTAACTGTTCAGAGACTGAAATCTTCATAATCATTACCTAACTTGGCGAAATATTCTAACTGTTGACTAAAAGAGTTCTAAGTTTTTTAGGCTTGAGATAATTTTTGCTTGATTACATTTTTTGCTGTCAGGATAATTGAAGTTATCTGTTAATTAGCCATTTTTTAAATTTCATGGCACAAAAGTGGCCCTGTGATAGCACTATGCCATGTTCAACGATAGACATTATTTTTAGAAGCGCTAAATTCAATTGACTTTGTTGCCTATAGCAAGATACCCGGATGTTTTTTGTCTCTATCAGCTATTTGCCACTCATTTGCGGCCTTTTAATGTTGAATTTAGTTGCAGTTTCTGGAAGCAAATATGTTATTGAAGTATACTTGTTTTTTCTTTTTACGTGAAAGATGCCAAGTTGTCAATTTGTAATCTCAAATTTTAATAAAAAAACATTTGTGACACTGCGGAACTTAGATGGACTAATTTTGTGAGCTTATAATTTTGGTCCGAACACTCAAAACTGCTTCCTTTTATTGTCGTTAACTACAGGGAAAAATTGTCTGCAATTTTTGACTAACAGTTTTCTAAAGAAAGTCATACCTAGAAAAAGTTCTTTGGGCCAACTTGTTGTCGACGTTTTTTAACCCTTTATTTTGTAGCTACTGAAGTTCTTAGCAACATCTGCGAAGAAAACGCAACATATGGATAAGCGGTCTTATTTTTTCTGTTTTTTGAAATTTTTTTGGATCTCTGTAATTAATTCCCCCATTTTGCAAAAAGAGGAGATTCTTTACTAGGTACAAAAGATCACATATGCTTTTTCCTTGAATCATTTCTTTAGTGGGTGGCAATTCGTTTATAGGTACCCTAGGTAGATAGTTGTAAAAATCCGAATTTTTAGTGCAGATTTTACGTCGTCGGAGGGTGATATTTGAAAGAAAAAGTCAAATAAGTTATCTACGAAATAAAAAATTTTCGGTAGAAACAGAAACGACTGGTTTTTTTGGCATAAAATTTCCAGTGGAAACTTCAATTTTTTATCTCTTTTTTATGACAGCTCTCTTGACTAAGTTCTGTTTAATGATGATGGCAGACTTCGATATAGTCAGATGTAAAATTGAAAAAAAATAAGCTTTAACTTTTTTATGCTTCTTCCGAGTGAAATATTTCAAGAGAAAAAATTATCAATATAGCGAGCTCATTTTTCTTGCTGTATATGGCCGCAATTGTCCAGGTTACATACAGAGCGAAACAAATTACCGAAACTGGACAAATTTAGTGGAAAATGTTAGTTGCTTCTGTAAGGTCTTTTTGTTCAAACAATACCTTTTTTACGAGACAAACTTCTGTTAACGTAGTACTGGATCATCGTGTTTGAGTTATACTAGACGTTTCAAGATGGCTGGGCGTCAAATTACACAATAATATTGATTTGTAACGCAAATTTTGTATTGTATTTTGGTCGGCCAATCGTTTGGCATCATTTCTGCTTCGTAATTGATTTCCTTTGCTTCAAAGGGCTAATTTAAATAAACCGGATAAACCAGACAAAATTGGAAATTTTAAATGCGTTTTACCAAAATGGGTTAAATTAATCCATACAAAATTATTGGGGAGAACTTTTTTGAATTAAACCAGGATTATTATGGTGAAACTTCTTTTGCAAATTTCAAAATTAAAACTCACCCTCAGAATTGATTCATTTGGCTTCTTTTATTCAATCAAGAAATACGCATAAAGTACAAGTTCAGTTGATGATCAATTTGTATTAAAGTGAACTGAGCTTCGTAAACAGCCCAACAAAATACTATGGTGTTTAAAAAACAAAAAAAAATTAGAAACAAATTTTGGTCAAATTTTAATCAACAATTAATCTTATCTAATTTGTTTAAATATCAGTCCGAGAAAAACGCTTTAAATTTCAAACTTTGTTCATCTTTACCGGATAATTTGAGTCAAATTGTAGTCTGACCCCTAAATTGTAGAAAAGATAAAATTTTGCCGAGTTTTACCAACCCCTCATATTTCCAGCAAAACGAATTACTAATCCCAATGATTTCTTGTTATGACAAATGGGTTTGTCGTTAACTTTTTTTGACTGAATTTTGATTTTTGATTGATGGAGTTTTTTTGAAGAAAGATTTTCAAAAATCTAAGAAAACGATAAGAAACTTAAAGTTAAAAAAATATATATTTTTAAGTTGGTTCGTGGCTTTCAAATGAAAAAAAATTTTATTGTGTTAAATCATCTTAACTCAAAATAAATTTTTGGTTTAATTGTAGAAAAAGTTTTTGGTACGGTATTAAAATTTAGGAGAATTTGATTATATGAGTAAATTTCAAATATACCGATTGCTAACTCCGATTTAGTATGATTTTGTTTTTTAGTTTGTTTTTGCATTTTTGCTTAGAGGGCTTAAAAATTTTTGGCTTTTCATATTAGCTTTTGCACTTCAAATTAATTGGTTTTTGATCCAAAAATTTTATTATGCTCGTGTGTTTTTCGAAAGATAATGATTGTTTTGTCAACTGTTTTTGCACAAAACTGTTTCTTTTGCCCCAAAGGGTGCCTTCTCAAAAAAATAGTGGCTTTACTGCTGATGAGTTAGTTTGGATTTAAAGCCAACTCAAAATAAATTTATCTTTTTTGGCATGGTGTTCTTAAAATTAATTTTTGCTTAAAATAATTTTGAAAAAAGTTTCCCAATTCTCGCCAACGTTTTTCCACTTTCGTCAATTATCACAAACAAATTTCTCGAGAGGCCAAGTAGCATACTATGTTTAAGCCTTTTGAATCGGACTTAACAAAAAAATTTCAAAAATTTTATCTTGGTGTTAATAAAAAATTTTCCATGGGTTAAAATCATTTTCAGCAAAAGAGTTTTTTAAAAATGAAATAGAAATTAATCAAGCGTATTTTGGCTTATTGTAAGTGTCATGGATTTCAGGAAAAAACTCAACAGGTATACTATTTTTCTGGAATTGACTTTCGTCAATGCAAGGAACGTGGAACTCAATTTATGTCAGTTTGATTTGGGCTGTGTTTTGTTGCAGCTAGTTCGAAAGACAAAACTGGTTGATTATGTTTACTTAATACGGTATAAAAGTTTTTCAACGAAAAGACTATCAAAAAAGGCAAAAATTGTATCAAAAAAACTTTCAGGCAAAATTTTCTATATTCGAAGTTCCGACGCCACTTTAGCTTTTTTGTTGCCTTTCAGGAAAGAGTCTTGCTCTTTTTTGGCGTTTACTGGTTTAAATTTCGTTTTGTTGCGCTTGCAATTAGCAAATGTTACCAAATCAGAGCATTCAATTTCGTCCAGGTAAAAAAATATCGAACAGTATTACGAAATCGTTTTGTCATAGGCTACTTTTCTCAGTTTTAATGCGAGTTGCAAATTTCCTGATTGAAAACTCGGATTTGATTTTTTTAAATTTGCTTTTGCTTTTTTTATTTATACGCCTTGAAAACATTCAATTAATTTTTAAAACTTGTTAGCCTCAAGTTTACCAAATCAGAGCATTCGATTAGCAAATGTTACTAAATCAGAGCATTTAATTTTGTCCAGGTGAAAAAAATATCTAACAATAATACGAAATTGTTTTGTCATAGGCGACTTTTCTCAGTTTTTGATGCGGGTTGCAAATTTACCGACTGAAAACTCGGATTTGAATTTTTTTATTTTCTTTCGCTCTTTTAGCTTATACGCCTTGAAAACATTCAATTAATTTTTAAAATTTGCTAGTCTCATATCAAGTCATTTGTTGAGTCAAAAAATTTTATTATACTTGCGTATTTTGCGAAAAATGACTTTTTTGGAGGGTGAAATGTTTTCGAGTTTTCAAGTTTTTTTAAAGCAATTTCTTTTTACTCAAGGGCTGCCTTCTCTAAAAAAACTGTACTAACGCTTCGTTAGATTTGATTGGGTGCTAATTATCATTACAATATTTCACTTGGCTAGATTTTTTTTCAGTCAAATTTAATCAAAACAAGTTGAGACAGAGATCCAAATAATTAGTTAGATCTAGTTTCATTGAAATTTTTTCGATTTTTCATCATTGCTTCATGTTTTCCTCTCGTAATTGTTCACGTTTGTTAATGAAAGAAAATTACTTTTTTCTACAGAAAAAATTTTTGCATTAGATTCACAATGGTTTTTCTTATTGGGTTAAAAATGAATACAAAACCGGCTAAACGAAAACTACTCCGTAAAACAACTTGCGTTGTTATTACTTACTACGAGCGCAAGAGTACTTGAAATTGGGGCTTAGTTTTTTTCCATTAAACAGTACATTAAAGAGTTTTTTTGTTCGAACTGGTTTGTCTTTTTGTATATAATCTCAATTTTAGTGGGAAAGCAAAAAAAACGAGACTATCGTTTGTCTGCTTATTTTTTATTTTTTTTTTTCAATTTATTTTCCAACGCAATGGGCAAAAATTTATTGCCCGTTTTTGGCAATTTCCATTGTGATTGAGAGAATCAGTCTGACCTTGTATAATTATCCACACTTTTCCCGTTTTTCTTTCAGCTCTAATGACTTCAGCAAGTGTTGAATAAGCTTAATCACTTTATATTGTGCTCTTAGAAGGACAAAAATTGAATGAATGCTTTTGTGTAGTCTAGGATCGAAGGGTGAGACTTAAAAGTTTTATATTTCAAGTTTCTCTGGTCCTTGTTTCCCTTTTTTCTGGGCATTAATTCCTGTTTCAGCTCTACGGACGTTTACTGAAGTTTCGTCGGCTAATAATATACCAATCGATCAAAGGCTCTGAACTTCTACAAAGGCTCCGCTGATGATAGTGTTTCCGGTTAAGGTTTTTTAGGGTAATGTTTGAGACTTGCATTTTTATGTTGACAAAATTCGAAAAATAATAGAAAGCCCATAAAAAATACAGTACAAAAACCGCATTTGTTGGGCCCGAATATTTGAATTCAAATTTAACTGTTCAGAGACTGAAATCTTCATAATCATTACCTAACTTGGCGAAATATTCTAACTGTTGACTAAAAGAGTTCTAAGTTTTTTAGGCTTGAGATAATTTTTGCTTGATTACATTTTTTGCTGTCAGGATAATTGAAGTTATCTGTTAATTAGCCATTTTTTAAATTTCATGGCACAAAAGTGGCCCTGTGATAGCACTATGCCATGTTCAACGATAGACATTATTTTTAGAAGCGCTAAATTCAATTGACTTTGTTGCCTATAGCAAGATACCCGGATGTTTTTTGTCTCTATCAGCTATTTGCCACTCATTTGCGGCCTTTTAATGTTGAATTTAGTTGCAGTTTCTGGAAGCAAATATGTTATTGAAGTATACTTGTTTTTTCTTTTTACGTGAAAGATGCCAAGTTGTCAATTTGTAATCTCAAATTTTAATAAAAAAACATTTGTGACACTGCGGAACTTAGATGGACTAATTTTGTGAGCTTATAATTTTGGTCCGAACACTCAAAACTGCTTCCTTTTATTGTCGTTAACTACAGGGAAAAATTGTCTGCAATTTTTGACTAACAGTTTTCTAAAGAAAGTCATACCTAGAAAAAGTTCTTTGGGCCAACTTGTTGTCGACGTTTTTTAACCCTTTATTTTGTAGCTACTGAAGTTCTTAGCAACATCTGCGAAGAAAACGCAACATATGGATAAGCGGTCTTATTTTTTCTGTTTTTTGAAATTTTTTTGGATCTCTGTAATTAATTCCCCCATTTTGCAAAAAGAGGAGATTCTTTACTAGGTACAAAAGATCACATATGCTTTTTCCTTGAATCATTTCTTTAGTGGGTGGCAATTCGTTTATAGGTACCCTAGGTAGATAGTTGTAAAAATCCGAATTTTTAGTGCAGATTTTACGTCGTCGGAGGGTGATATTTGAAAGAAAAAGTCAAATAAGTTATCTACGAAATAAAAAATTTTCGGTAGAAACAGAAACGACTGGTTTTTTTGGCATAAAATTTCCAGTGGAAACTTCAATTTTTTATCTCTTTTTTATGACAGCTCTCTTGACTAAGTTCTGTTTAATGATGATGGCAGACTTCGATATAGTCAGATGTAAAATTGAAAAAAAATAAGCTTTAACTTTTTTATGCTTCTTCCGAGTGAAATATTTCAAGAGAAAAAATTATCAATATAGCGAGCTCATTTTTCTTGCTGTATATGGCCGCAATTGTCCAGGTTACATACAGAGCGAAACAAATTACCGAAACTGGACAAATTTAGTGGAAAATGTTAGTTGCTTCTGTAAGGTCTTTTTGTTCAAACAATACCTTTTTTACGAGACAAACTTCTGTTAACGTAGTACTGGATCATCGTGTTTGAGTTATACTAGACGTTTCAAGATGGCTGGGCGTCAAATTACACAATAATATTGATTTGTAACGCAAATTTTGTATTGTATTTTGGTCGGCCAATCGTTTGGCATCATTTCTGCTTCGTAATTGATTTCCTTTGCTTCAAAGGGCTAATTTAAATAAACCGGATAAACCAGACAAAATTGGAAATTTTAAATGCGTTTTACCAAAATGGGTTAAATTAATCCATACAAAATTATTGGGGAGAACTTTTTTGAATTAAACCAGGATTATTATGGTGAAACTTCTTTTGCAAATTTCAAAATTAAAACTCACCCTCAGAATTGATTCATTTGGCTTCTTTTATTCAATCAAGAAATACGCATAAAGTACAAGTTCAGTTGATGATCAATTTGTATTAAAGTGAACTGAGCTTCGTAAACAGCCCAACAAAATACTATGGTGTTTAAAAAACAAAAAAAAATTAGAAACAAATTTTGGTCAAATTTTAATCAACAATTAATCTTATCTAATTTGTTTAAATATCAGTCCGAGAAAAACGCTTTAAATTTCAAACTTTGTTCATCTTTACCGGATAATTTGAGTCAAATTGTAGTCTGACCCCTAAATTGTAGAAAAGATAAAATTTTGCCGAGTTTTACCAACCCCTCATATTTCCAGCAAAACGAATTACTAATCCCAATGATTTCTTGTTATGACAAATGGGTTTGTCGTTAACTTTTTTTGACTGAATTTTGATTTTTGATTGATGGAGTTTTTTTGAAGAAAGATTTTCAAAAATCTAAGAAAACGATAAGAAACTTAAAGTTAAAAAAATATATATTTTTAAGTTGGTTCGTGGCTTTCAAATGAAAAAAAATTTTATTGTGACAAATCATCTTAACTCAAAATAAATTTTTGGTTTAATTGTAGAAAAAGTTTTTGGTACGGTATTAAAATTTAGGAGAATTTGATTATATGAGTAAATTTCAAGTTACTGTATGGACATCATCATTTGCTAAAGCCGCACAAAGTTTTTTGAGTAGCGCGAACTCGGAGCGAAAAGAAGTAGCGAAAAATTTTTTTGACCTCTCAAAGCCGAGAAATATCTATTTTTTTGGATGTGACATGCCTACTTTTATTTTGGCGCTGGTTTCAACATAACTATTTTGTTTTGCAAAAATTTGCGGGTTATTAAAAGTAAGAATAAAATGTTTGCAAACAAAATTAGTTACGAGTTATGCAAAAAAAATTCAAATAGAAATCGTAATTGTATGTGAGAACACCATTAAGCCAGCACGGCTTGTTTTCAATTGTCTCATTAGGAGTGAAAAAAAAATTAACTTTGAATGGACTTACTCCTTTATTTCCTCCTTTCAACCCTTTTCTTAAAAAAAAATCTACTTTTGTTTTCTCGGGTAATTTTTAACCATAACCTAGAAACCAACAGTAATAAACAAAATTTTTGTGGAATCAGAGAAGTGCCTTTAAAAAACTGGCCCAGGCGAGAAAAAAGATTTAAACAATATTCATTATTTTTCATTATAATCGACCCTCTGATGAGTTTTTTCTATTTTTAGCTTACTTTTGATTTGATTTTCTCTTTGATAAATTTGTGTTTAACTTTGTTCAGTTATGGCATATCTCAACGGATTAATTTGGCACTCTTGTCGAACAATTTTCACGGTTTCTTTCAAAATGTCGTACGCAAAAAATTCTCTGGGCGTATATATTTCCCTTTCATGCAATACTTCAGTGATTGACTCTATCCTGTGCTTATGAAAAATCAATCTTTTAATTAGATTCGTGAATTTCATTTCCAGTTCCAACAGTTTGGTTTTTTTAGAGTCAAAAGTTTAAAGTTCAATCGCTCAAAAAATTCTCCCAGAACTGGTAGAAGTGAAATTGGTCTATAGTCTGATGGGTCATCGATTTAGGTCAATGATGGGTCATCAGATCTTTTTTCGTCGCGCAAAGTCAATCCGTACCCATTTGAGTCACTATGGTCGCATACTCGTTTGGTGTTGCAGGGGTCGCGAAAAAACGCCCGACTTCTGATCGGGAGCCTAGTAAGAAAAATCGACAATAAATTTAATAGAGGGACAAACTCTGCTGATATATCAAAATAGGACCAAATCTGCCAATGGATTCATAAGACAAAATCTGTCGTCAAGAGGAAACCTGTTTGCACCAAAAACTAGCACGAAAAAACCAGATGCAAAAGTTTAGCTTAACAAAAACAGCTTCCATAAACCTTAAAAACCATCAGAAATCTCCTAGTTTATGCGATTGTTCAGAAAAAACAAGCATATATGTAACAGAAAATAAATTGAAGATTTGAATTTAATCTGATATACATTTTGATTGAAATAAATTAGCTCAAAAATTGATATCGAAGGTTGATTGCAGTGAATTAAAGTCTACAATTGCACTGAAATTGGAACATTTAAACAAAAAACGTAAGACAGGATACGAATAAGGGGTTCAACAACACACTAAACTCTCTTTTTAGTGTTTTCCGTATCAAATTGGTAATTTTCATCAATAATTAATTATCATCAATTTCTTAAAAATTGTGCCAGTCGGTCATAATCGGAAGTTTGACCTTGAGAGAAGAAAAAAACACTTGATTTTGGAGTGAAATTTAGTTTTTCAAAATTTCGAATGGAACCTGTTATGCACGATTTTCTCGCGATAACTGAAAATCAGAAAAAGAGAAGTCAGAACAATCGAGTAACAATCGCGGGAAAGTTGCTAAATAAAACGGTGGGAAATTGCTATTCGCAATTTCTGTCACAATAGAACAAGAGTAGAGCTGTCCCATCTAAAACAGAGACGAGAGCATTCCCACGAACTGGATTGTTGTGATTCGAGTACTATTATTAACTGGACCAGAGTGAACCTTCGGTGGAAAGGTGGACAGCTAGAGTGTCCCAATGGTTCACGAGAACTTACAGTCTAGAGAAAAAACTTGTTCTTATTATTAAAACTGACTAACATTAAACTTTTAGTTGTCAAGTTGGAGTGGTTTGCTTATTTTTGACCTGGAGGTCGTAGAGTTATAGTTATAGATATGCCTGGAGTTTAATATTTTTCGTCTAGTTGGTTTGTGTTAAAGTTATAGAAGGTGACGGATTGGATGAATCCTATTGGCTAATTTTGAACTAGAATCGCTGCGTGTTTATCAGCATGTTATCTTGAAAATTGAAAGTGTAAAATGTTTCAGAGGTGCAAAGATTATTAAATGTAGAATTAAGGTTGTTTTTGAAATTCAACTTTCTTTAATATTTTAGATTGTGGGATGAATACTTTATAATTTTTACGTGGTTGATTTCTAAGTCGTGAAGACTCTCTATGTTCTGATTTGTCAATTTGTTCTTGGGGTATTATTTGTTCTGTCATTTTTCTATTTTTTCTTTCTTTTTGAGATGTATTTTGATCGAGATTTTTTGTATTGTTTTTTGTGGTGTTTGATTTTGTATTTTGATTTCCGAGGTGAATATCATTTTGTTCCTTTGTTATGTTGTCCGTATGTGGGTCATTTTGAATAACTTTTAAACCTGTAAAAGAATATAATTGAGTTAGTTCGCGGAGTGCGTATTCTTTTGGATAATAAGGTAATAGGTTATTTCGGTGTTGAACGATTTCTTTTTTATCTGAGTCGGTGATTTTATATGTGACATCAGTGGGTTTTACAATTATTTGGTATGGTCCTTTACGAAGGGGTTGTAACTTTTTTGAAATTCCTTTTTGAGTATTAAAATTGGGTATTAAAACAAATGTTCCAATTTTTAAATCGAAGGCTGGTGTAAAGCGTGAATTTATTTGTTCATTAATATTTTGCCTTTGTAACAACTTTTTTGTTACCTTTTGGTAAATTTCATTGTGTTTTTTATCTCTGTTTAAAATCCATTCGGTGTGTGTACCGGAGGCTAATTTAAGAATTTGTGGGTGATGAAAATGATCTTCATCGTGTGTATGTAATGGTAGGTTATAACAAATTGAGTCTTTATTTGGTTGACAATAACCTTGTGCGTTTTTATGAGAGTTTGCTGTAAATATTATTGGTTTGCGTGGCTTTTGGTTAAAAACCATTTCATATGGTGACATTCCTAAAGTTGTCGTGATTTGTGAATTATATGCTAAGGGAAATAGTTTTACATCTGCTGACCATTCGGTATATCTTGTATCATTTCCATTGATGATACATCTGAGATATTCTTGTAATGAACGGTTCATACCTTCGACTAAGCCGTTTGTCCAAGGTGCGTGAGATGTACGTGGTTTGTGTTTAATGTTATATAAATGACATAGTGTGATGATTTCATTATTTATGAATTCTGTACCGTTGTCTGTAACTAAAATTTCTGGTAGTCCGAATTTTGCTATCCAGTGTTCATAGAGTGTTGTGTAAGCGTAATAAGCGTTACAATGTGGTACTGGGTTAAGTGCTACATAATGTGTAAATGCGTCAACAATTACCATAATGTAGGAGTTTCCTTCGGATGAGGGTGAAATTGGTCCTTTGGTATCAAATGAGATACGATGATTAAAGTACAAACTTTGTCCTTTAAAATCTTGTTTTTGTGCTATTTGTTTTTGATTTGGGTAAGGTTTATTTAGTTGACATACTATACAGTCATTGCATAGTACTTTTATCCAAATTGGTGCATTTGGGAAATAAAAGTTTTGTACAAAATTTGAATATGTTTTTTCTGATCCAGAGTGTCCTTTAATATTTTGTGTATGTGAAATATTAAAAGCTATAAGAATCATACTTAAAGGGAGACAGGGAACTGTAGATTCATTTAGTTTGTATTCTAGAAGGTCTGTGTTTCCGTTAATTGTTGTATTATTGAATTTTCGAAAATATCGGAGGAGTGTTTTGTTTCCTAGAATAGTTGAATCTGCTTTGATAGGTTTAGTTTTATATTTGTGCCATAATTTCAGCTGTCGAATTACTGGGTCAAGGTTTTGATTTTGTTTCAGTGTTGAAATTGTAATTGTTTCTGTTGGGGGGAGAAAAATGTTTTCAATTTCTAATTTAGATAAGGGTATTGTGTCAAGTGGGTCATGGAGGTCAAAAACTTGATTTATTGTGTATTTTGAATCGTTTGTTTGTGGTCCTGATAAGTTTATTTTATCAGTTAAATTTTCTTTTTCAATTAGTGGAAAATGGTCTTTTTTAGGCGGGTGTTGTTTTATTCTTTTTTGTTGGGTGTTATTTTTTATCCATTGTGAATATGGGATTGGTTTAAAAGTTGATGTTCCAAGTAGATCAAATTCATAGTGATTATTTTGACAATCTAAATAAAGTGGGAAATGTTGTAAATTATTTATTTGTGATTGTTCAACGTCAGTTTTTACTGCATATTTGCATTCCAATCGGGGTGATGTTTCATTTTCTGCAAGGTAGAATTTTATGTTTTTGGGTATTTCGACTGTGGTTTTACGTGTGAGTAATTCAGGTGGCGTATTTCGACTTAAGGTGTCTGGTAATGCAAGATTTTTTCCTGCGGTCCAAACTATATGTAAGTTTGGGAATTTCATTAAAATGAGTTGAAATCTATAAACTCGGTGGTTTGGATTAGACTTTTGTGTAAAAAGAAAGATGATTGGTTTATGGTCTGTGAATAGAACTGTGGGATGTTTTGATCCAAGTATCAGAAATTCATATTCTGTTAGTGTATATATTATGGCTGTACATTCTCTCATTAGAGTTGAGAGTCGTAGCTCTGCTTGGGTGAATAATCGAGAATTTGCTGATATGAGGTTCATTTTATTTGTACTATTATGTGATTGTAATAATGCTGCGCCAATGCCAAAGTTCGAAGCATCGCACATTGCATAAAATGGTTGATTTGAATTTGGAATTGTGTTTGAAATTTGTTCAGTTAGAAGTTTTTTAATTTCTTCAAATCGTGCTTGATGTTCTGTATTCCATTCAAAATTATTTTGTTGTCTAAGTATGTTATAGAATGGTCGTAGATATAATTGCATTTTATAAACATATTTGCTTAAAAAGTTTAACATTCCAAGGAATTCTTGGATTTTCTTTTTATTTGTTGGTGGTTGGAGTTTTTGAATAGCGTCTATACGTGATTTCAATGGAGTGATTGTTTTTCTTTCTATATTATGTCCTAAGAATTTAACTTTTGTCAAAAAGAAGTGTGATTTATCGGGGGCGGCCTTCAGATTTTCGTTCTGAAGTATTTGGTGATATTGTTCTAAAACATTGAACATTTCCTCTTTTGTCTGTGATTGCATAAAAACATCGTCTAAATAGGTGATTGCATTTTTCTTGAGTATTAGTGGTCGAAAAATTTTGCTCATAAAAGCTGAAAATGCTGCTGGTCCTATGGATATTCCATAGAATAAGCGGTTGAATTCGTATTGTTGGTTTCCAATAACAAATTGTGTTAAGCGTCGTGATTGTTCATCTAATGGCATTTGATTATATGCACTATTCATATCGGCGGTGGTAAAGTATTTTCCGTTTATTTTTGTTAAAATAACTTGTATTGGTTCAATGGGCCAATTACACTTTGATTCATCTATGAGTGAGTTGAGGTATCTAGCATCGAGAACAATTTTTAATGATTCTCCTTTGGCTAGAATGATAACAGGGTTGATAGATGTGTTGTCTTTTGGTTGTTCCTCTTTGTTTACTGGTGATATAATGTTGTATTGTTCTAAAATGTCGAGTAATCTGTTCACTTTATCGTGTAAGTGAATTGGTACTTTACTTGCTCTTTGTTTTTTGAAAACTGCGTCTGGTTTTAATGGGAGATGTAGTGATGAGCTGATTTTGCCAACATCAAATTTGGATGTTGCATAGACTGATGAATATTTAATTAGCTGTTTTGCTAGTTTTTCAAATTCGTCTTGTGTTATTTGTGAATGTTGGAAATTAAACATTGTTAAAAATTTCTGTTGACTCTCTGTGTAGTTACTTATGTTGAATGTAGGTTTGAAATATGGGGTTTTTGTGAAATAATCCGTATTTTTGTTTTCGTTACTTATTATACTATTTATAGATAATTCTTCATTAAGAATTGTGGATTGGCAAATATCTAGTAATTGGAGTATATTATTTACACGATATGCTTTTTCGTGTATTGGTGATATTGTAGCGTTGGTTTCGCAATAGCCTAAAAGTCCTAAAGGTAATGTTACTTGGTAAGGTGTATTGTTGTATACATGTAAGGAAATAATATCTGAATTCGAGTTTTTCAAATATTTTATTGATGAGATTGTGATTTTGAAAAATTTATGAATAGGTTTGAATTCAAAATCTGACATATAAAATTTTTGTTTGTTTTGTTTTTTATCATATTGGTGAACTTGCTTTATTGAAAAATTGTATATGTTTCCTGATAGTGGTTTCAAGTGTTTTCTTTGTTGGTTATATATTGGATAGAATTTTGAAAAGAATGGTGGTTGTTTATTTAATCTTTGAAAAAATGTTAGGGATGTGTCTTTTCTTTTTGTATATTTATCTTTGATTAATATTTTACTATTCAAGATGTTGATTGTTGGTATATATTTAGAGATAAATGGTATTCCAATGATATTGTGTTTAATATCAGTGATATGGAATATTTGTTTAAATGGTTTGGTTAAAATTTTGTTTTGCTCCATTGTTCTTGTGGGGAGAAGAAATAATTGAATTTTTCCGTAGTTTATTAATGTTGATCCTTGTGCTGTTGCTAGTTTGCTGGAGGTTTCAAGAGGTGTTAGCTTTGGGTGTAGGGTTTTTATTTCATTCCATGTGGGAATGTTTATTATATTTGATTCTGCTCCTGAATCAATTAAAAAATCAATTTCAAGATCTGGTGGTTGAAATTCTTTGCTTCTTGGACTTTCTAAAAGAAATGGTATTGTCCAAATTTTTTCTTTGGGTTGTTCTTTTTGTATGTTTTGATAGATGTGATTTGTATTCAAGCATTTTGTTTTTTCGTTCTCATTGGCTTGAGCCTCTCTTGGAAGCCTCGGGGGAGCGTAACCTCAGGAGCATTGAAATCACCCATGGAGAATGCCCATGCCACTGTTTAGCGCAAACGGTGTGGTATCCAGATCACAAGAAACTTTGCCTGGTGTGGGATATGGAAGAAATCCGGTCGATCGGACTACCGGATCACCGACAGAAGGTGACGATCTTGGTAGTGAGTACGATCTTGGCTCTGAGATGGATAGAAGAGAATATAACGAAGTATCGGGAAGCGGGGACGCCAACGGCAGAGTCAATATACGCGATAGGTTACAGTAGGAGACTCGAGTTGTTTGAGACTGCGTGCAAGGTATTCGCCATACCAACGGAAGTCAGACATGTCTGGAGCCGTTTGAGGTACTTCCCATGGTTTCGGGCGACGCTGACGTCCTGGTTGTACATGACAACGAAAGATCACATGAGAAAACATCAAAAGGAGTATCGACAGTTCCAGGCCGAGATTGGGCCGGAAGCTTTCAAGAGACCCCTGTTAACCCATCGTAATGCAATCACGACAGGATGGAAGAGAGTGGGTAAAATGTCTAGAGACAATACCAAGGCGAGGGAATCGATACTAGAGGAGGACCTGGCGAAGAACGTGAGCTTGAGCCTGCACAACTCCTTTTGTTTGAACCGGGAATCTAGGGTGAAGGCACTACCCAACCAAGCAAAGAGGTTGCAAGAGCAAAGAGAATGGATGCGATCCTACGAGCAGCTGAAGGCTTGGGAGGAGATTGTGATTAGCTCCGATGATGAAGAGGAACTGTTGAGACAGTTTGCCGTATCTAGTACTTCAGGGTGCAGTACCTCCAAGGCGAAGAGTGCGAGATGAGCAGGTGGCTCGAATGGATCTTGAGTCTTGAGAGGGAAAGGGGGGCTTGAGCGTGGATCCGGGTGAAACTTGGATTCACGAAAAAGAAGTTTTAACAAAGCAAATATTGTTATTAATATACTATATTTATTATATAAATCAAAATGCTGCATGACAATTTCCTGGTTGAATAGGACAAAAGAAATTTTAAATGATTGGCTTGGAAAGCAAGAATTCAAGGGTGCAGGTGTGTGCAGATTTTGATTGCTGTTTAGCGATAGTGTGAAAATTTTACATGGCTGTGAATTTTGGGGTGTAGATAAGCTTAAGTCTGCTGCAAACTTCTGTAAATGACCACTGGCACTGTATCTTGAGTAACACTCGGTTTTCTGGGATTCACTGGCAGAAGACAGCACGCGATGAGGACATCGATCTCGAGTCCGGGGAGTATGTGCCAGTCGGTCATATTCGGAAGTTTGACCTTGAGAGAAGAAAAAAACACTTGATTCGTGAATTTCATTTCCAGTTCCAACAGTTTGGTTTTTTTAGAGTCAAAAGTTTAAAGTTCAATCGCTCAAAAAATTCTCCCAGAACTGGTAGAAGTGAAATTGGTCTATAGTCTGATGGGTCATCGATTTAGGTCAATGATGGGTCATCAGATCTTTTTTCGTCGCGCAAAGTCAATCCGTACCCATTTGAGTCACTATGGTCGCATACTCGTTTGGTGTTGCAGGGGTCGCGAAAAAACGCCCGACTTCTGATCGGGAGCCTAGTAAGAAAAATCGACAATAAATTTAATAGAGGGACAAACTCTGCTGATATATCAAAATAGGACCAAATCTGCCAATGGATTCATAAGACAAAATCTGTCGTCAAGAGGAAACCTGTTTGCACCAAAAACTAGCACGAAAAAACCAGATGCAAAAGTTTAGCTTAACAAAAACAGCTTCCATAAACCTTAAAAACCATCAGAAATCTCCTAGTTTATGCGATTGTTCAGAAAAAACAAGCATATATGTAACAGAAAATAAATTGAAGATTTGAATTTAATCTGATATACATTTTGATTGAAATAAATTAGCTCAAAAATTGATATCGAAGGTTGATTGCAGTGAATTAAAATCTACAATTGCACTGAAATTGGAACATTTAAACAAAAAACGTAAGACAGGATACGAATAAGGGGTTCAACAACACACTAAATTCTCTTTTTAGTGTTTTCCGTATCAAATTGGTAATTTTCATCAATAATTAATTATCATCAATTTCTTGAAAATTGTGCCAGTCGGTCATAATCGGAAGTTTGACCTTGAGAGAAGAAAAAAACACTTGATTTTGGAGTGAAATTTAGTTTTTCAAAATTTCGAATGGAACCTGTCATGCACGATTTTCTCGCGATAACTGAAAATCAGAAAAAGAGAAGTCAGAACAATCGAGTAACAATCGCGGGAAAGTTGCTAAATAAAACGGTGGGAAATTGCTATTCGCAATTTCTGTCACAATAGAACAAGAGTAGAGCTGTCCCATCTAAAACAGAGACGAGAGCATTCCCACGAACTGGATTGTTGTGATTGGAGTACTATTATTAACTGGACCAGAGTGAACCTTCGGTGGAAAGGTGGACAGCTAGAGTGTCCCAATGGTTCACGAGAACTTACAGTCTAGAGAAAAAACTTGTTCTTATTATTAAAACTGACTAACATTAAACTCATTTTAGTTACTTTATTAATTCTTGAGTTGCTTACCGACTTATTTACTTCCTGGTTCTTGAGCGTGCTACAATGTGAGTACTTAGTTTAAATTCCTAGAGTGTGTTTTATAATTGTTATGTTGAGGTAAGGCGAGTTTTAGGTTGATCCATCTGAAATGGATCAAAGTTCCACTGTCTAATAAAAAGTAACTTAACGGATTGTTCCAACCCGGTTTTTAACGGCGTTCATGTATTTTGGGTATCTAGAGACCTAAGTATGGGGACGTTTCTAATTCTAGAGTGGGGGGATATTTTAGTAGTAGCCTTTAAGCTGTAACGGGTCGTAGTCTCATGTTACAAACGAACCGAACTGGCTCCGACCGTTCTTGAGGTAGAAAAACACAAGAGATGGTGTCCCTGACCCTTGAGCCAGTGGTTATAGGGCCTATTTTTCTTAAGCCTCATGTGTGACTGCAGTAGACGAATGTTACAAATATTGTTTGAGTAGATTTTAAGGATTCAGTTTTCTTGGGATTCGTTTTCACTGGAATAGAAGTACATTATATATTGTGTCAGAACCACTCTCAGATGAAGCATTGTAAGCACTATTGGATGACGAAGACTGCATCGTGTCGTCTATGCCTCGACCAATCAGAAGCAAGTACGACTTATTCAACGTCATTGTAGAAGTAAAAGTTCTTGCCACACTCTGCATTCGGTTTTTGTTACGTAATGAGGAACTGTTCGCTAGACCTCGGCCTAGAGGCGTAGCCGAGTTGCTTCCGACAGCGGCGCCATTGTTTCCCGAATTTCGCAGAGGTCGTCGGGGAAATCCGAAGTCAAAGTCACTTTTTCTCTTCACTTGGGATTGATACGTGAAAGGGTGTATGAACTTCACCTGAAATGATTGAGGGTTCAATTTACATTGGCAAAATGACGAGCTGGATGTGATATTAAAAAAACAAGTAAATGTGATTCTCAAAGACATGATAGGACAATACAATCTCCATGATATAACTCAAAATTTATGAACCGTAGGACAGAATAAATACCTGTTAATTGTCAATTGCATCGCTGAAATAACATCTTCGCGAATTTTAATCTGGAAGCTAAGACCTTCAGAAAGATCGAAGGTGAATTCCCATAGGTTCCAATATTCATAGGTTCCAAAATAAAAAATCAGTCGCATAAGTTCCAAAATTTATCTTCTTGAATTCTGATTGGTTGAAATTTGAGCCAACGAATTTATGGATTAATTGTTTACTGTTCAACCAGCATAAACTCAAGCTGCAGAACAGTGACTGCCGCAGCCGCGCCAACGTGTTGCGAGCTTGCCACCAAAGGGTAGGATTCTATACGAAATTTAGAGCCGGTTATTGCCGCGAAGCCCACCGGCAACCTTAAGCCGAGACTCGGCTAATTTAGTCTTTTGACCGATTGAAAAGATTTGGAACTTATGCGACTGCTTTTTTATTTTGGAACCTTTGGGACTGATTTTTTATTTTGGAACCTATGAATACGCACCAGATCGAAAAACACCAACAACTTTGCCGCTTGATTCAGCTATTTCGGTGGCGTACCTCACGCTTGAAGGACCGAATGCTTGAAATCAATTTTAGCTTCCTTTGAGCCAATCAGAATTGAGTATTCAAAATATCAAAGTAAATCGCAAAAATCACAAAGTAAGAAAATAAATCCAGGCAGTTAAGGTTAATACTGACCGATTAGATAATAAGCAGATGAGTTTTCAAATATTACCGGATCGAAGGTGGATTGGAACAAATTTAATATTTCAAAGATACCGATTTATGAAAAATGGAAAAACAAACAAAAAATAAAATTTATTAGATCTGCACGAATTGTACAGCTTAAAACATTTTCTGTTTTTTTTGACTTCGATTTTGTGGGAAAGGCATTTAGCCAATAAGTACGCTTAGAAATTTTGATTTGTTGAAATTTTTCAAGCATTCGGTCCTTCAAGCATGAGAACCCTCTCCGCTATTTCGAACTTACAGAAAACTTAAGATATTGATTGGTTGGTCGGTCAACATATGATCAAAAGGCCGTTATTCATCCAACATTTTCGTTATAATTTTGTGATTAGCAAGAGTATTAAAACTATTACTAGAATTTTCTCATTAGGAAACTTCGTTCGCAGAACTCTTCTCGGCTTAACTTTCTAGCATATATTAAGGGGCTAGGTCTTTTACCAGACCTACTTTTTACCAGACCGACCTTTTACCAGAACAAAATGCATTAATTCAATTGAAATAAATTAAATTAGTGGAAAATTTGAAACGGAAGCGGTTACATCAAACAAAACTTCGCTGAGAAACCGTGAAAACATTGTCTTTAACCGGACTAAACGGCGTCATTACATCTGTCAATCAAATTTGTTTATCGAGTCTGGTAAAAGGTCTATGTTGGTCTTGGTAAAAGGTCGGTCCCCATATATTAAGTTCCAGTTACAAACATTGATCCTATGGCGCAAAGTAAACGTCTAAGCTTTGGAGGTGAAAACTCACTGGTTCGAGCTCGGCTAGGAACTATAATTTTGCAAATTGATGTAATTACCGTTTTTGACATGTAAATGTTGCAAAAAAGGTTTATAAATTTAATTTTTGTCCGAATTGTTTTGTTTTATTTCTAGTTTGCGTCAATTAAACAATATCGGCGTCTGGTCTGCTCAAATCGATTTCCCGTGTTGACTTCGATACACAAGAAAGCGTATCACACAATTTCATGCAATTAAAAGGCTTGTCACAAAATTCCATACATGGAAGGGGTAAAAAACGCATATCATAAAATTTCCTGTATGAAAACATCATGATGAGCAATTTTTTTTAAGATGACTAGAACAATTTTCCGAAAAGTTCCAAAATTTTGGGTGAATTTTTAAAATAGCAAAATCACTTTACGCTGAAGCAAACATTCACCGAAAAAAAAATTGCATGCGATTTTGTGTATAACGTACTCCAGGCTGAAATTTTGTACAACTGAATTAAAAGTGACTATGAATTTTTGGGTGAATCGCAGTTAAACAATTTTCATGTTTTTTAATAATAAGATATTTTTTATTCAGTCAAAATATAGGCCACAATTTGAAACCACCAAATTTTTTGGAGTAAATTTTTTTTCTAGCCATATACAGAAAGTTATGGTTTCTAGTTACAATTCTGAGTGAAATTTGATTCATTAATATTCTTGGCAAATCTACAAGTGCAGTTCATTTAATTCATTAAAAATCTTGGAAAAACTACAAATGCAGGTGACTTGTGTGATTCTTACCTTTTAAGATACGGGTTTTCATGCGTAACAGAAAACGATGGTTATTGTGTTTTTGGACTAAACACATGAAACAAAACGAAAATCGATTTTTTGTTTCATAGAAACGTGCTTGTCAAAAATTTGCTGATATAGAAAAATCGTTATGATAAAAAATCGATGAAAAAAATGCTGGTCGTACTGTTTTCATACAATTATTTGTACATACGGAATTGTAAAAAGTTGCTTAGTTAACACTTTTCCAGATATGAAATTTGTATGGCAAGAATTTTGGCCAACCCGGCTCGTTTGAAGAGGCGATTTTGTTCGATGGGTGTTTGGTTTAGGATGAGGAGCTAAATACTTGAAACTCGAGTAAGCTATTTTTTCGTGAACTTATTTTCAACGCTATTTGACGCTAGCAAATATTTTCTTGACGTGTTTATAGATTTACTAAGATTTTAGTTAATCCAGTTTCACTTTTTTGTCAATTTTTTTTGACTTTGTAGCCAATTTTATCGTCTAACTTGCCATTCTATGCATTCGGTTAGGTAGTTTGAAAAATGGTCATGTGGCTTTTTGTCATTTTAGTCAAAGAAAAGTATTATGTAAGCTCAATGAACTTTCTTGTAACGTTAGGATTCTTGTTTAGAACATAGATATTTTTTGAAAATTCCAACGGGTTGAAATAACTATGTGCTGATTGAGTAGCTTTTGAATCAAATGGCTAGAGTTGCCACGAAATCTCATTTAACTCATTCTAGAGAAAAATTAAAATTATCCCAACGTGAGCATTTTTTTTGCATTGAATAATAACAACTGCCATTTCTTTTTGTTTTTAGAGATGAAAACAGCGTAAAACTTTGTTTTTCGATCCTTAGTTTTGAGAGGAAATTACAATTGTTTTTATATTATGAAATTTTTCTAACGAAAAATTTCAATTAATTCACGAAAGCTAAAAAAAAAATTGTTGAAATTTTCTGTACATTTTTCATATTTTGAGTATCCAACAGAAAAACAAATCACCTCAAAAACCTCTAAGTTTCAATAAACATATAATCTTGATTTTTTCCGTTAAAACCAACCCAGCCCGAGAAAACTCGACCGAGTTGCGATATATTTAAATTGGATCTTAATTTAGAACTGCAAGTCATTTATTCAGCGTGCCTATTTGTAATTAAACAAATGATTTTAAGGCGAATCATAAAAAAAATCAGAAATCAGTTAGCTTGAATAAAAATTTAAGCCTGAGAAAAATTTTAGACGTTTCTGAAACAATACAAAAAGCAATCACATATATGTCTCAACTTTTTGAGTTTTTGAGGTCAGCTTCTTTTTTGAATTATTTTACCAGATGCAGTTGATTATTTTCACAAGTCTTTAGCTTGTGCAGATATGAATGAAGTTTCAAATAGTACAGAACTTTTGAAAAAGCTTAAGACCTTTGGGCAAAAAGTCATCTGCTCAAATTACTCGGCTCGTTTTTCTGCTAACTCTTAGCAGGAAACTGTCTGATGCTCAAAAACGTAACAAAAAGCTCAAAATGACTTGAAAAGCAAATTTTTCTTTCCAAGCGACAGCCAGGTATCATTCAATGCAAGCATATCTTTTGATCACATGTTTAATGAAGTCCTTTAACTTAACGGATTTTCGAAAAATACAACGTTTCTAAAGTTTTAAAGTTGTCCTTTTTGATGTTGTTTTCCTCTTCGTTTTTGATTTTGTCGCAGGATCCTTTTGAATCATTTCAATTTTTGCAATTTTCTCTGATAAACATTTCCGTTACTTTTTCAAAAACCGTAACTCAATGAGAACTATTCAATAGTAGTTAATTTTACATGGCATATTTTTGAGTTTCAAGTGGCGATAAGCCTCGCGCCTTGCTTCGCCTGCGTGTTGAAGCTGATCACGTTTATTCCCGAGAGAACAGTCTTACTTTTTTTCGCTTTTTGAGGCTATGTGTCTGTGCACGCGTGTCCGCATGTGTAGGGGGGGGGGTCGAAATTCATCTATAAATTAAAAAGGCCATACCGGTCCAATATGTCTGATAGGCAGTATGGCGATGTTGACGGAGTTTCTTCTCAGTCCAGCCGTCCCCCCAGCACCACCACTCCTACTTGGACATCCCGGGGGGTTCCCCACAGTGCCCGCACCACCTAACAGACAAAAAGAGCAAATAATTCAGTTTGATCGGAGGCTATTCTCATGCGCGAAAACTGTCGGATCGGAGGCTATTCTCATGGCGAAAACTCTCAAACCAATCCTGTCCGAAATGGGAACCGGCTTACTAGCATACGCAACTTATTCCCATATCGGACAGTTTGAAAAGAGCTGATTGGTTCAATAATTAAATTTTCGCGCATTCGACCCTTATATCATCGTGGGTGTGGCCTCTTGCATGCGAGCCGCTTAACATGTGCAATAGTGAGTTTAAGCCAGAGGTAGCTTTCTCATAGAGTAATTTCAGATAAGGTACGCCGTCTGTTTGTCACGCTGTCTTATTTTCGGCCGGATAGATTCGTGCAACTTCTTAGTCTAATAACAATCTTAATCTTACTCTTATATCTCCTAGTCTCAATAGATCTAGTGTTTACTGGTATTCGCGCGTTAGTCTTTGAGCTTGTCCCAAAGGCGAACAACTGTAGTCTATGATTTATTCAAATTGTTCTGGTGCTGAAATTTCAAGTAGTTTCAGCACTTACAAATAATTGCCAGTGTTAGTAGTGGAATATGATTGGTTAGTTAGTAATGGGGGTTAAGAAATTAGACGACAAGCAAATTAGACGGAGGTACTGAAAACGAAATTAGACGGTTTTGTAAAACTGCAATTGTGAGAAAATAGACGAAAGTGAGAGAGATTAAAATTGTTTGCAGACAAACTGCGTGAGAAAAGTAATATTGTTTGCAGACAGTTAAATTTCGGTAGCCAAAAATGCAAAATTTCAAAAAAGTTTCATCGAAATATCGAGGTGGACAAAATCTTAATACCGACGAAGGTTATAGATTTAAAAAAGATAGCAAAACCAAATTTGGTTGTCCTTATTGCTGTGTTATCTCCAATTGCTTCGGAAGATTAATGACAAATTTAGAAATTACAAAAATTATTCGAAAATCAGGCAACCACAGTCACGAACCCGACCTTTTGTACAACGACGAAGAAAATTTTCGCCAAAATATTCTGACCAAAATCTAAAATGATCCGACAAAATCGGTGAAAAATGATTTACGACGAGCAAGTTAAACTGAATCCGGAAATCGGAAATCCACCGGAGTTTCACAAAATTAGCAGCGGGATACTAAAAAACGAACTCGAATTTCGCCAAAACTTCCGATAATTTTACAGAATGGGAAAATAGATGGTATGTGAAGTAAAACGAGCGATAATCAAGATTTTGTGTTACATCAAGATGTTGGATTAGTGCTTTTTTGTTCGCTAAAAAATCTGCAATTTTTGCAAAACCCAAAAAATTTTATAAATTGGATGAAACAAAATTGTTTCATCAAATTTATACAATATCCAGTGTAGTGCAAGATCAAAAAATCCGTCACTTTAGGCTCTGATGTCCGAAAAAACAGAGGAAGCTTACCAAAGTTTGTTGGAAAAAATTGACGAAAAATGTCAAGTTTTTTTGTCGAAAATTTTTGAACCAGGTTTTATTATATCCGATTACGAGACGGGTTTCATCGCCGCAGTGAAAAAATTGATGCCACAAGTCGATCAATTGGGCTGTAATTTTCATTATACTCAAGCAGTTTTCCGAAAAAATCAAATTTTTGGTCTTATTATTGCCTACAGGAATAATGGTCCATTTCAGCTAAATTTTCTCAAAATTTTCAGCCTAGGATTTTTATCAATCGACCAGGTGATTACAAATTTTGACAATTTAAATCAATCTGGTATATGCCGAAGACTGAAGATTTTCTTCCCAAAAATCGAAATTTTGTCAATTATGTAAAAAAACATGGATCCAAAAAACTGGAGTTTTTATGTGGAACGTTTATGATAGACCACAAAATCTCGGAACAACAAACGCCTGGTAATCATGGCATGCTTCCTGGAACAGAAAATTTGGAAGAAACCACCCATTTTTATGGGTAGTTGTGGAAAAATTGAAAAAACAGGAAAAAATCACAAAAAAATGTATACTCGAAACTTTCGAAAGGTGAACCTCCACCTCCACAGAAAAAAAAAGTGGCGTTTGCTTAATGCTAAAATCCAGCGATTGAAAAACAATTGAGTGGAGAATATTATCAGTTGGGACATTTATTGGAACAATCTAGGCGTTATTTGCCGAAATTTGTTTTTAAAAAAATGAACGTAAATTTTACATGTCAGTTATGCATAATAATTTATTCAATTCAAAACTCTTCTGTAATTTTCGGATTTGACGTTTTATGTTCATTTAAGTTAATTGTTTTGATAGGTAATGTCATTTTATATTCTTTTTGTATTCGTGAAACTTGACTTTTAAGAAAAAATTTTGTTGGCCCTTTCCTTTTCATAGCAGCGACGTCTAAAATGCCAGATCTCTGAAATAAAATACCGTCTAACTGCCTTTTTGTACAATCCGTCTAATTTGCTTATCGTCTAGGCCCCGTTAGTAATATTTTATCGAGATAGTTTTATAATATAATTGGTTTATAACTACAAGTCCAGAACTGGTTCCAATAGAGTTACAAGTGAGTTTGCTTGATTGCAAATGTGACAAAACAAACTCAATTCTAATTGCGCATGCTAATATACTAAGATCTCTACAATGAGAAAAGACCCTAACTCCCCCTGTAGTTTTTTTATCTAATGATTAATTGAAAAAAAAACTGTTCTCTTATCAATCAAGATGTGCAGGAGTGCTTAAAGATCAGCTCTTTGCTGTAATCGGGGGGAATCCCTTATACCAGGAAGACTAAATGCCCTTGGTTTATGATAACCAATAAGAATTTTGTATTCAAAAATCTGAAAGAATTAAGCTGGAAATGAGAGAAGCTGAGTTATGGATAATTTTTAGCTAATCAGAGTTGTCAAAAATTGTATCTTCTCGCTATTCGTTGAGCGTTTCAATAGAAAACCGAAAACAAATCGACAGACTCAAATAAAAACTTTCTCCCGGCGGACTGTTTGCTTTAGGCGAATCGGAGCGCTTTTAAATGAACCATTCGTGCCTCAGATCTGCCAGCTCGCAACATTTATCAGCTAAACTTCTGCTCGGACAGTTTTTTCGCTCTTTACACATATACGCAACTTCTTCCAAACTTTTGAATTTTGATTGATTGATAAAGTACCGTGAATAAGAAGTTTTTCACGGGTGCGGCTTTGACAAAGATTTTCAAATTTCTTATAAATCAGCCGTTTAGAGTTTTTGAGTTCTTTCTGAAACCCCAAAATTACCACACTCGCCAGTTTTGTTGCTTTGCAGGCATTTTTTTTCGATGGAATTTTTGACCAAAAAAATGAGTTTATGAGCGCACTCCCCTGTCAAAGTTAGTCATTTTTGGTGATTTTTGTGATTCTTGGGTCATTGAGGGACTAACTGGTCTGCCTGAAAAGGTTATCGTAAACTGGTCCCAAAAGATGACCCTTCGGAAAACAAAACAGCCAAGACTTAGTACGACTTGCCAATTTTTTGGTTCAAATAATCGCTTGTTACGAATTGTCTCTTGTTACGAACTTTCGCTAGCTATGGATTGTCAGCTGTTACAAATTGTTGCTCAAACCACCCTATTACATGATTAGCGTAAAAAAGGTCTCTTTCAATATTTTTTCTACTTTTGTTTCATATATTGTTGAAAGCTCATAAAATGTGATTTATATGTTGATCTAGCTGCAATCAATTATTTCTTCACGCTTCTGCTAGCGCCTACCCGCGCCGAAAACAAGTTAAAAAATATTCAAAAACGTATTTTTTTTGCATTTTTGCTTAGAGTTGCTTTTCAATTTGCTTAACTTCGTCTAAAAAGTCAATAATGAGTAAAAAATGATATTGCTTGAAAAAGTCACAACAGTTGTTTCTCCTTAACAAATAGTTTGAAAAGCTTTTTGCGCTCTGTTTCAGCAATACATGCTCTAAATATATTATTATATCTAATACTGGGCATGTTCCTGCCATCGTGTCATACATTTATTATAGTAGCCTTTAAGCTGACTAGATTTTATGACCAGCCGTTCCATGTTAAAATTCGACCTTTTCCATTTGAGGAAAGCTAAGTAAAAAAGACAAAATGCAATTGAATTTACATTTATAACTTTTAATTTACCAGAGTTTGAGTTAGTAGAACTGGCAGGGGTGTGGCTAGTGTATTGCTGTTGTTGCTGCTGCTGTTGTTGTTGTCTATTGTGAGTGCCTCCCCCATGAGTGGTGTCGGGGAGACTGAGTTGGAAAATGAGCCCCCCACTTGTCCCCACCATCAGTTGGTCTCCGTAAGTGGCACAATGAGTCACACAGATATTCTCGTCTTCTTCTGCAAATCACAAAAACCAGTTTCAACAAAAATTAGTGCCGCTAAAAAACCTTTGTCCTTATATTTCCTATTTTTATCGAGGCAAAATAAAAAACACCGCAAATTTTTTTCTCTGGCGTTATCAAATTGTCTAGAATGGATTACTTTATTTACTTTTATTACCTTATATTTACTTTTTCAACAGCCGTACACCCAGGCGCGGATCTAGGATTTGCTTGAGGGCAAAGTTATTAATAAAAAGAAATTTCGATATATCCCCACCACAAAAATCGAATATACTGGCACCAACAATTTAGCGATACTAGACCTAAAGCGGATGACAACAAATGGTACCGAAAGGGGACCCTTTGGGTGGTCAGAAATTCAAATCCTTGAGGAGAATAAACTCTCCCCATCTACCATTGAAACGGTTGGTGGAATTGTTAAACACTTAGAGAAATTTTTGTTTGGATGCATTCCTTGGCGAGTTTTTCCTCAAAAAAAAATATCACGATCATCGTCGTTACAAAAACATTCTCTTTAAAAACAGTTCTTGAATCCCCTAAATGTGCCATTGCGTATACTTTTGACAGTGGCGATGCATTTTGGATCCTTTTTTTTCCAGGTTTTGTGGCCAGTTAATGAGGGTACTAAAATAGAGTTCCTAAGTGAGTTTTTTGGCTTCATAATTCTTGGTAAAAAAGTAGTCAAAAAATATGTTGATTCCTTTTTTTCCAAATTTTGGTTTAGACAGGGGGCATTTGGAACAAAACTGTCAAATTATAAGCCGAAGAGAAAAATTTTCAAAATACTATTTTTTTTATGTATTGTTTACTGTGATTACATGCCGGTATTTTTTTCAACTGACGAAAAATCACAAAAAAGGGACTACATAGTGTACCAAGACGTGAAAAGAGCGTTGAATTCAGGTTTTTTTCTTCTCAGGATTGTTAAAGTAAAAATAAATACCACAAATAATGGTTACTTTGAGGCAATTGACATACATTCAATAAAATTCCTTTCAAACAGTAATTCAATTGACAAAAGTTTTTTGTTTTGTGTTGTTTTAATTTGTGAAGAAGGAACGGTTTTCTTGATATTTGTCGAGTTGTAACTAACTAATTGGGGCATGATGTTACATGGTTGATACTGCAGTCGTAGTTGTTACTCGCAATATTATGAAAAAATAAGAGGTCATGCGTCTTGTGATTGAACAAGAGCGGCACTAATTTGATTTTTTTGAAGTCTACGTTTCTACGAGGTTGTTGAACAACTGAGGATTCATCTACTCGCTGTGTTTTGTACGTCTTCAATTGCCGTATCTAGTACTTCAGGGTGCAGTACCTCCAAGGCGAAGAGTGCGAGATGAGCAGGTGGCTCGAATGGATCTTGAGTCTTGAGAGGGAAAGGGGGGCTTGTGCGTGGATCCGGGTGAAACTTGGATTCACGAAAAAGAAGTTTTAACAAAGCAAATATTGTTATTAATATACTATATTTATTATATAAATCAAAATGCTGCATGACAATTTCCTGGTTGAATAGGACAAAAGAAATTTTAAATGATTGGCTTGGAAAGCAAGAATTCAAGGGTGCAGGTGTGTGCAGATTTTGATTGCTGTTTAGCGATAGTGTGAAAATTTTACATGGCTGTGAATTTTGGGGTGTAGATAAGCTTAAGTCTGCTGCAAACTTCTGTAAATGACCACTGGCACTGTATCTTGAGTAACACTCGGTTTTCTGGGATTCACTGGCAGAAGACAGCACGCGATGAGGACATCGATCTCGAGTCCGGGGAGTATGTGCCAGTCGGTCATATTCGGAAGTTTGACCTTGAGAGAAGAAAAAAACACTTGATTCGTGAATTTCATTTCCAGTTCCAACAGTTTGGTTTTTTTAGAGTCAAAAGTTTAAAGTTCAATCGCTCAAAAAATTCTCCCAGAACTGGTAGAAGTGAAATTGGTCTATAGTCTGATGGGTCATCGATTTAGGTCAATGATGGGTCATCAGATCTTTTTTCGTCGCGCAAAGTCAATCCGTACCCATTTGAGTCACTATGGTCGCATACTCGTTTGGTGTTGCAGGGGTCGCGAAAAAACGCCCGACTTCTGATCGGGAGCCTAGTAAGAAAAATCGACAATAAATTTAATAGAGGGACAAACTCTGCTGATATATCAAAATAGGACCAAATCTGCCAATGGATTCATAAGACAAAATCTGTCGTCAAGAGGAAACCTGTTTGCACCAAAAACTAGCACGAAAAAACCA
Source organism: Symsagittifera roscoffensis (assembly GCF_963678635.1). Taxonomy (NCBI): domain Eukaryota; kingdom Metazoa; phylum Xenacoelomorpha; order Acoela; family Convolutidae; genus Symsagittifera; species Symsagittifera roscoffensis. Next base: position 65,495,570 of record NC_087064.1, read on the forward strand.
GATGCAAAAGTTTAGCTTAACAAAAACAGCTTCCATAAACCTTAAAAACCATCAGAAATCTCCTAGTTTATGCGATTGTTCAGAAAAAACAAGCATATATGTAACAGAAAATAAATTGAAGATTTGAATTTAATCTGATATACATTTTGATTGAAATAAATTAGCTCAAAAATTGATATCGAAGGTTGATTGCAGTGAATTAAAATCTACAATTGCACTGAAATTGGAACATTTAAACAAAAAACGTAAGACAGGATACGAATAAGGGGTTCAACAACACACTAAATTCTCTTTTTAGTGTTTTCCGTATCAAATTGGTAATTTTCATCAATAATTAATTATCATCAATTTCTTGAAAATTGTGCCAGTCGGTCATAATCGGAAGTTTGACCTTGAGAGAAGAAAAAAACACTTGATTTTGGAGTGAAATTTAGTTTTTCAAAATTTCGAATGGAACCTGTCATGCACGATTTTCTCGCGATAACTGAAAATCAGAAAAAGAGAAGTCAGAACAATCGAGTAACAATCGCGGGAAAGTTGCTAAATAAAACGGTGGGAAATTGCTATTCGCAATTTCTGTCACAATAGAACAAGAGTAGAGCTGTCCCATCTAAAACAGAGACGAGAGCATTCCCACGAACTGGATTGTTGTGATTGGAGTACTATTATTAACTGGACCAGAGTGAACCTTCGGTGGAAAGGTGGACAGCTAGAGTGTCCCAATGGTTCACGAGAACTTACAGTCTAGAGAAAAAACTTGTTCTTATTATTAAAACTGACTAACATTAAACTCATTTTAGTTACTTTATTAATTCTTGAGTTGCTTACCGACTTATTTACTTCCTGGTTCTTGAGCGTGCTACAATGTGAGTACTTAATTTAAATTCCTAGAGTGTGTTTTATAATTGTTATGTTGAGGTAAGGCGAGTTTTAGGTTGATCCATCTGAAATGGATCAAAGTTCCACTGTCTAATAAAAAGTAACTTAACGGATTGTTCCAACCCGGTTTTTAACGGCGTTCATGTATTTTGGGTATCTAGAGACCTAAGTATGGGGACGTTTCTAATTCTAGAGTGGGGGGATATTTTAGTAGTAGCCTTTAAGCTGTAACGGGTCGTAGTCTCATGTCACAAACGAACCGAACTGGCTCCGACCGTTCTTGACGTAGAAAAACACAAGAGATGGTGTCCCTGACCCTTGAGCCAGTGGTTATAGGGCCTATTTTTCTTAAGCCTCATGTGTGACTGCAGTAGACGAATGTTACAAATATTGTTTGAGTAGATTTTAAGGATTCAGTTTTCTTGGGATTCGTTTTCACTGGAATAGAAGTACATTATATATTGTGTCAGAACCACTCTCAGATGAAGCATTGTAAGCACTATTGGATGACGAAGACTGCATCGTGTCGTCTATGCCTCGACCAATCAGAAGCAAGTACGACTTATTCAACGTCATTGTAGAAGTAAAAGTTCTTGCCACACTCTGCATTCGGTTTTTGTTACGTAATGAGGAACTGTTCGCTAGACCTCGGCCTAGAGGCGTAGCCGAGTTGCTTCCGACAGCGGCGCCATTGTTTCCCGAATTTCGCAGAGGTCGTCGGGGAAATCCGAAGTCAAAGTCACTTTTTCTCTTCACTTGGGATTGATACGTGAAAGGGTGTATGAACTTCACCTGAAATGATTGAGGGTTCAATTTACATTGGCAAAATGACGAGCTGGATGTGATATTAAAAAAACAAGTAAATGTGATTCTCAAAGACATGATAGGACAATACAATCTCCATGATATAACTCAAAATTTATGAACCGTAGGACAGAATAAATACCTGTTAATTGTCAATTGCATCGCTGAAATAACATCTTCGCGAATTTTAATCTGGAAGCTAAGACCTTCAGAAAGATCGAAGGTGAATTCCCATAGGTTCCAATATTCATAGGTTCCAAAATAAAAAATCAGTCGCATAAGTTCCAAAATTTATCTTCTTGAATTCTGATTGGTTGAAATTTGAGCCAACGAATTTATGGATTAATTGTTTACTGTTCAACCAGCATAAACTCAAGCTGCAGAACAGTGACTGCCGCAGCCGCGCCAACGTGTTGCGAGCTTGCCACCAAAGGGTAGGATTCTATACGAAATTTAGAGCCGGTTATTGCCGCGAAGCCCACCGGCAACCTTAAGCCGAGACTCGGCTAATTTAGTCTTTTGACCGATTGAAAAGATTTGGAACTTATGCGACTGCTTTTTTATTTTGGAACCTTTGGGACTGATTTTTTATTTTGGAACCTATGAATACGCACCAGATCGAAAAACACCAACAACTTTGCCGCTTGATTCAGCTATTTCGGTGGCGTACCTCACGCTTGAAGGACCGAATGCTTGAAATCAATTTTAGCTTCCTTTGAGCCAATCAGAATTGAGTATTCAAAATATCAAAGTAAATCGCAAAAATCACAAAGTAAGAAAATAAATCCAGGCAGTTAAGGTTAATACTGACCGATTAGATAATAAGCAGATGAGTTTTCAAATATTACCGGATCGAAGGTGGATTGGAACAAATTTAATATTTCAAAGATACCGATTTATGAAAAATGGAAAAACAAACAAAAAATAAAATTTATTAGATCTGCACGAATTGTACAGCTTAAAACATTTTCTGTTTTTTTTGACTTCGATTTTGTGGGAAAGGCATTTAGCCAATAAGTACGCTTAGAAATTTTGATTTGTTGAAATTTTTCAAGCATTCGGTCCTTCAAGCATGAGAACCCTCTCCGCTATTTCGAACTTACAGAAAACTTAAGATATTGATTGGTTGGTCGGTCAACATATGATCAAAAGGCCGTTATTCATCCAACATTTTCGTTATAATTTTGTGATTAGCAAGAGTATTAAAACTATTACTAGAATTTTCTCATTAGGAAACTTCGTTCGCAGAACTCTTCTCGGCTTAACTTTCTAGCATATATTAAGGGGCTAGGTCTTTTACCAGACCTACTTTTTACCAGACCGACCTTTTACCAGAACAAAATGCATTAATTCAATTGAAATAAATTAAATTAGTGGAAAATTTGAAACGGAAGCGGTTACATCAAACAAAACTTCGCTGAGAAACCGTGAAAACATTGTCTTTAACCGGACTAAACGGCGTCATTACATCTGTCAATCAAATTTGTTTATCGAGTCTGGTAAAAGGTCTATGTTGGTCTTGGTAAAAGGTCGGTCCCCATATATTAAGTTCCAGTTACAAACATTGATCCTATGGCGCAAAGTAAACGTCTAAGCTTTGGAGGTGAAAACTCACTGGTTCGAGCTCGGCTAGGAACTATAATTTTGCAAATTGATGTAATTACCGTTTTTGACATGTAAATGTTGCAAAAAAGGTTTATAAATTTAATTTTTGTCCGAATTGTTTTGTTTTATTTCTAGTTTGCGTCAATTAAACAATATCGGCGTCTGGTCTGCTCAAATCGATTTCCCGTGTTGACTTCGATACACAAGAAAGCGTATCACACAATTTCATGCAATTAAAAGGCTTGTCACAAAATTCCATACATGGAAGGGGTAAAAAACGCATATCATAAAATTTCCTGTATGAAAACATCATGATGAGCAATTTTTTTTAAGATGACTAGAACAATTTTCCGAAAAGTTCCAAAATTTTGGGTGAATTTTTAAAATAGCAAAATCACTTTACGCTGAAGCAAACATTCACCGAAAAAAAAATTGCATGCGATTTTGTGTATAACGTACTCCAGGCTGAAATTTTGTACAACTGAATTAAAAGTGACTATGAATTTTTGGGTGAATCGCAGTTAAACAATTTTCATGTTTTTTAATAATAAGATATTTTTTATTCAGTCAAAATATAGGCCACAATTTGAAACCACCAAATTTTTTGGAGTAAATTTTTTTTCTAGCCATATACAGAAAGTTATGGTTTCTAGTTACAATTCTGAGTGAAATTTGATTCATTAATATTCTTGGCAAATCTACAAGTGCAGTTCATTTAATTCATTAAAAATCTTGGAAAAACTACAAATGCAGGTGACTTGTGTGATTCTTACCTTTTAAGATACGGGTTTTCATGCGTAACAGAAAACGATGGTTATTGTGTTTTTGGACTAAACACATGAAACAAAACGAAAATCGATTTTTTGTTTCATAGAAACGTGCTTGTCAAAAATTTGCTGATATAGAAAAATCGTTATGATAAAAAATCGATGAAAAAAATGCTGGTCGTACTGTTTTCATACAATTATTTGTACATACGGAATTGTAAAAAGTTGCTTAGTTAACACTTTTCCAGATATGAAATTTGTATGGCAAGAATTTTGGCCAACCCGGCTCGTTTGAAGAGGCGATTTTGTTCGATGGGTGTTTGGTTTAGGATGAGGAGCTAAATACTTGAAACTCGAGTAAGCTATTTTTTCGTGAACTTATTTTCAACGCTATTTGACGCTAGCAAATATTTTCTTGACGTGTTTATAGATTTACTAAGATTTTAGTTAATCCAGTTTCACTTTTTTGTCAATTTTTTTTGACTTTGTAGCCAATTTTATCGTCTAACTTGCCATTCTATGCATTCGGTTAGGTAGTTTGAAAAATGGTCATGTGGCTTTTTGTCATTTTAGTCAAAGAAAAGTATTATGTAAGCTCAATGAACTTTCTTGTAACGTTAGGATTCTTGTTTAGAACATAGATATTTTTTGAAAATTCCAACGGGTTGAAATAACTATGTGCTGATTGAGTAGCTTTTGAATCAAATGGCTAGAGTTGCCACGAAATCTCATTTAACTCATTCTAGAGAAAAATTAAAATTATCCCAACGTGAGCATTTTTTTTGCATTGAATAATAACAACTGCCATTTCTTTTTGTTTTTAGAGATGAAAACAGCGTAAAACTTTGTTTTTCGATCCTTAGTTTTGAGAGGAAATTACAATTGTTTTTATATTATGCGATATTATGCAATTAATTCACGAAAGCTAAAAAAAAAATTGTTGAAATTTTCTGTACATTTTTCATATTTTGAGTATCCAACAGAAAAACAAATCACCTCAAAAACCTCTAAGTTTCAATAAACATATAATCTTGATTTTTTCCGTTAAAACCAACCCAGCCCGAGAAAACTCGACCGAGTTGCGATATATTTAAATTGGATCTTAATTTAGAACTGCAAGTCATTTATTCAGCGTGCCTATTTGTAATTAAACAAATGATTTTAAAGCGAATCATAAAAAAAATCAGAAATCAGTTAGCTTGAATAAAAATTTAAGCCTGAGAAAAATTTTAGACGTTTCTGAAACAATACAAAAAGCAATCACATATATGTCTCAACTTTTTGAGTTTTTGAGGTCAGCTTCTTTTTTGAATTATTTTACCAGATGCAGTTGATTATTTTCACAAGTCTTTAGCTTGTGCAGATATGAATGAAGTTTCAAATAGTACAGAACTTTTGAAAAAGCTTAAGACTTTTGGGCAAAAAGTCATCTGCTCAAATTACTCGGCTCGTTTTTCTGCTAACTCTTAGCAGGAAATTGTCTGATGCTCAAAAACGTAACAAAAAGCTCAAAATGACTTGAAAAGCAAATTTTTCTTTCCAAGCGACAGCCAGGTATCATTCAATGCAAGCATATCTTTTGATCACATGTTTAATGAAGTCCTTTAACTTAACGGATTTTCGAAAAATACAACGTTTCTAAAGTTTTAAAGTTGTCCTTTTTGATGTTGTTTTCCTCTTCGTTTTTGATTTTGTCGCAGGATCCTTTTGAATCATTTCAATTTTTGCAATTTTCTCTGATAAACATTTCCGTTACTTTTTCAAAAACCGTAACTCAATGAGAACTATTCAATAGTAGTTAATTTTACATGGCATATTTTTGAGTTTCAAGTGGCGATAAGCCTCGCGCCTTGCTTCGCCTGCGTGTTGAAGCTGATCACGTTTATTCCCGAGAGAACAGTCTTACTTTTTTTCGCTTTTTGAGGCTATGTGTCTGTGCACGCGTGTCCGCATGTGTAGGGGGGGGGGTCGAAATTCATCTATAAATTAAAAAGGCCATACCGGTCCAATATGTCTGATAGGCAGTATGGCGATGTTGACGGAGTTTCTTCTCAGTCCAGCCGTCCCCCCAGCACCACCACTCCTACTTGGACATCCCGGGGGGTTCCCCACAGTGCCCGCACCACCTAACAGACAAAAAGAGCAAATAATTCAGTTTGATCGGAGGCTATTCTCATGCGCGAAAACTGTCGGATCGGAGGCTATTCTCATGGCGAAAACTCTCAAACCAATCCTGTCCGAAATGGGAACCGGCTTACTAGCATACGCAACTTATTCCCATATCGGACAGTTTGAAAAGAGCTGATTGGTTCAATAATTAAATTTTCGCGCATTCGACCCTTATATCATCGTGGGTGTGGCCTCTTGCATGCGAGCCGCTTAACATGTGCAATAGTGAGTTTAAGCCAGAGGTAGCTTTCTCATAGAGTAATTTCAGATAAGGTACGCCGTCTGTTCGTCACGCTGTCTTATTTTCGGCCGGATAGATTCGTGCAACTTCTTAGTCTAATAACAATCTTAATCTTACTCTTATATCTCCTAGTCTCAATAGATCTAGTGTTTACTGGTATTCGCGCGTTAGTCTTTGAGCTTGTCCCAAAGGCGAACAACTGTAGTCTATGATTTATTCAAATTGTTCTGGTGCTGAAATTTCAAGTAGTTTCAGCACTTACAAATAATTGCCAGTGTTAGTAGTGGAATATGATTGGTTAGTTAGTAATGGGGGTTAAGAAATTAGACGACAAGCAAATTAGACGGAGGTACTGAAAACGAAATTAGACGGTTTTGTAAAACTGCAATTGTGAGAAAATAGACGAAAGTGAGAGAGATTAAAATTGTTTGCAGACAAACTGCGTGAGAAAAGTAATATTGTTTGCAGACAGTTAAATTTCGGTAGCCAAAAATGCAAAATTTCAAAAAAGTTTCATCGAAATATCGAGGTGGACAAAATCTTAATACCGACGAAGGTTATAGATTTAAAAAAGATAGCAAAACCAAATTTGGTTGTCCTTATTGCTGTGTTATCTCCAATTGCTTCGGAAGATTAATGACAAATTTAGAAATTACAAAAATTATTCGAAAATCAGGCAACCACAGTCACGAACCCGACCTTTTGTACAACGACGAAGAAAATTTTCGCCAAAATATTCTGACCAAAATCTAAAATGATCCGACAAAATCGGTGAAAAATGATTTACGACGAGCAAGTTAAACTGAATCCGGAAATCGGAAATCCACCGGAGTTTCACAAAATTAGCAGCGGGATACTAAAAAACGAACTCGAATTTCGCCAAAACTTCCGATAATTTTACAGAATGGGAAAATAGATGGTATGTGAAGTAAAACGAGCGATAATCAAGATTTTGTGTTACATCAAGATGTTGGATTAGTGCTTTTTTGTTCGCTAAAAAATCTGCAATTTTTGCAAAACCCAAAAAATTTTATAAATTGGATGAAACAAAATTGTTTCATCAAATTTATACAATATCCAGTGTAGTGCAAGATCAAAAAATCCGTCACTTTAGGCTCTGATGTCCGAAAAAACAGAGGAAGCTTACCAAAGTTTGTTGGAAAAAATTGACGAAAAATGTCAAGTTTTTTTGTCGAAAATTTTTGAACCAGGTTTTATTATATCCGATTACGAGACGGGTTTCATCGCCGCAGTGAAAAAATTGATGCCACAAGTCGATCAATTGGGCTGTAATTTTCATTATACTCAAGCAGTTTTCCGAAAAAATCAAATTTTTGGTCTTATTATTGCCTACAGGAATAATGGTCCATTTCAGCTAGGATTTTCTCAAAATTTTCAGCCTAGGATTTTTATCAATCGACCAGGTGATTACAAATTTTGACAATTTAAATCAATCTGGTATATGCCGAAGACTGAAGATTTTCTTCCCAAAAATCGAAATTTTGTCAATTATGTAAAAAAAACATGGATCCAAAAAACTGGAGTTTTTATGTGGAACGTTTATGATAGACCACAAAATCTCGGAACAACAAACGCCTGGTAATCATGGCATGCTTCCTGGAACAGAAAATTTGGAAGAAACCACCCATTTTTATGGGTAGTTGTGGAAAAATTGAAAAAACAGGAAAAAATCACAAAAAAATGTATACTCGAAACTTTCGAAAGGTGAACCTCCACCTCCACAGAAAAAAAAGTGGCGTTTGCTTAATGCTAAAATCCAGCGATTGAAAAACAATTGAGCGGAGAATATTATCAGTTGGGACATTTATTGGAACAATCTAGGCGTTATTTGCCGAAATTTGTTTTTAAAAAAATGAACGTAAATTTTACATGTCAGTTATGCATAATAATTTATTCAATTCAAAACTCTTCTGTAATTTTCGGATTTGACGTTTTATGTTCATTTAAGTTAATTGTTTTGATAGGTAATGTCATTTTATATTCTTTTTGTATTCGTGAAACTTGACTTTTAAGAAAAAATTTTGTTGGCCCTTTCCTTTTCATAGCAGCGACGTCTAAAATGCCAGATCTCTGAAATAAAATACCGTCTAACTGCCTTTTTGTACAATCCGTCTAATTTGCTTATCGTCTAGGCCCCGTTAGTAATATTTTATCGAGATAGTTTTATAATATAATTGGTTTATAACTACAAGTCCAGAACTGGTTCCAATAGAGTTACAAGTGAGTTTGCTTGATTGCAAATGTGACAAAACAAACTCAATTCTAATTGCGCATGCTAATATACTAAGATCTCTACAATGAGAAAAGACCCTAACTCCCCCTGTAGTTTTTTTATCTAATGATTAATTGAAAAAAAACTGTTCTCTTATCAATCAAGATGTGCAGGAGTGCTTAAAGATCAGCTCTTTGCTGTAATCGGGGGGAATCCCTTATACCAGGAAGACTAAATGCCCTTGGTTTATGATAACCAATAAGAATTTTGTATTCAAAAATCTGAAAGAATTAAGCTGGAAATGAGAGAAGCTGAGTTATGGATAATTTTTAGCTAATCAGAGTTGTCAAAAATTGTATCTTCTCGCTATTCGTTGAGCGTTTCAATAGAAAACCGAAAACAAATCGACAGACTGAAATAAAAACTTTCTCCCGGCGGACTGTTTGCTTTAGGCGAATCGGAGCGCTTTTAAATGAACCATTCGTGCCTCAGATCTGCCAGCTCGCAACATTTATCAGCTAAACTTCTGCTCGGACAGTTTTTTCGCTCTTTACACATATACGCAACTTCTTCCAAACTTTTGAATTTTGATTGATTGATAAAGTACCGTGAATAAGAAGTTTTTCACGGGTGCGGCTTTGACAAAGATTTTCAAATTTCTTATAAATCAGCCGTTTAGAGTTTTTGAGTTCTTTCTGAAACCCCAAAATTACCACACTCGCCAGTTTTGTTGCTTTGCAGGCATTTTTTTTCGATGGAATTTTTGACCAAAAAAATGAGTTTATGAGCGCACTCCCCTGTCAAAGTTAGTCATTTTTGGTGATTTTTGTGATTCTTGGGTCATTGAGGGACTAACTGGTCTGCCTGAAAAGGTTATCGTAAACTGGTCCCAAAAGATGACCCTTCGGAAAACAAAACAGCCAAGACTTAGTACGACTTGCCAATTTTTTGGTTCAAATAATCGCTTGTTACGAATTGTCTCTTGTTACGAACTTTCGCTAGCTATGGATTGTCAGCTGTTACAAATTGTTGCTCAAACCACCCTATTACATGATTAGCGTAAAAAAGGTCTCTTTCAATATTTTTTCTACTTTTGTTTCATATATTGTTGAAAGCTCATAAAATGTGATTTATATGTTGATCTAGCTGCAATCAATTATTTCTTCACGCTTCTGCTAGCGCCTACCCGCGCCGAAAACAAGTTAAAAAATATTCAAAAACGTATTTTTTTTGCATTTTTGCTTAGAGTTGCTTTTCAATTTGCTTAACTTCGTCTAAAAAGTCAATAATGAGTAAAAAATGATATTGCTTGAAAAAGTCACAACAGTTGTTTCTCCTTAACAAATAGTTTGAAAAGCTTTTTGCGCTCTGTTTCAGCAATACATGCTCTAAATATATTATTATATCTAATACTGGGCATGTTCCTGCCATCGTGTCATACATTTATTATAGTAGCCTTTAAGCTGACTAGATTTTATGACCAGCCGTTCCATGTTAAAATTCGACCTTTTCCATTTGAGGAAAGCTAAGTAAACAAGACAAAATGCAATTGAATTTACATTTATAACTTTTAATTTACCAGAGTTTGAGTTAGTAGAACTGGCAGGCGCGTGGCTAGTGTATTGCTGTTGTTGTTGTTGCTGCTGCTGTTGTTGTTGTTGTCTATTGTGAGTGCCTCCCCCATGAGTGGTGTCGGGGAGACTGAGTTGGAAAATGAGCCCCCCACTTGTCCCCACCATCAGTTGGTCTCCGTAAGTGGCACAATGAGTCACACAGATGTTCTCGTCTTCTTCTGCAAATCACAAAAACCAGTTTCAACAAAAACTAGTGCCGCTAAAAAACCTTTGTCCTTATATTTCCTATTTTTATCGAGGCAAAATAAAAAACACCGCAAATTTTTTTCTCTGGCGTTATCAAATTGTCTAGAATGGATTACTTTATTTACTTTTATTACCTTATATTTACTTTTTCAACTGCCGTACACCCAGGCGCGGATCTAGGATTTGCTTGAGGGCAAAGTTATTAATAAAAAGAAATTTCGATATATCCCCACCACAAAAATCGAATATACTGGCACCAACAATTTAGCGATACTAGACCTAAAGCGGATGACAACAAATGGTACCGAAAGGGGACCCTTTGGGTGGTCAGAAATTCAAATCCTTGAGGAGAATAAACTCTCCCCATCTACCATTGAAACGGTTGGTGGAATTGTTAAACACTTAGAGAAATTTTTGTTTGGATGCATTCCTTGGCGAGTTTTTCCTCAAAAAAAAATATCACGATCATCGTCGTTACAAAAACATTCTCTTTAAAAACAGTTCTTGAATCCCCTAAATGTGCCATTGCGTATACTTTTGACAGTGGCGATGCATTTTGGATCCTTTTTTTTCCAGGTTTTGTGGCCAGTTAATGAGGGTACTAAAATAGAGTTCCTAAGTGAGTTTTTTGGCTTCATAATTCTTGGTAAAAAAGTAGTCAAAAAATATGTTGATTCCTTTTTTTCCAAATTTTGGTTTAGACAGGGGGCATTTGGAACAAAACTGTCAAATTATAAGCCGAAGAGAAAAATTTTCAAAATACTATTTTTTTTATGTATTGTTTACTGTGATTACATGCCGGTATTTTTTTCAACTGACGAAAAATCACAAAAAAGGGACTACATAGTGTACCAAGACGTGAAAAGAGCGTTGAATTCAGGTTTTTTTCTTCTCAGGATTGTTAAAGTAAAAATAAATACCACAAATAATGGTTACTTTGAGGCAATTGACATACATTCAATAAAATTCCTTTCAAACAGTAATTCAATTGACAAAAGTTTTTTGTTTTGTGTTGTTTTAATTTGTGAAGAAGGAACGGTTTTCTTGATATTTGTCGAGTTGTAACTAACTAATTGGGGCATGATGTTACATGGTTGATACTGCAGTCGTAGTTGTTACTCGCAATATTATGAAAAAATAAGAGGTCATGCGTCTTGTGATTGAACAAGAGCGGCACTAATTTGATTTTTTTGAAGTCTACGTTTCTACGAGGTTGTTGAACAACTGAGGATTCATCTACTCGCTGTGTTTTGTACGTCTTCAATTGCCGTATCTAGTACTTCAGGGTGCAGTACCTCCAAGGCGAAGAGTGCGAGATGAGCAGGTGGCTCGAATGGATCTTGAGTCTTGAGAGGGAAAGGGGGGCTTGAGCGTGGATCCGGGTGAAACTTGGATTCACGAAAAAGAAGTTTTAACAAAGCAAATATTGTTATTAATATACTATATTTATTATATAAATCAAAATGCTGCATGACAATTTCCTGGTTGAATAGGACAAAAGAAATTTTAAATGATTGGCTTGGAAAGCAAGAATTCAAGGGTGCAGGTGTGTGCAGATTTTGATTGCTGTTTAGCGATAGTGTGAAAATTTTACATGGCTGTGAATTTTGGGGTGTAGATAAGCTTAAGTCTGCTGCAAACTTCTGTAAATGACCACTGGCACTGTATCTTGAGTAACACTCGGTTTTCTGGGATTCACTGGCAGAAGACAGCACGCGATGAGGACATCGATCTCGAGTCCGGGGAGTATGTGCCAGTCGGTCATATTCGGAAGTTTGACCTTGAGAGAAGAAAAAAACACTTGATTCGTGAATTTCATTTCCAGTTCCAACAGTTTGGTTTTTTTAGAGTCAAAAGTTTAAAGTTCAATCGCTCAAAAAATTCTCCCAGAACTGGTAGAAGTGAAATTGGTCTATAGTCTGATGGGTCATCGATTTAGGTCAATGATGGGTCATCAGATCTTTTTTCGTCGCGCAAAGTCAATCCGTACCCATTTGAGTCACTATGGTCGCATACTCGTTTGGTGTTGCAGGGGTCGCGAAAAAACGCCCGACTTCTGATCGGGAGCCTAGTAAGAAAAATCGACAATAAATTTAATAGAGGGACAAACTCTGCTGATATATCAAAATAGGACCAAATCTGCCAATGGATTCATAAGACAAAATCTGTCGTCAAGAGGAAACCTGTTTGCACCAAAAACTAGCACGAAAAAACCAGATGCAAAAGTTTAGCTTAACAAAAACAGCTTCCATAAACCTTAAAAACCATCAGAAATCTCCTAGTTTATGCGATTGTTCAGAAAAAACAAGCATATATGTAACAGAAAATAAATTGAAGATTTGAATTTAATCTGATATACATTTTGATTGAAATAAATTAGCTCAAAAATTGATATCGAAGGTTGATTGCAGTGAATTAAAATCTACAATTGCACTGAAATTGGAACATTTAAACAAAAAACGTAAGACAGGATACGAATAAGGGGTTCAACAACACACTAAATTCTCTTTTTAGTGTTTTCCGTATCAAATTGGTAATTTTCATCAATAATTAATTATCATCAATTTCTTGAAAATTGTGCCAGTCGGTCATAATCGGAAGTTTGACCTTGAGAGAAGAAAAAAACACTTGATTTTGGAGTGAAATTTAGTTTTTCAAAATTTCGAATGGAACCTGTCATGCACGATTTTCTCGCGATAACTGAAAATCAGAAAAAGAGAAGTCAGAACAATCGAGTAACAATCGCGGGAAAGTTGCTAAATAAAACGGTGGGAAATTGCTATTCGCAATTTCTGTCACAATAGAACAAGAGTAGAGCTGTCCCATCTAAAACAGAGACGAGAGCATTCCCACGAACTGGATTGTTGTGATTGGAGTACTATTATTAACTGGACCAGAGTGAACCTTCGGTGGAAAGGTGGACAGCTAGAGTGTCCCAATGGTTCACGAGAACTTACAGTCTAGAGAAAAAACTTGTTCTTATTATTAAAACTGACTAACATTAAACTCATTTTAGTTACTTTATTAATTCTTGAGTTGCTTACCGACTTATTTACTTCCTGGTTCTTGAGCGTGCTACAATGTGAGTACTTAATTTAAATTCCTAGAGTGTGTTTTATAATTGTTATGTTGAGGTAAGGCGAGTTTTAGGTTGATCCATCTGAAATGGATCAAAGTTCCACTGTCTAATAAAAAGTAACTTAACGGATTGTTCCAACCCGGTTTTTAACGGCGTTCATGTATTTTGGGTATCTAGAGACCTAAGTATGGGGACGTTTCTAATTCTAGAGTGGGGGGATATTTTAGTAGTAGCCTTTAAGCTGTAACGGGTCGTAGTCTCATGTCACAAACGAACCGAACTGGCTCCGACCGTTCTTGAGGTAGAAAAACACAAGAGATGGTGTCCCTGACCCTTGAGCCAGTGGTTATAGGGCCTATTTTTCTTAAGCCTCATGTGTGACTGCAGTAGACGAATGTTACAAATATTGTTTGAGTAGATTTTAAGGATTCAGTTTTCTTGGGATTCGTTTTCACTGGAATAGAAGTACATTATATATTGTGTCAGAACCACTCTCAGATGAAGCATTGTAAGCACTATTGGATGACGAAGACTGCATCGTGTCGTCTATGCCTCGACCAATCAGAAGCAAGTACGACTTATTCAACGTCATTGTAGAAGTAAAAGTTCTTGCCACACTCTGCATTCGGTTTTTGTTACGTAATGAGGAACTGTTCGCTAGACCTCGGCCTAGAGGCGTAGCCGAGTTGCTTCCGACAGCGGCGCCATTGTTTCCCGAATTTCGCAGAGGTCGTCGGGGAAATCCGAAGTCAAAGTCACTTTTTCTCTTCACTTGGGATTGATACGTGAAAGGGTGTATGAACTTCACCTGAAATGATTGAGGGTTCAATTTACATTGGCAAAATGACGAGCTGGATGTGATATTAAAAAAACAAGTAAATGTGATTCTCAAAGACATGATAGGACAATACAATCTCCATGATATAACTCAAAATTTATGAACCGTAGGACAGAATAAATACCTGTTAATTGTCAATTGCATCGCTGAAATAACATCTTCGCGAATTTTAATCTGGAAGCTAAGACCTTCAGAAAGATCGAAGGTGAATTCCCATAGGTTCCAATATTCATAGGTTCCAAAATAAAAAATCAGTCGCATAAGTTCCAAAATTTATCTTCTTGAATTCTGATTGGTTGAAATTTGAGCCAACGAATTTATGGATTAATTGTTTACTGTTCAACCAGCATAAACTCAAGCTGCAGAACAGTGACTGCCGCAGCCGCGCCAACGTGTTGCGAGCTTGCCACCAAAGGGTAGGATTCTATACGAAATTTAGAGCCGGTTATTGCCGCGAAGCCCACCGGCAACCTTAAGCCGAGACTCGGCTAATTTAGTCTTTTGACCGATTGAAAAGATTTGGAACTTATGCGACTGCTTTTTTATTTTGGAACCTTTGGGACTGATTTTTTATTTTGGAACCTATGAATACGCACCAGATCGAAAAACACCAACAACTTTGCCGCTTGATTCAGCTATTTCGGTGGCGTACCTCACGCTTGAAGGACCGAATGCTTGAAATCAATTTTAGCTTCCTTTGAGCCAATCAGAATTGAGTATTCAAAATATCAAAGTAAATCGCAAAAATCACAAAGTAAGAAAATAAATCCAGGCAGTTAAGGTTAATACTGACCGATTAGATAATAAGCAGATGAGTTTTCAAATATTACCGGATCGAAGGTGGATTGGAACAAATTTAATATTTCAAAGATACCGATTTATGAAAAATGGAAAAACAAACAAAAAATAAAATTTATTAGATCTGCACGAATTGTACAGCTTAAAACATTTTCTGTTTTTTTTTACTTCGATTTTGTGGGAAAGGCATTTAGCCAATAAGTACGCTTAGAAATTTTGATTTGTTGAAATTTTTCAAGCATTCGGTCCTTCAAGCATGAGAACCCTCTCCGCTATTTCGAACTTACAGAAAACTTAAGATATTGATTGGTTGGTCGGTCAACATATGATCAAAAGGCCGTTATTCATCCAACATTTTCGTTATAATTTTGTGATTAGCAAGAGTATTAAAACTATTACTAGAATTTTCTCATTAGGAAACTTCGTTCGCAGAACTCTTCTCGGCTTAACTTTCTAGCATATATTAAGGGGCTAGGTCTTTTACCAGACCTACTTTTTACCAGACCGACCTTTTACCAGAACAAAATGCATTAATTCAATTGAAATAAATTAAATTAGTGGAAAATTTGAAACGGAAGCGGTTACATCAAACAAAACTTCGCTGAGAAACCGTGAAAACATTGTCTTTAACCGGACTAAACGGCGTCATTACATCTGTCAATCAAATTTGTTTATCGAGTCTGGTAAAAGGTCTATGTTGGTCTTGGTAAAAGGTCGGTCCCCATATATTAAGTTCCAGTTACAAACATTGATCCTATGGCGCAAAGTAAACGTCTAAGCTTTGGAGGTGAAAACTCACTGGTTCGAGCTCGGCTAGGAACTATAATTTTGCAAATTGATGTAATTACCGTTTTTGACATGTAAATGTTGCAAAAAAGGTTTATAAATTTAATTTTTGTCCGAATTGTTTTGTTTTATTTCTAGTTTGCGTCAATTAAACAATATCGGCGTCTGGTCTGCTCAAATCGATTTCCCGTGTTGACTTCGATACACAAGAAAGCGTATCACACAATTTCATGCAATTAAAAGGCTTGTCACAAAATTCCATACATGGAAGGGGTAAAAAACGCATATCATAAAATTTCCTGTATGAAAACATCATGATGAGCAATTTTTTTTAAGATGACTAGAACAATTTTCCGAAAAGTTCCAAAATTTTGGGTGAATTTTTAAAATAGCAAAATCACTTTACGCTGAAGCAAACATTCACCGAAAAAAAAATTGCATGCGATTTTGTGTATAACGTACTCCAGGCTGAAATTTTGTACAACTGAATTAAAAGTGACTATGAATTTTTGGGTGAATCGCAGTTAAACAATTTTCATGTTTTTTAATAATAAGATATTTTTTATTCAGTCAAAATATAGGCCACAATTTGAAACCACCAAATTTTTTGGAGTAAATTTTTTTTCTAGCCATATACAGAAAGTTATGGTTTCTAGTTACAATTCTGAGTGAAATTTGATTCATTAATATTCTTGGCAAATCTACAAGTGCAGTTCATTTAATTCATTAAAAATCTTGGAAAAACTACAAATGCAGGTGACTTGTGTGATTCTTACCTTTTAAGATACGGGTTTTCATGCGTAACAGAAAACGATGGTTATTGTGTTTTTGGACTAAACACATGAAACAAAACGAAAATCGATTTTTTGTTTCATAGAAACGTGCTTGTCAAAAATTTGCTGATATAGAAAAATCGTTATGATAAAAAATCGATGAAAAAAATGCTGGTCGTACTGTTTTCATACAATTATTTGTACATACGGAATTGTAAAAAGTTGCTTAGTTAACACTTTTCCAGATATGAAATTTGTATGGCAAGAATTTTGGCCAACCCGGCTCGTTTGAAGAGGCGATTTTGTTCGATGGGTGTTTGGTTTAGGATGAGGAGCTAAATACTTGAAACTCGAGTAAGCTATTTTTTCGTGAACTTATTTTCAACGCTATTTGACGCTAGCAAATATTTTCTTGACGTGTTTATAGATTTACTAAGATTTTAGTTAATCCAGTTTCACTTTTTTGTCAATTTTTTTTGACTTTGTAGCCAATTTTATCGTCTAACTTGCCATTCTATGCATTCGGTTAGGTAGTTTGAAAAATGGTCATGTGGCTTTTTGTCATTTTAGTCAAAGAAAAGTATTATGTAAGCTCAATGAACTTTCTTGTAACGTTAGGATTCTTGTTTAGAACATAGATATTTTTTGAAAATTCCAACGGGTTGAAATAACTATGTGCTGATTGAGTAGCTTTTGAATCAAATGGCTAGAGTTGCCACGAAATCTCATTTAACTCATTCTAGAGAAAAATTAAAATTATCCCAACGTGAGCATTTTTTTTGCATTGAATAATAACAACTGCCATTTCTTTTTGTTTTTAGAGATGAAAACAGCGTAAAACTTTGTTTTTCGATCCTTAGTTTTGAGAGGAAATTACAATTGTTTTTATATTATGAAATTTTTCTAACGAAAAATTTCAATTAATTCACGAAAGCTAAAAAAAAAATTGTTGAAATTTTCTGTACATTTTTCATATTTTGAGTATCCAACAGAAAAACAAATCACCTCAAAAACCTCTAAGTTTCAATAAACATATAATCTTGATTTTTTCCGTTAAAACCAACCCAGCCCGAGAAAACTCGACCGAGTTGCGATATATTTAAATTGGATCTTAATTTAGAACTGCAAGTCATTTATTCAGCGTGCCTATTTGTAATTAAACAAATGATTTTAAAGCGAATCATAAAAAAAATCAGAAATCAGTTAGCTTGAATAAAAATTTAAGCCTGAGAAAAATTTTAGACGTTTCTGAAACAATACAAAAAGCAATCACATATATGTCTCAACTTTTTGAGTTTTTGAGGTCAGCTTCTTTTTTGAATTATTTTACCAGATGCAGTTGATTATTTTCACAAGTCTTTAGCTTGTGCAGATATGAATGAAGTTTCAAATAGTACAGAACTTTTGAAAAAGCTTAAGACTTTTGGGCAAAAAGTCATCTGCTCAAATTACTCGGCTCGTTTTTCTGCTAACTCTTAGCAGGAAATTGTCTGATGCTCAAAAACGTAACAAAAAGCTCAAAATGACTTGAAAAGCAAATTTTTCTTTCCAAGCGACAGCCAGGTATCATTCAATGCAAGCATATCTTTTGATCACATGTTTAATGAAGTCCTTTAACTTAACGGATTTTCGAAAAATACAACGTTTCTAAAGTTTTAAAGTTGTCCTTTTTGATGTTGTTTTCCTCTTCGTTTTTGATTTTGTCGCAGGATCCTTTTGAATCATTTCAATTTTTGCAATTTTCTCTGATAAACATTTCCGTTACTTTTTCAAAAACCGTAACTCAATGAGAACTATTCAATAGTAGTTAATTTTACATGGCATATTTTTGAGTTTCAAGTGGCGATAAGCCTCGCGCCTTGCTTCGCCTGCGTGTTGAAGCTGATCACGTTTATTCCCGAGAGAACAGTCTTACTTTTTTTCGCTTTTTGAGGCTATGTGTCTGTGCACGCGTGTCCGCATGTGTAGGGGGGGGGGGGTCGAAATTCATCTATAAATTAAAAAGGCCATACCGGTCCAATATGTCTGATAGGCAGTATGGCGATGTTGACGGAGTTTCTTCTCAGTCCAGCCGTCCCCCCAGCACCACCACTCCCACTTGGACATCCCGGGGGGTTCCCCACAGTGCCCGCACCACCTAACAGACAAAAAGAGCAAATAATTCAGTTTGATCGGAGGCTATTCTCATGCGCGAAAACTGTCGGATCGGAGGCTATTCTCATGGCGAAAACTCTCAAACCAATCCTGTCCGAAATGGGAACCGGCTTACTAGCATACGCAACTTATTCCCATATCGGACAGTTTGAAAAGAGCTGATTGGTTCAATAATTAAATTTTCGCGCATTCGACCCTTATATCATCGTGGGTGTGGCCTCTTGCATGCGAGCCGCTTAACATGTGCAATAGTGAGTTTAAGCCAGAGGTAGCTTTCTCATAGAGTAATTTCAGATAAGGTACGCCGTCTGTTCGTCACGCTGTCTTATTTTCGGCCGGATAGATTCGTGCAACTTCTTAGTCTAATAACAATCTTAATCTTACTCTTATATCTCCTAGTCTCAATAGATCTAGTGTTTACTGGTATTCGCGCGTTAGTCTTTGAGCTTGTCCCAAAGGCGAACAACTGTAGTCTATGATTTATTCAAATTGTTCTGGTGCTGAAATTTCAAGTAGTTTCAGCACTTACAAATAATTGCCAGTGTTAGTAGTGGAATATGATTGGTTAGTTAGTAATGGGGGTTAAGAAATTAGACGACAAGCAAATTAGACGGAGGTACTGAAAACGAAATTAGACGGTTTTGTAAAACTGCAATTGTGAGAAAATAGACGAAAGTGAGAGAGATTAAAATTGTTTGCAGACAAACTGCGTGAGAAAAGTAATATTGTTTGCAGACAGTTAAATTTCGGTAGCCAAAAATGCAAAATTTCAAAAAAGTTTCATCGAAATATCGAGGTGGACAAAATCTTAATACCGACGAAGGTTATAGATTTAAAAAAGATAGCAAAACCAAATTTGGTTGTCCTTATTGCTGTGTTATCTCCAATTGCTTCGGAAGATTAATGACAAATTTAGAAATTACAAAAATTATTCGAAAATCAGGCAACCACAGTCACGAACCCGACCTTTTGTACAACGACGAAGAAAATTTTCGCCAAAATATTCTGACCAAAATCTAAAATGATCCGACAAAATCGGTGAAAAATGATTTACGACGAGCAAGTTAAACTGAATCCGGAAATCGGAAATCCACCGGAGTTTCACAAAATTAGCAGCGGGATACTAAAAAACGAACTCGAATTTCGCCAAAACTTCCGATAATTTTACAGAATGGGAAAATAGATGGTATGTGAAGTAAAACGAGCGATAATCAAGATTTTGTGTTACATCAAGATGTTGGATTAGTGCTTTTTTGTTCGCTAAAAAATCTGCAATTTTTGCAAAACCCAAAAAATTTTATAAATTGGATGAAACAAAATTGTTTCATCAAATTTATACAATATCCAGTGTAGTGCAAGATCAAAAAATCCGTCACTTTAGGCTCTGATGTCCGAAAAAACAGAGGAAGCTTACCAAAGTTTGTTGGAAAAAATTGACGAAAAATGTCAAGTTTTTTTGTCGAAAATTTTTGAACCAGGTTTTATTATATCCGATTACGAGACGGGTTTCATCGCCGCAGTGAAAAAATTGATGCCACAAGTCGATCAATTGGGCTGTAATTTTCATTATACTCAAGCAGTTTTCCGAAAAAATCAAATTTTTGGTCTTATTATTGCCTACAGGAATAATGGTCCATTTCAGCTAACTTTTCTCAAAATTTTCAGCCTAGGATTTTTATCAATCGACCAGGTGATTACAAATTTTGACAATTTAAATCAATCTGGTATATGCCGAAGACTGAAGATTTTCTTCCCAAAAATCGAAATTTTGTCAATTATGTAAAAAAAACATGGATCCAAAAAACTGGAGTTTTTATGTGGAACGTTTATGATAGACCACAAAATCTCGGAACAACAAACGCCTGGTAATCATGGCATGCTTCCTGGAACAGAAAATTTGGAAGAAACCACCCATTTTTATGGGTAGTTGTGGAAAAATTGAAAAAACAGGAAAAAATCACAAAAAAATGTATACTCGAAACTTTCGAAAGGTGAACCTCCACCTCCACAGAAAAAAAAAGTGGCGTTTGCTTAATGCTAAAATCCAGCGATTGAAAAACAATTGAGCGGAGAATATTATCAGTTGGGACATTTATTGGAACAATCTAGGCGTTATTTGCCGAAATTTGTTTTTAAAAAAATGAACGTAAATTTTACATGTCAGTTATGCATAATAATTTATTCAATTCAAAACTCTTCTGTAATTTTCGGATTTGACGTTTTATGTTCATTTAAGTTAATTGTTTTGATAGGTAATGTCATTTTATATTCTTTTTGTATTCGTGAAACTTGACTTTTAAGAAAAAATTTTGTTGGCCCTTTCCTTTTCATAGCAGCGACGTCTAAAATGCCAGATCTCTGAAATAAAATACCGTCTAACTGCCTTTTTGTACAATCCGTCTAATTTGCTTATCGTCTAGGCCCCGTTAGTAATATTTTATCGAGATAGTTTTATAATATAATTGGTTTATAACTACAAGTCCAGAACTGGTTCCAATAGAGTTACAAGTGAGTTTGCTTGATTGCAAATGTGACAAAACAAACTCAATTCTAATTGCGCATGCTAATATACTAAGATCTCTACAATGAGAAAAGACCCTAACTCCCCCTGTAGTTTTTTTATCTAATGATTAATTGAAAAAAAACTGTTCTCTTATCAATCAAGATGTGCAGGAGTGCTTAAAGATCAGCTCTTTGCTGTAATCGGGGGGAATCCCTTATACCAGGAAGACTAAATGCCCTTGGTTTATGATAACCAATAAGAATTTTGTATTCAAAAATCTGAAAGAATTAAGCTGGAAATGAGAGAAGCTGAGTTATGGATAATTTTTAGCTAATCAGAGTTGTCAAAAATTGTATCTTCTCGCTATTCGTTGAGCGTTTCAATAGAAAACCGAAAACAAATCGACAGACTGAAATAAAAACTTTCTCCCGGCGGACTGTTTGCTTTAGGCGAATCGGAGCGCTTTTAAATGAACCATTCGTGCCTCAGATCTGCCAGCTCGCAACATTTATCAGCTAAACTTCTGCTCGGACAGTTTTTTCGCTCTTTACACATATACGCAACTTCTTCCAAACTTTTGAATTTTGATTGATTGATAAAGTACCGTGAATAAGAAGTTTTTCACGGGTGCGGCTTTGACAAAGATTTTCAAATTTCTTATAAATCAGCCGTTTAGAGTTTTTGAGTTCTTTCTGAAACCCCAAAATTACCACACTCGCCAGTTTTGTTGCTTTGCAGGCATTTTTTTTCGATGGAATTTTTGACCAAAAAAATGAGTTTATGAGCGCACTCCCCTGTCAAAGTTAGTCATTTTTGGTGATTTTTGTGATTCTTGGGTCATTGAGGGACTAACTGGTCTGCCTGAAAAGGTTATCGTAAACTGGTCCCAAAAGATGACCCTTCGGAAAACAAAACAGCCAAGACTTAGTACGACTTGCCAATTTTTTGGTTCAAATAATCGCTTGTTACGAATTGTCTCTTGTTACGAACTTTCGCTAGCTATGGATTGTCAGCTGTTACAAATTGTTGCTCAAACCACCCTATTACATGATTAGCGTAAAAAAGGTCTCTTTCAATATTTTTTCTACTTTTGTTTCATATATTGTTGAAAGCTCATAAAATGTGATTTATATGTTGATCTAGCTGCAATCAATTATTTCTTCACGCTTCTGCTAGCGCCTACCCGCGCCGAAAACAAGTTAAAAAATATTCAAAAACGTATTTTTTTTGCATTTTTGCTTAGAGTTGCTTTTCAATTTGCTTAACTTCGTCTAAAAAGTCAATAATGAGTAAAAAATGATATTGCTTGAAAAAGTCACAACAGTTGTTTCTCCTTAACAAATAGTTTGAAAAGCTTTTTGCGCTCTGTTTCAGCAATACATGCTCTAAATATATTATTATATCTAATACTGGGCATGTTCCTGCCATCGTGTCATACATTTATTATAGTAGCCTTTAAGCTGACTAGATTTTATGACCAGCCGTTCCATGTTAAAATTCGACCTTTTCCATTTGAGGAAAGCTAAGTAAACAAGACAAAATGCAATTGAATTTACATTTATAACTTTTAATTTACCAGAGTTTGAGTTAGTAGAACTGGCAGGCGCGTGGCTAGTGTATTGCTGTTGTTGTTGTTGCTGCTGCTGTTGTTGTTGTTGTCTATTGTGAGTGCCTCCCCCATGAGTGGTGTCGGGGAGACTGAGTTGGAAAATGAGCCCCCCACTTGTCCCCACCATCAGTTGGTCTCCGTAAGTGGCACAATGAGTCACACAGATGTTCTCGTCTTCTTCTGCAAATCACAAAAACCAGTTTCAACAAAAACTAGTGCCGCTAAAAAACCTTTGTCCTTATATTTCCTATTTTTATCGAGGCAAAATAAAAAACACCGCAAATTTTTTTCTCTGGCGTTATCAAATTGTCTAGAATGGATTACTTTATTTACTTTTATTACCTTATATTTACTTTTTCAACTGCCGTACACCCAGGCGCGGATCTAGGATTTGCTTGAGGGCAAAGTTATTAATAAAAAGAAATTTCGATATATCCCCACCACAAAAATCGAATATACTGGCACCAACAATTTAGCGATACTAGACCTAAAGCGGATGACAACAAATGGTACCGAAAGGGGACCCTTTGGGTGGTCAGAAATTCAAATCCTTGAGGAGAATAAACTCTCCCCATCTACCATTGAAACGGTTGGTGGAATTGTTAAACACTTAGAGAAATTTTTGTTTGGATGCATTCCTTGGCGAGTTTTTCCTCAAAAAAATATCGCGATCATCTTCGTTACAAAAACATTCTCTTTAAAAACAGTTCTTGAACCCCCTAAATGTGCCATTGCGTATACTTTTGACAGTGGCGATGCATTTTGGATTCTTTTTTTCCAGGTTTTGTGGCCAGTTAATGAGGGTACTAAAATAGAGTTCGTAAGTGAGTTTTTTTGGCTTCATAATTCTTGGTAAAAAAGTAGTCAAAAAATATGTTGATTCCTTTTTTCTAAATTTTGGTTTAGACAGGGGGCATTTGGAACAAAACTGTCAAATTATAAGCCGAAGAGAAAACTTTTCAAAATACTATTTTTTTATGTATTGTTTACTGTGATTATATGCCGGTATTTTTTCAACTGGCGAAAAGTAACGAAAAAGGGACTAAATAGTGTACCAAGACGTGAAAAGAGCGTTGAATTCAGGTTTTTTTTCTTCTCAGAATTTTTAAAGTAAAAATAAATACCACAAATAATGGTTACTTTGAGGCAATTGACATACCCGCATCCAGTTTCAAGCGTTAATAATCGATTATATTACGATTTTAAAACCAGTCTCACTAAAATTGAGAAACAATAGATTTTAATCAATTAATCATCGATTATAATCTCTTTTTTTTTCAAATCAAATTATAATTAATTATAATCCATTATAATCGATTATTTATTCGTCTATTTTTCCATACAATTATAATCGATTATAATTGATTATAATCCATTATTTTTATTCAAAATTCTTTTTCGTTAGTTTTGCACAAAAATCCATTATAATCGATTATAATTGATTATAATCCCTTTTTTTGTCCATTTTTGTCTTCGAAGTTGCATATAAATTGCTTATATTTTATGCTTTTTGTGGACGTTGGTTCCTATGAAAAATGAGAAAAAATTTTTCAAAATTTTCCATTTAATTCATATTTATAAGTTTTTTTCCATTTCTTCCCCATTAGAGTTGTTTTGTGATGCATATTTTAAGCTTTTATAAACACCAAAACATCAGCAAATTGATTTAGTTTCATGATTGATTCGGAAAAATTATCTTTCATCTACCGCGAGAAACTTTCCAGTCATATGAAAGGATCTCTGTGAAACTTTTGTTTCGTGGTAAAACTTTGTGTTCAGATGAACCAAAGTGTTCAAGAGATCTCTCTTTTAGAGATTTTCTCATTGACACAAAAAAAACCCATAAGATACAATTCGAAAATAGAAAAATTCCGGCAAAATAAGAGATTATAATCGATTATAATTGATTTTAAGGGTTTTTAGTAAGAACTATAATCAATTATAATCGATTATAAGAGATTATAATCTCTTGGAAAATATCACGATTATAATCAATTATAAATCCCTTAAGGACCTAATTTTGGTAATTGTAATCGATTATAATTGTCAAAAAATCATCAAAATAATCCGTTATAATCGATTACTTACGCCTAAACTTGGATGCGGGTACATTCAAAAAAATTCCTTTCAAACAGTAATTCAATTGACAAAAGTTTTTTGTTTTGTGTTGTTTTAATTTGTGAAGAAGGAACGGTTTTCTTGATATTTGTCGAGTTGTAACTAACTAATTGGGGCATGATGTTACATGGTTGATACTGCAGTCGTAGTTGTTACTCGCAATATTATGAAAAAATAAGAGGTCATGCGTCTTGTGATTGAACAAGAGCGGCACTAATTTGATTTTTTTGAAGTCTACGTTTCTACGAGGTTGTTGAACAACTGAGGATTCATCTACTCGCTTTGTTTTGTACGTCTTCAATTGATTTGAGCTCTGTTTTGTTTAGTTTCAATGTCAAATTGAGGACTCTGATAACATTTTGGTGTTTGCCTGGAAAAAGGCATAGTTTTTTTGGGTTACATTTTAGCGTTCTTGCGAAAATTAAACTATGCCGCAGACCAATAAAAAGCAAAAGTTTATTTAACACAAACTTTGGAAAATTACCGCAACGAATACATCGATATAAAACTTTCGGGATAAAATTTTTTAAAAAAACGCTCAAGGTTTGAGCGGTTGTTACAAGGTTCTGAGCAGTTTTGAACGGTTTTGAACAATTTGATTGTTTCTTGCATGGATTTGAGCTGTTTTTGAGCGGTTTGAGCGCAATTGTAAAAAAAAACACTCAAACCGCTGAAATATTGAACTGCTTTTGAGCGTGATCTCGACTAGGGGAGTGAGAATTATGAGAATGGTTGAGTACAAGTAGCTACCTAGGCTGAAAGATCCGTCGTCCAATTGGACAGTGGTGAGGTTGAGACTTCCGGTGGGTGTGAAGTGAGTGAGGTTGTAGAAGTGCACAGTGGGGTTGAATTCACACACGACTATGAGGAGATTGTTGCGTCTGATCATGCTCCGAACACATGTCAAGTTAGAAGGCATGTTCTTGTCCACCACTTGGATGCGACGCTACAATACAAACACTTCTCATTTTAGTCAAAATTAATCAAAATAAAAAAAATGTTTTACATCTTATGATAATGAAGGGTTTTCACGCAGAAAATATCCAGAAGTTATCTCTGTAAATGTCACTTAAACAAATTTAGTACAGCATGGAAAATCAACATTAAAACTACAGATCTGTTGTCAGGTGTCTGTTCACGCTTTTTTTACAAACCCGCCCCTCCCTTCATTCAGTTTTTTATATTGTTAACATTGTTCGCGTTGTTCAGTTCCTCTTGAAAGAGGGTTAATTAACTAATTGCAAATACATTTGGTTCTCAACTGAACTTCAACTTCGTAAAACCAATGGTGTTACCGTAAATGTATGTTTATCTGGTTGGGGATGGTAAAATATCCTAGCTTACTAACGACCTGTTGCTATTTTTATTTTAAAGAAACTACGGCACAAAAAGTTTTGCCAAAACGTATTCTAGAGTTTTAACAGAGCTCGAAAATTGGATATGGTTGAATGGAAAAAGGTCGACAAAGTTTTAATCGTGCAACCTCCCCCAGCACCACGCGGTAAAAAGTTCCTGCAAACCCACCATTCCAGTTTCAATTTAAAGTCAAGTGTATAGGTCAGCCATTTTCACTTCTTCTTTCGACTTATGCTACACTACAATTGATCTCAATTACACTATTACACTGTTTCAATCTAAAATACTGTTCGCAACTAAAATGCATGAAATGATTTTAATATTTCATTATTTTTAAAAGTTTTTTTTCTGCTGTTTCAAGTGGCCTAAATTTAATTAATGTCTCGAACATGAAACAAAGTGTAATTGCTCTGACCAGTTCAGTGAGTGTTTGTACATTGACTATGATTATGTGATCTCCTGAGGCGACGATTAGTTTGTCCCCTGCGGCCACTAAGACACTCTTGATGGCCGAGTTGGACACCCGACAACTGTCCGACACACTCAAACGCATCCCTGAAAAAAAGCAGACTCGTTTTCATTAGAAAAATTACTTAAAGACCATTTATTCACGATGGAAAGAACCAGCATACCAGCTTTACAGCTCATCACGGCGAACCGCTGTTGTGCCACAGCTTAAAATTTAGATGCAATTTTTTTGTTGCTATTTTTTATGGGACTGGGTAATGCTGTCTCACCCTCAAGCAACGAGCACGGATCATGGTGGGCTTCGAACATCCGACTTTTGGATTGAGAGACGCGGCGTAACCACTTCACCACTAGAATTTTCATTGCATTTACCGAAACTATAAATTTACTTCATTTAAAAAAAATTCCACCTTTTTAAACTCAAGCCAGCGGGAAAAACATGAGCTCAAAAACCAATTTGAAGAGATGAATTCTTTTTGAGCCAACCGCAAAAGATCCAGTACAAAAGACATTAATCATGCATCATAACTAGACGTTATATACATCAATCGGTTTTTTTAAGGCTATAGATGCCAGTTTAGAGCTTCGTATAGAATTGCGATTTAGAATTTCGAGTTCAACTAAAAATTAAACTTTTGTTTCGCAAATTTTTGATTGGTATCAATCAATCCGAGCTTCTATTTCTTTTTTTGACACGATTTTTGTAATGCGACAACTTGCAACAAAAGACAACTCTCATTAAAAGACAACTCGCAATATAATCACCGCCGCAGTCGCGCCAACGTGTTGCGAGCTTCCCGCATTGGAGATCTATGAATAAAAACTGATCATAATTGAGTTTCCTTGTCAGTATCCACAAAAGTGAAAACAAATCGATTATATTCAATTAGAAATGGATTATAATATTACTATTTTTAGAGGCAACAAAATCCTTTGGGGGTGAAGGTTTTGTTTAGGTGGGGGGGGGGCGGTGTTTTTAGATGGGGGTGTTCCGGTGTGGAGGTTTTTCAGATGGAAGGGGGTGTTCAGGTGGGGGGGGGGGTTCAGTGGGGTTGGGGTGGGGTCGGGGTGGGTTCAGGTGGGAGAGGGGTCGGGTTCAAATGGGTTGGGGGGGGGGGGTGTTCAGGTGGGGATATAATCGAATTTTTTTTCACTTTTCTTGCCAATGCGGGTTGCCAACAGAGGGTAGGACTTTAAAAAAAATTTAGAGCGGGTTATCGCCGCCGAGTTTTCTCAAAATACATTAGGAAGATTGAGCTCACCTCAGCTTACATTGGAATGACTTGTGAACAGTCTAGTCTGTAAACCCGGATTTTGCCGGCCTTTTTTTCCAAGCTTTCCAAAAATACTGTAAGGACCCCGTTCTATGAAAACTTTTCTGCGCTGCAAATTGATTTTTTAAAAAACAGGCTAAAATGACATTTTGAGCACTTTGTTCAGAAAATTGACCAAAAAATTGCGTTTTTTCGGCGTGCGCTCCCCCTCAAGTTTAGTTAAATTGGCGCGAAAGTTTTTGATATTGGCCAACCAAAATTGGATCTCGGAAAAATTTGGCAGCCAGAATTGAGGGGGAGGGAGGATGTGAGCGGTCACCACCCCCTCGGCACGCTGCTGTGCTCAATTTATGTCCCTGGACAGCACGGGAAAAAGCAAAAATAAAAAAAAATAGTAAAAAAATAATCCAAATTACAATTTTTAAAATGACTGAAAAAATTAAGTAACATAATGCATGAGAAATAGTACAACCCTATAAATCGACAAAAAAGATGGAAACAATTCACAATTTTAGTTCATCAAAGGCTTAATCATGAATTACTTGTTGCCGCTTCGGTTTTTCATTGAATTTCGGAGTTTTGACTCCGTCAATTTGCTCATTCAATCGAACTCGCATTTTCCTCCTAATTTTGTTTTAGATTCCGCTTTTAGGAAGTCAAGAGGAAACATTGATTGACTTCAGATGACAATGAGGGGCTTAAGTGCGACCTTCATAACGTCATAAGTTATTTATTTAATTATAATTGGTAAACAAAAACAAATATTATTTTGATTATTCTAAATTTTTCATTTGGAAAACGTGCGTTTCCGCCCTTGGAACGCGCTTATTATTTATATGGCTTCACTGCAAAACA
This sequence comes from Symsagittifera roscoffensis, assembly GCF_963678635.1. NCBI lineage: Eukaryota > Metazoa > Xenacoelomorpha > Acoela > Convolutidae > Symsagittifera > Symsagittifera roscoffensis. The sequence goes on from NC_087064.1 coordinate 65,524,699, forward strand.
TACTTAAGATAATTGATGCAACTTTATCTGATAAAAATTAAAGGTTTCAAAAAAAGATAAGCAGCAAGTATACTCCTCTGCCCTCAATTTAAATTGGAATGACTATGACTTGTGAACAGTGCATAAAACAGTGCCTTTTTGCTTCAATAGCCTCCATTTTTTTTGTTTTTTTTTGCTCAGTTTTCAAGTGCAAAAACTTAGACATGGGGCAGATCTAGAGTTTTCTCGGGGGGGGGGGGGGGGGGTTTCAAAAAGTAAAAAATGAAGCTTTCTGGGGGCAACCGCCTAGCGGGCTGTGTGTATGTATGCGTAGCTAAGATTGCTTCCTTCTTCCACGAACGCTACTTGGTTGTCTTCGCATGTAAAGCTGTTTTTGCCCAAAAAATTGTATCTTTAAAGATCTTGCAAAAAAAAGGTTATCTTTAAAGGAGGTTATCTTGCAAGATCTTGCAAGAATCTTGCAAGATCTTTTAAAGAGATGCATCCTCTTTAAAAGAATCTTGCAAGATTCTTGCAAGATCTTGCAAGATAACCTCCCATGATCGAATAGGGTGGAGTCTTTGGGTAGTCAGGGGACCGACGCCCGAAGACTAAATTTCCTCTTGTGAAAATGGTAGCTTATTTGCGGCTTGCTAGCTCTTTGATTTGCGGGCCAATATTTTACCGGAGGCTTTGTCGAAACTCGTGATGACGCCGTCTGACCTCCCGCAGAACACTTTGTTAGCACCTGAGCATAGACACGTGATCTCCACTTGCTGTCCCCTCCCCCCGTCCGAAGAGTGGCTCCTGTCATGGCGGTGGCACTCGACGAAGTCGTTGCAGGCCTCGTTCAGTTGATAAGTGAACACTTCTTCTAGATTGAAGTACTCGCCGTCGTCCAGGGCACCAAGAGTACGCACTCTAAAACATTAAGGCTACATAAAGACATTTAACAGCTCTTTTTAATTCAATCTTTCTTTTAATTGTTTCTTAATTTCTAATAAAGAAAGCCTTATTAAAATGACTTTATCTTTAAACTGTAATACAGCAAGTCAGCTTGAAAAAGTTGACAAAATATAACAAGCTTTTTTATGTGTAATTGAACAATGTTGGGCGAAAGCGTTGCATCCACAGAGTTCATGAGAACTTCCACAGAATCGGATATCCTGCATTGACAAAATCGAATTAAGATAATTTTTTATCGAGTCAAGATTTAGATAGACAAAGATGCAAGACACTAAAAGCCATAAAAATCTCTACAGAAACTATTTGAATCCATTTTTTGGGTCGTGAAATTCTACCCTTATTCAATTTTCAAGTTCCATATATTATTTAGCTTTGCTCCAATTGCTGAGCCACAAATTGCGCTCATAAAAAATCTGTCAGAGTTACAAAGATTTTTAGTCACTTGAAAAGTTTTGTTCGTTTCATTCGTTTCCAGAGGATACCTTAGAGATTTTAAAAATCAACGTGTTTTGCGCATTTTTCTCAAGCGAATCAACAAAAAAAACGAAAACTCAATTGACAATTATTAAGTTTGCTCCTAAAAATTACAGGTTGATAGTCTAGTTTTGCTTCAGGTCAACTATCAGAGTTAACTTTGGGTCATTTGCGATACATAACAAACATAAAAAAACACCAGATGTTGAAAAAAAAAATGAAAAAAAAATGTTGAAACATTCTAGGTCTACCAAAACTTGAACTTTGTATGCCTCTCTAATCTTTCGTTTAGGCAAACATACCAGACATTTCAACTTTAAATAAGCGGCGGAACAAGTCTTAAATAAGCGTGGGAACTAAAGTCCCGCAAATCAATTTCTACTGAATAAAAATTTCAAATGCAGTTTTACTGAAAAAAAACAAAGTTCAGTGCGACTCGAAACCCTGACTTAGAGCACAAAGGCAACGGCGTTACTTCCAGGCCAAGTAGAAACGAATTTAGAAATTGCTCAGCTTCAAAAATAAAGCAGGTAAAAAAGCAATTGACATTGCTTACCTGTTCGCAATTACAAGACACTTGCTCTCGCGAGTGTAACAAATTAACTGATTAGCCTTCTTGATAAATTTTTCTACAATTGACTCCTGACAATTGAGACAAGAACGAGTCAAAACATTTGTAATCATTTAGAATGAAGATTTAGTAAAAGAAAATTTAACCTCTTAAACCTAGCTAACTGACAGTTGTAAAAAAGCAATGAACACAGGTAGTGAAAAAAATTATATAAAACATTCCCTTAAAGCTCTTTGAAGTTCATGAACAATTTATGTTTTACTTTTTTGTACCATAATTAACCCAATTTAAGACAACTGGATGAAAAAGTATAACTTTTATTTCGCTGATTAATCTGATAATTTTCTTTCCATTTTGATATTAGAATTCAATCAAATTTTTTGTGTCTAAAGTTTTACTAATGAACTAAAGTTTCACCTTTTGATCGACCTAAATAAACAGCATAAGTAAAGTTGCGAAAAAATACATTTGAACCTGAACAATTATAAATGCGTTTCTCGAAAAAAAACGAAAAAATCACCGCGATCTATATGAGAGTCTGATTTAAATTAATCGACTCTTAGCTATGCTTCATAAAAAAACATAATATAAAAACATATATAAGAGTACTCACTACATTCAAAACCCTCATTTTTAAAATCTACATAGTCTTGTGATACCAAAATTGCTCTCGATTCAATATTCATTCTGTTTTTATATTAAAATTATTCTTAAGCCATTTTTTGTTGTGAGAGATACAGTCTTACTTAAATCTATATATACTAAATGTGTATTTTTTTACTCAGTAACTTGTAGTTTTTGACAACTTCTGCATTTCGAAATGCAACGTTTAACCTTTTTTGAGGTGTATTTTAGATTACAATTTGCCCAATTTTTTGACGAAAGCAAGGTTTTCAAAATAAGGGGACTTGCAGTTACTAAAAAAACGACTGCTTCCAATATCTCTCTTCATCTCCAATGTAATCGTAAATATTTTCTATGTTTTTATTTTTTAGTTTTGCTGCATCAAATGATTGTTTCACGTGACTAACTTTGCGTCTGCAGTGCATATGCAGAGGAAGAAGTTGACAGCTGAGGGGGTCTCCTCCTCGATGCTGCTGCCGGCTGAGAAGCTGCCCTGGTTGAAACTAGTACTACCCCCCTCGTCAAACGATCCATCCGGCACATCTATTCCAAAAAACACACGTTAAAAAATTTAGACTCTTTGGAACCCCCCCCCCCCCACCCCCCCCCCCCCCCCCTCATGAAAAAGGAGGAAATTATTTTCACCTGGTAAAATTTTACCACATGCTTAATTGAATTAGCGCTGTAAAGGAACTGCAACTCTAAAAGGAAAAATTTTCAACTAAATCGTAAGTGATGCGATAATACATTCATGCCATGCATAGGGGTTATTACTGCGATTTGAGTTATGCAGTAACATTCTAATTTTGTACAGATGTATTTAAAAGGGTTCAAGTTTTTTTTTGTTCAAATAAGATGTATTCGAATTTTTTTGAGCAAAAAACCAGATAATTTGCATAAAATTAGTTTTGATCGTATTCAATGAAACGGACAGATTAGGTTGTTACGGAACCCAAAATGACCTACCGGTGCTCTCTTCTGTGCTGTAGAAGCTGGATGACTGCTGATTATGTCGCGAGTAGTTCATATGTTGTGCCCTTCTTCTCGGCATCGAAGAGCCATAGGCAGTCGGGGCACAACTGCTGTCGTTACTACTCTGCTGATTAATCATGCCTGTAGTCGTGGCCGAATTCAGCGGGAAGTTGTCGGGGAAGAAAGCGCCGGAGGAGTTGTTTCGGGTGGCTCCCACTCGGGTCGGGGTGTTTGGGCGAACGTAGCTGGCGCCGACCGAGTGGCTCTCGCGGGCTAGTCGTCTGTGTCGTGGCGAGTAGTGTTCGTAAGTGATGAAGTCTTCGCCCTCACTCGAATCTGAGTCGAATGACATGACTGATATGCGTGGGTTTAGCTGAGGCGGCAGTTGCAGTGTATTCGGACTGAAATTGATAAGCTTAAACTCATCTATTAAAAATTTAAAACTAATTAAATAAAATTTTCAGAGAGCTATGGTCACGAACGTTTTGGTCTTGTTACCTATGAATCCTTTTTTGGAAGATGTCTATATTTATAGATGTAAAAATAAGGAGCAAAAACCGAAAACTTCGAAGATCCCTAATGTTTCACGCGAAACTTTTGAAAAAAAGTAATTTCAATTTAGTGAGATGATATGATTATAATCTGACTTGTGGCTGCTGATTTTGTTAGTGCTTCCACACCAGCTCTGAGACTCTGCCAGTCCCCTAGTGCCCCCACCCCCACCCCCACTCTCCAGTCTGTCCCCATTGGCTGTCAGCTGCTGCTGGGGGAGCTGTGACGTCATCCCTCCTCCTCCTCCTCCTCCCCCACAGGACAGTGTCATATCGGACCTGAAAAACAATCGATTACAAACACTCGAGGTTATATCTAATTGAAGCAAAAACATGTGATCGAATTTTTCAGTAAACTTAAATTTCCGACAAAAACCTCCAGATTAGTGAAAAATGTATAATTTTGAAAGCAGCAAAGATTAACTACAATCAATTAGTTAAAAGTATCAGAAAACTAACTTCGCTCTATTTGTCTCAGAATTTAAATTAAAACAGTCAAAGAGCTCAAAAAGCTAAACGGAGAAGCGTACGTGGTCCAAGTAAACAATCCCCCCCCCCCCCCCCCCCCCTAAATCACAGCAACTTCACATCTGAGAACTTTTTTCCGCTGACATCTGCTGCATTTTAAACCAGCTTTTCCTCAGATATTTTAGTAGTCTAGCTTAGTTTGAAGATTAAAAAACTAAAATCGTTATCAGATAGGAAATTATTTTTAGATGTGAAATCCACAAATCTAGTTTTTGTTCAGAACACAATGCTGAAAACACTCCCTAAAAGTGAAAATAAAAACAATCCGGCTGAACTTTTTTCAATGACACTAGATACGTGTGACCAATTTTTTTCCTCTCCCCCACTTTACATCATGAGCATCAATTTTACGGGGTAAAGGGGGGGGGGGAGGGAGGGGGTGTTTAAAAAGACCCCTAGATCCAATATCTGCGTTGATGTTACCTTGTGTTGTTCTGTTGTGTGCCGCTGACTCCCCTGTGATGATGATGATGGTGGTGGGGTCTGTGATCTCTGCTGCTGTTGGAGGGTGCAGTGGGAAGGGGTGGGGGCATGGCTGGCTCGGAGGATGAGACAGAGCAGTGCTGGATCACTATGGCGTCATTGATGATTCCGTCTGTGTAATAGACTCTGTTCAGCATCGGATTGTTCTGGTGGATATTTTGAAGCTGGAACAATTTTGAATAAAACTACTTGAATAAAACTCATTGAAACTAGTATGCAGAGAACTACATTTTTATCTTAAAACTATATTCTCAGATTTTTTAAAAAAATGCATATTATTCTTTTTCTCAAGACTGGATTTTATTAGTTTCATTTCGTTGTTCACATTGAATTTCCGCTAATGAAAACCTATATATGACAGATGAAACGCATCAAAATAATTCCACGTTTTTTGGTAATCGAATTTAACAATTTTGGCTCTGGAGTTTTGGCTAACAACAAACAAGAATTCAAGTACCGCATTACAATGCATCAAAAAAAAGCATGTAGTTCTTAAACAAGGGCACAACAGCGGTTCGCCGTGATGAGCTGTACAGCTCTTGTGTTGGTCCTTTCCCCCGTGGATAAATGGTCTTAAAAAAACATTTTGGACGTTTTACGATGCTAGTATCTGATTTACCTGTACAATGATGCTGTAAGTGTCATAGGAGGCGATGATGAAGACGAGTTGGCCGTCGTTGGCAGTGAGAACTTTGAACTTGTCTCTCAAATCGTCAATCTCCGCATCCAGCGCCAGGGGAATAGACTAAACACCAACAACAGTAAAAATCAAAGTTCCAAACAAGTTGAAGTCATTCCGGTATTCTGTAAGTTTTCGGTTAAGTACGTTTTTAACGGTAAAAAAAAAGAAAATTGAAAAAACTATAAATCGAATTTTCGTGATCGGTACATTCTGTGCTACCTGCAAAACGTCTCGCTACTCTTTTGACGTTATGAAACGTATGAAAATTTTGTTTCTGATGGCAAACTGAGTATTTTTGATTAGGGGGTTGACCGAAAAGGGTTATTACTAAAAATTTGATGTTAACTATATATTCCTTAATAAACTTAATTCAGCATTTATTTAATTGGCGTGATTGGTTGTGGAAAAAAAAGTTAGCATACCTTGACAAATTCGGGAACGACTAGGTGAGAGGAGGGTCCGACTTTGTTACTCAGTTCTGCAAACACACTCTCCCACTGGCTCCGAACCAAGGAGTTCTGGAACACCACGATCACAGTCTCCATTCCAGCTCTAGACGAAAAAAAAAGAGACACTTAGATGCCAGATCAACACCCAATCATAATCGACGATCAAATTTTTGCCAATCACAGTCTCATACGTTCTTCAAAAATTTTGAATATTTTTGAAATTTCGAATCAATTAAAACTGCATAAAAGAATTTTTCGTCACAGTAGGGTCAAGTAAGACGCAGGGCCCCAAAATTCAACAACAAAAATTTTTAATTAACCACGCAAAGTAATTCTTCATAAACAACTTTAGTGCTCGTGGAAATTTTTTTTCAATAAAGCAGCAAAACTAGTAGCTAATTCGAGCAACAACAGCCAACTGAAAAATGTAATGAACGTAAGGAAACAGAATTTTTGAAAAAAAAAATTAGCTGATTTTCAAAGATAACAAATGTATGCCATTAAAGCTCTTTGAATTTCACGAACAATTTTTGATATGTGCTTTTTAAATAAAAATAACCCAATTTGAGAAAACTGGATCAATAAGTAAGATTTTTATTTCGCTGGGAAATCCGCAAAATAAAGTTGATTTTCGAAACAAGAATTTGATCACGTTTTTCGTGACCTTTACATAATGCTCTTCGATAGTGGAGTTTGCCTTCATTTAAGAAATGCACTGAATTTAGCAAAGAAATCAAACGTCAAACCCCGAACAAGTAAATTTGAGCCTGATCAAATTTTAAGACTTTTCTTGAGCAAAAAATCATCACTAGGTTCAAGACTCTTAAAAATTGGTGTCTAAAGTGATGAGGTGGGTAGGGGGTCTCACGGAGTGTCGATGAGGATCTGGATCCTGGCGCTGGTGGCGTCCAGAGAGTAGAAGCTCTTCAGCTCCTGAAGCTGTCTGCTGATTTCACTCTGTGTCTTTCTCACCTGCGCCACCAGGCCCTGAAGAGAAAGAAACAACACAATAATTTAATTAGAAATAGTTTTAACTACAACCAAGTTTTAAAAGAGTTCGGTACTTGGAGATCTTTGCTGTGCTTACTAAAGCTGATGTGGTCTATATAAATGTTTAAAATAGCTATGGGCACAAGCTTTGGGTCCCCTTTCTTCAGCAATATAGGAGATAGTACAAGGGAAACGGGTGAATAATCACAATAAATTGCTTCCAAGTGAGGTCAATGAATAATCAAATGTAGAAACTTAGATTTGTTTAAATAAAAATGTTATTTGAGAGAGCACTATAATATTTTAATATATATAGCCTGTTTTCAGGCGTCTCAGAGCGAGAATCGTTAACCTTTTTCTTAAAAGTTCTTTTGGGTTTTCCTATGTGCGGCTTGTTGTTAAGAGATCAGATTAAATGGAATACTGCAGAAAAGAAGACTAGGAGCACCTCCTGTGGCATGTAGAGGGAGTCGGCGATGGTCATGATCTCGTTGAGTCGGCCGAGGTCCTGTTCCAGTCTCTGGATAGAGCTCTTGTCCTGCCTCACCTGCTGGCTATCACTCTCCGCTATCTCGCAGTCTCTGATCAGACACTTCCAACACACTCTGTACCGCATGAACGGGTCTATCCCAGACACTGATGCACTAAACACAGCAGGCACAGTTAGTGACGACATGCTTGAGACATATAATGAATGAGTATCGGAGGATCCCTTTTTCAATAAGACCCAGCTTGAGGTGTTCTAGTTATTTTTGGACCGACTCGACCCAAATACCGCATGAACGGGTCTATACCAGACGCTGACGCACTAAACACAACCAGAGAAATGCGATTAAAAACAGTTAATTTCTTAAATACCAACCTGTACAACAAAATTTTAATTGAGAACAAAAAGTTTTGATATTATTATTGAAACTAATTTGGGTGTCTATATGACAGACAACAAATGAGTGAACACTTTCATATAAATCCAGGGTCAGATCTAGGATTTTCTCAAGGGGACAATTTTCAAAAAAAATTGAAAATTTTGTCGACTTTTTTTAGGACCAAATTGACTTTCTGAGCCCTGTAAAGACCATTTTTTGACAAAATTTTGTGTGCCTCAGGCAAGTTTTTGAAAATAAGACAGGCCAAAAAAGCCGTTTTTGGGTGCTTTTGGAAAATGTTGACTGAAATCCGCGTTTTTTTTGGTGCGCGCTTCCCTCTCAAAATGAGTAAATACAGTACAGTGCTGATTTAAATTAACCGGATAAAACGCGTTAAACTTGAAATTTAAAACGCGTTTTTCTCAAATTGGGTTGAGTTTAGGTGAAAACTTATCGAGACAAAACTTGCTTAAAATTTTAGCAGAATTAATATGGTGTAATTTGTTTTGCGAAATTCGGGCCCAAAATTTTACCACAAAAATGGGTCATTTTGGTTTTTCTTATTTAATCAAAAATTACGCCAAAAAATACCCAGTTGATCACAGACATAATTATATCAACGTGAGCTCCTTACGTAGCCCAACAAACTTCAATAAGGGTATATTCTCCAAAACATTGTATAAGTTAATTTATTTTTGTTTGATAGAAAAAAAAGGTCGTTTTTACTAAGAAAAATACCAGCTAGTTATTTAAAAACAATTTTTAAACAATTTGCAAATTTTTTTGGAGAATACACGCTTCTTAATGTTTGTTGAACTACGTAAGGAGATCACTTTGAAATAATTATGTCTGTGATCGACTGGGTAATTTTTGAATAACTAAGAAAAACCAAAATGACCCATTTTTGGGGTAAAATTTTGTGCCCGAATTTCGCAAAACAAATTACACCATTTTATGAAAGTTTTGTCTTCATAAGTTTTCACCTAAACTCAACCCTATTAGAGAAAAACGCGTTTTAAATTTGAAGTTTAGCTCGTTTTGTCCGGTTAATTTAAATCGGCACTGTATTGAATATTGGCGCCAAAGGCGCCTTTAGAAAAATTTTAGTCCGTCAGCCAAAAATGGATATCAGCCAAAAATTTCGAAAATTCTGTTGACCTTTTTTTAGGTCAAACCAAATTGATTTTCGAGCTCTCTCAAAGCACTAAAAATTTGGCCCTGTGTTTTGGCCCTAATTTCTGCGCCGCAAGCAAAATTTTGAAAAAACAGGCCAACAAAAAGCGTTTTTAAGCCTTTTTTGAAAAATGTTGACCAAAAAATAGTGTTTTTTTTTGGCGCGCGCTTCCCCCTCAAAATTAATAAATGTTATGTTTGTCTCACAATAGTACAAAGGGGGAAACTTTGGGGTCGAGTCCTTTAGGAGGATGGGGGGTGGAGGGGGGTTAATAATTATTTTGGAAAAAGAAAAAAAAAGAGTAGGTATATGTCTTACAAACTGGATCCTCTTTTGGAGAGTGACCTCTTGGTCTTGGATGCCAGACACATGACTGCATCGTTGAACAGCAGCAGGATCCGATTTTTCTTCACCAACATATTCTTCTAAACAGTCCAGCAAAATTAAATCGTTTTTTTTTTAAAATTCTGAACAAACTCAGTAGCGGGTTTAGAGGGGGGGGGGGGGGGATGCTTTCCTTGTCAAGGATGCGACCCCTGACGACCCAAAGATTATATTTTAAGGCATAAATTTTTGGCTGACCAATTTTAAATTAGTTCTAGTGGCTCCTTAGGCGCCAATATATTTTAATTTTGAGGGGCGAGCGCGCCAAAAAAACGCAATTCAAAATTTTTCAAAAAATCGACAGACAATATAGATTTTTTTTTAAAGTTTGCCTCCCATTCAAATCAACCTATGACCAGAATTTATTTCTACAAAATGAATATTAGGTATGGTTAAGTTTTAAGGAAGTCGAACAAAAAAAATCGTATGAAGCTCTGACTTTTGTCGTCTTTTGTGCAAGTTAATTTAATTTGAATTTATAAAAATCAATAAATCAATTTCTAAAAAACGAAATTTGAGCGGTATTGAAATTTAGTTTTCCTGAAACTGAAACAAAAAAATCAACACGACTTCAACAAGTATCTTCAGTTTCTTCAAAACACTTAAAAAACCTGGCAATTTGAATTTTCAGGTTTGAAGGAAAAATTTACATTAATTCAAAGCTATTTGAATTGATATGGTTGAAGTTACTCAATTTGAGAAAACTGGAAGACAGTAATTTTTTATTGAGCTCTACAAACGGAAACTATTTTGGAAATATGAAGTCATCCGAGCCACCGAAACACCCATTTAAAACAACTTAACGATATAAAGCTATGAAACAAAGGTATTTTTGATGTCAGAGTAAATAGGTGAGGTTGCACAGGCGAAATGTCGTTTTTTAGAAAAAAATAGTTTGAAAATGCTCGAAAACATGTTTTTCGGTATATTTTCTAAAGCGCAACAGTTTTGGAATGAATCATGTGTATTTAGGTTTTTCAAGAAAGCGCAGGAAAAGCAGGAAATAAAAAAACTTGATGAAAACTGAAATGTTTGAATGAAAACCCGCCGTTGAAAAAATCGTAATTGAATGAAAAAAAATCCTAATTAAGCATTGACAAGCCGCGATAGACTTCAAGCCTTTAAAAAAATTGTATCCATGCTACTACATGGACCAATCTGCAAATCTGCTTACGTTTTCTCATTGAAATTGTTAAATACCAATTTGTCAACTGGTATCATTTTTTTCATAAAACATTTAAGAAAAGTACCAATGCTGCTAGTAGGGGAAATTTTCACGGCCGATTAACTGTTCTGCTCTTCACGGCCGTAAGCAAATAGTTAAAATTTGTATCGAAGCTGATTTTGTAGAAAACTTTTGACAACTGATTAGATTTTTTGCTTTTCAAGATCGATGATAAAAAGTTAAGAATGGTTGTATGCCATTGTAGAAAATATTGTCATGACCGACTATATTTTTTGTTATAAGCGACCGGTTGCTAGAAGTTTATCCCTGCTGCTATTTTAGAAAACTTTAAGCAACCGATTTTTACCGATTAATAGGTAAAATGTAGTGTATTTTTTTGATAACAAGTTTTCTTCACATAATTTTTCTTGTTTTGCAAAAAATATTGCAGTGTTCAAAACACGTTTTTTTTAATGATAGAAAAAAAACTCATTGCGATCTACTATCCTCGTTTAATACAATTCTCGGCATAAAAATAACCATTTTAAATATTTCATTTCTTTCAGAAGGACTGCAATTTCTGTTGAAAATTGAAGCAGAGTCTGAGTCTGTATTTTAGTCACCTATCGTAAACTGTTTTCGTATTTTCTTTGAATCATACAATTTTGTAATTTGGTTCTCGCTGGGACAAATGGATTGCCTTGTTTGCAATTAGACATACTATAACATCGTCTGCCATTTTGGGCAGTAAGCCCCATAGCATTCCAAATTTCAAAGTATTAAAAACACAGTGAGCCCGTAGTAAAAAAAACAGTAAGCCCCAGAGCATTTCAAACTTCAAAAAGGATAGGGTGACACAGAAGTAATCAGTTATCATTATAAAGTGTTCAAATCATGACAACTAATCATTAAAATGGTTTTTGTGGTGCCTTTTGCTGCGTAAGCAACAAATGAAAGAAAGCAAAAATTAAGATCATACCCGAAAACAAAATTTTTCCTGTTGCTGTGCAAGTATGTATCACAAAATGTTACGACCACCTTCATAAAAAAGAATACAAAAAATTATCCTTTTCTCAAATTAGGGTTTTTTTGTGCGTGGCGTGACGAAAAACTACACAAACGTGTAGAAAGGTAGAGCATCAGGAATAATTACAAAAGCTATCTTCAAAAAATTAATGACAAAAAATTGAAAAAATTTCGGCAAAAAAAAAGATTTCCCATATTTTTTGTTTTATATAATTTGCGCAATAAATTTTTTATATTTTTAGGACTGCTATTTTTGTTAATGATTGCGGTTTTTGTTCCGACTTTCCTAACGAAAGAAATGGAATATTTGTGCTCGGGTTGAGTTTTTTTCTTTCTTCAGACAAATTTCGACTTTTTAACTGGCCATTTTTGGTGGGATTTTTTTATCATTCAAAAGGTATTGTTGTCCTGGGCTTATATTTCAAAAGGTATTTCACCTGTGATCATTTTTCGTAAATTTATGGGGGTTCAAAGATTGCCATCTCGGCCGATTTGGGACAATTAACGCGCGATATATTTTGGCGTAAGCGGAGATTTAATCCGTCTTAGAAGTTGTTTAAAATTGGTTGAAGGAAGCTTATTTGCCTTAATTGATTTTTCACTAGGAACGAAGTCAATCACGTTTTTCTTCATATAGCGTGCTGGGGGATGATTTTCGCTAAAATTTCAAATTAGAAAAAAATATATACTTTTTTTACGTTTAACGTTTCTTGTTATGACTGCTCCATAGACTTTAAAAGGCAGTCGGAACATTTAGTGCTTCGCCCTGAAATCGAAAAAGTTTTTTTTTCAAATAAAAGTGGCAACAAATAGAATATCGGCCTATAAACAAAAGTTTTATTTGTTTCTTGAATCAGTAATTCTCTTATCAAGTAAGTTGCTTTAATCACTGCATGGTTTTTAATTTTGGAATTTGGAAAAATTTTGTTAAAATATGCATTGAACTACTTGGATTACTAAGTTGGCTAATTATGCAAGAATTGCTACTCGGATAGACGTACACGAAGAGATCCCTGAACAAACCAAAAGCGTTTGGTTGCTTTATGATAGTTTTTGTTTATCCAATTAATTAGTTTTGCATGTATCTCATCGCCAATAGACACGCCAATTGGCAAAAATGTTTTTCTGTCCACCACTCACTATAGCAATTTCATCAGTGGCATACGCAGAAAAGTTTTTAGAGGGGGCAGTTTTTCAAAAACTTTTGCCAACCTTTTTTTTTTAGGTCGAACAATTTAAATTTCCGAGCTCTCCGAAAATACTATACGGTCCATTTTCTGTCAAAAATTTTCTGCGCCGCAGGCGAAGTTAAAAAAAAACAGATTACAAAGGCGTTTTAAGGCCCTTTTTGGAAAATTTTGACAAAGAAATTGCGTTTTTTTTTCGGCGCGCATTTCGCCCTCATAATTAATCTTATTGTCGCCAAAGGTACCTTCAGAAAAATTTTGAGATTGGTTAGGAAAAATTGGAAAACTATACCAAAGAGGAGACCGGTTTGGAAAAATTTGGCAACAAGCAATGAGGGAAGGGCGGTTGCCCCCCCCCCCCTTTGGCACACTACTGAATATCATACAAAAAAAGCGAAAGTTACGAATCAGGAGTTACTATAAAGCTTCATAGCAAAATGTATGTCCTCCAATTGTACGATAATGAGAAAAAACAAGACTGCTCGTATATCAGGGCAAAGCCCTGAATGTTCTGACTGTCCCTTAATTCATATCGAATAGTTTTTGGGAAAAGAAAATATTGAAAGCCTATACATTTTGGACAATATCAAAGTGTAAAATTAAAATTTTGAGTCGTTCGAAATTAATACGACCAATTAGTTAGCCTCAATTCAACATGGAACGGTAGGTTGTGGGGGATAATTCGCCACGCATAAATAATTCGCGTTACGCTCTCAGCATTATAAATAAATTCTTCAAAGCGCGCATAATTTAGTCCAGAGTATGGCCAATTTGGCAATTTTCAAAACCCCAAAGTTTTACAAATGATGATCTGTGGTGAAATATCTTTTTACTTTTGAGCTCAAGAAATCAATATCTTCAATGGGGCATAAAAAAATTTTTCTTGAAAATTACTATTTCAATCGGCGAAAATTGACTGAATAAAAAATTCACACCGAGCATAAATATTCCGTTATCTTCGAAAGTCGCAACAATTATCACCAATAAACCAAATATACGGGTTAATAGACGCACGTGTTTAAATATGTACCCTTTTTGCGATATCATATAAAAATTGCGGAAGTTACAAATCACGAGCTGCTTCAAAATTTCATGATAATTTATGTCACAACTATTTATACTTTTTTATACATCAGTTATTGCCAATCGACTTGCTAATGGACACACAGGTTTATCAGTGTACTACTCGTGCGATATCAAATAGCAGTTGCGGAAGTTACAAAACAAGAGCTGCTTTAAAGTTTCATGGCACCGTGCAATTTTTTCAATTATACACTTTGATAAGTCTGTTATCGCCAAGAGTGATAAGTCTGTTATAAGCAAACACAAATGCTTATCGGCGTAATTGTGATATCACAAATAAAAAGCTGCTTTGAAGTTCCATTGATCCGAGTTTCGAAAAAAGTGACAAACAATTTGTGCTCTGATAAATTTTTCTCCGGAAGCAAATCAAAATGCTGACTAGAGTTGTTGGTTACTAGAGTTTTGCACTATCCAAAAATTCTTTTTGTCTAAAAAGGTAAGCAAAAAAACCATCTGCAAACGGTTGTGCTAAACTTTTGGGGAATTAGATTTAGGAATACTTTGACTATTATAACTCAGGACAAGTAACGAGCAATATACTTTGTCCGATTAAAACGTAATCGGCAAATTAAAACATCGCCAGCCGATAGTTGGAAAAGAGTAGTAAGTGCAAAGAATCAGAGAAAAAACTGACTTATTTTAAAAAAATAAATGCTTTTTACGCTCCTTGAATTTCATTAAAAAAATTTCAGCTGGTGTTTTTTGATACAAATGAACCCAATTTGTGAAAAATAGATCTGGATCAAAATAAAAGCTTTCAATTCCGCTCGGGAATCTGAACATTAAAGTCAAGTTTCGAAACAAGAAGTTGATTACGTTTTTGTGATTTTTGCACTTTTGCTTTTCAATAGTGGAGTTAACTATTCTTATTGGATAGAAATGAACTGAAGTTGAGCGTGAAAAAAAATTAATACTTTTCTGAAAAAAAGTTACCAAGAAATATATACTTAAAAGCTTTCCTTGCGTGATTACTTTCAATCAGTCGAATTTTGATTGAGGCAAATAATTGGATATTTTTGATCACTTACGAGACGCAGAATATATCACTTTTTAGTTTAAATGGTGCGTGGATAATAAAATTATTAATTAAACTGCATTTTTTTACCTATGTTTAACAAACTTTGAGATAAAAATGGTTTTGATTTACATTAAAGGACAGTCGAAACACTCAAGTTTTTGATCTTATGTCAGCAGTTTTGTTGTTGTTTTTTCTTTATTGTTCTGAACTGAGAAGAAATTGAAAAATATAAGCTTTTACGCGTATCTATGATGTCGAAAGCGTAACACAAATTTTTTTCTCACAACCAAAATTGTTCTGAATTGAACCCCGGCCACATAAGTTCCCATTTGTAACACCTAGTTGTTGATATTGGCGGTCCAAAAATTGTGTTTTGTTAAATTTTCTTCATCAGAAACCATTGGAGACCAATGAAAGGGCAGTCGGAACATGCAAGGTTTTGCCATGATACACGAGGAGTCAAATGCTACAGTGAAATTTCCAAATAAGTGAATACTTTCAAGAACACTTTTATATGGGAGTTAGGTTAGAAAAAAAAGAAGGTTTGTATTAGCACACTAAGTTGATTGACATAACGCTTTGCATATGGAGTGATTTTTAATGCAAACGAAGACCTTTTCTAGAGGATTGATCATAGCGCCACTAGTTTTTACGCACGAGCTGTTTTTGCGTCGCGTGTGTAAGCGTGCGTCGGTTTGTGACTAACCATTTCGGTGACGAAGTCGTGTCGGATGAGTCGTCTGTCGTGTGACTTCAGGAACGAGTTCAGTCCATCCACCACGTGTTCCAACTCCTGCAGCAGTGACTCATTTGTGGGCATGTCCTTCAGACAAGACGAGTCCTAAAACACACAACGAAACAAAATTATGAAACTGTCAATCATCACGAGGCACTTAGAATAGTGGTAAGGCGTTCTCTTCTAATAGCTCTTCTGCAATTCACAGGAAAAAAAACAACAAGATGCTGACGATGATGATGATTAATATTAAAAACAACTTTCACATCGGAATTTTGCCTCTAAATTCAGATAAAAAATCTGAAATAGCACGAGAAAGAAGATGATAATGACAATGATGATCATTAATGATAAAATCAATAACAATACGAATTTTTTTCTCCGAGCTCTGTTCATATAAGAAACACCAAAAACGAACAGTTTGAACCAACCTAACAAGAACTCAATGATTACTTGGCTCTTTTCCAGTTCCCCCTTTGATTTTTTCGAAAATTTAATATATGAAAACTTTTTAAAATGACTTTTCATGTTATAAACTGCAATAAAACGTGTCAGAGTGAACAGGTGAACAAATTTTCACAAAATTTCTTACATGCAAAATGCCGTAAGAACAATTTTTGAACAATTTTATTTTGGGGGGGGGGGGTTGGGGGGGGGGGGGGTGTGGGAAACTGGAAAAGAGCCGATTACTTTAGACAAAGTTCTTAAAAAGTGCCCAAAACTTAATCTTTGTTCTTAAAACATTTTCAAAAAAATAGAAAAAGCAAACAAGAAAATGAAAATGAACTCAAAACTAAAAACAAGGAACTGATTTTTGTTCGCCCTAGCTAGTCATAAAAGCACACCTGTTCGTTCATGAGACTGGCTAGACTCCTGATGACCTCTTGTGCTTCTAGAAGATTCTGTCTGTCTGGACAGTCGCTCCTCATCTCACTCAAAAGATCCTAAAAAAAGAAAGAAATCTTCGAGGCAAAACTCTTTTCATGTCAACGCCCACCCCCCTCCCTCTGTTATAGGCAACCCAATGACCTCCGCCTTGGACTGTTTGGTTGAAGTGGTGGTGAAGTGGTTACGTATCTGCCTCTCAATCGAAAGGTCGGATGTTCGAGGCCCACCATGATCCATGTACATTGCTTGAGGTTGAGGCAACATTACACAGTCCAGAAAAATAACTGAAAAAATGAACATGGATATCTTAACCAGGGGCACAACAGTGACTCTCCGTTATGAGCTAATTTGCTCGTATGTTGGCCCTTTCCCTTGTGGAGAAATTGTTTTGTTTCTGATAAATTTTGTAAAAATCGAATAGCATATAACTTGTTTGAAAATCATAATTTTTTTCTAAAAGAAACTGGACGTAGCAAAATATAAAGGTAAGTTTCAAAGATAAAAGTTTTCGTCGCTTAAACCTATGATATCAGATTTGGCAGCATAGTTATTCAGAAAACTCGGTTGAAAACAGAAAATTATGAAGAAGAGTTTCACCGATTTTTATTTTCGATTGAACCCAAAAAACCCAGGTTTGTAATGGTGGTTCTCGAGAGAAGTAATTTCTCAGAAGTAAAACTAAAATTTTGAATTTTCGCGGGTCTCAGCTTTTTGGGTCGAAAAAAATTATGCATACTAATGTATGCATAAAAACTTCACACAAACAAATCTTTGAGTTGAACTCAACCCAAAATTTCAGATATGGGAGGGTCTTTTTTGGTAAAACTCATAAAATTTAGAAACAAAACACTCAAAAAAACAAAAAAGAGTTTTCGAGAACGATAACTCTTAGTTTAAAAAAATTGAGAGTGGCCGTTAATGCAGGATGGCTTACCTCTACCGGTTATCTCCATTGAACCCCCAATCTCAGTTTTGGGAGGTTAGTTTTTGAGAAAACTTTTAAAATTTTCAAAAAAAGGCCAAAAAAATCAAAAATTTGACTGTTGCGAGGGCCACCATTTTAATGTTAAAAACAGTTTGTGGTAGTCGCTTATGGAGAAGAGCCTTTTAAATCTGTAATCTTTTTTTGAAACAAAAATTTCAGATTTGGTATGTTAGTTTTTGAGAAAACAAAAAAAAGTAATCAGTCAATTATTTCCCCCACAGACTTTTTCGAAGGCTGCAGACAAAAGTACAGCCAAAAGAGACCAGGTGAGCATGTAAGCGCACAATAAAAAAGGCAGTCTTTGTAGGGTTACCCTTTTTTTGTTACCCCTTTTTAAAAATCGGTGGAAGGGTTTTTGAGGAAAAAAATTTTTTTTTTGCTAAAATTATTAAAATTTTCTCATATACTTTCATAGTACCTGCTTTTATCAAACAAAAATTTTAGGCAAACATGCCAAAAAGGACATTTGAAATTCAAATTGGTAACTGGAAACAACTTACGTAGCGGAAACAAGGCAGACAATCTTTGAGCAGACATCAGTTAGCCGAAAAAAATTATTACGTAGAAAACTAGGAAAAGTTTCAAGTCCCCCTGAAACTACCCTGTAGTAACTACTACCACCCAGCCACTAATTAAATTTGAATTTTCATGAAGTTGAGTATATCAGCTGCCTAACAGCATCACAAGAGATTTAACTGATTTTTAAACCCGAAAAAAAATTATCCGAAAACAGTCTACATTCCGATTTGATAACGCTACGCTTATCCGCTAAATAGTTCTTTATAGAGGTGGCAATTCTTATCTAGACCAAAGGGGGTAGTTAACAAGATCCAACACCTTCCCGCAAGCGTAACAAACTGTTTTAAAGCAGATGTAAAATGTTTTAAAATCATCAAAAAACTTAACTGCACTTTTACAAGCCTATCACCAGACTTTATCGGTTGTAGGAGAAAGCGGCGTGTCACTTCGACCTAAGCATTTTCGTCTTTCCTCATTAGAGACTAGGGATTTAAGTATGAAATTACAACAGTTCATTTGTGTAGCCACATTAAAACCTCCTAAATCAGAAACATCCCTTAATAGGACAATCCAATAAATGTGATATAAATTGTATTGGCAACTAATCTAAAAGCACTTATTTTAAATGGGTAAAAAGCTTTTAAATTGGACCGGGATAGACCTTATTTTGTTCACACTGGGTTTTCAATCAAATGTATTTGTAAAGCTTTTTTTGTGGCTTTGATACAAACTTCCCAGCTAGAAATGAAAGAGGTGATTGGCAAAATTATCAAGTGGGCTTAGGGCTGTTGCTAGTAATGGTTAGTAATAGGGAATGCGCACTAAAGCCATAAAAGGTATGTGACTATAGTGGTTGCGATTGCTAACCGAACTAAAACTATATTGGAGAAAGTGATTTGATTTATAGCATATCGTAAGCTGTGCGGGAAAACCAATGAGAGGGGGGGCGTATTGTGTTTTACCTTGATTAAAAGGAGGTATCTGGGAATGCGCTGCACCGGCTTAATCATCAGATCATCCAGCGTCAGTTTGACCTGATGTTGTCGCTGGCACACCTGAAAAAATTATCCAATCAAATCTCAGATTTTGTTACATATGTCCCCCTTATTACAAAATATGGAAAATTCGTTACAAGGTACAAAACTCACATACGACATACGCTTATCCGTTGAACTAGTTCTTTAAAGTGGTGGCAATTATTTACTAAGATCCATGGTGGGGGGGGGGGGTAGTTAACAAGATCAAAACTCAACTCTGCAATACTATATCCCCCAAATTAGATGAGAGGAAATAAAATTGTGAACAGATTAACTTGACAGGTACAGATTAACCAGACCAATAACTTTTTCCAATCAGGTCCAGTTTCCTGCGTAAAAAGTTGCTTAAGCAACTTAAAGAAAAAAGGCGTTGCTTTTCAAAGCTTAGAATCAAAGTAGAAGTTTCGAACCCTATAAGGAGACTAGCAGTTAATTGAGTTTCTAGTTGGACAATTAACGGAATTTAAGAAATTTTCGAATGATGTATGTTGCGTATGACTCATTTAGTACCTCCATCCCGCAATGAAGGGTCAATAAGAATTGATGTCATTTCATTTGGACTTTTAATGATCTGAAAACCTAACAATTAACAAACATTGCAATAATCGACAAGAAATTCTACTTTTTTTAAAACCAAAGTCAAACAACAAAAAAAATTTTAAAAACCTGTTAAATTTTTCGAAGGCGATTTCTGGTATTTTTAGCTGATAGCGTAGAATGAATGATGGCCTTCATTAAAGTTAGTTATATTAAAAATTAGGTGAATTAGGTTGTGTGTCACAATAATTAATAATTTTGTTCTCAAGAAGGGAACAATTTATTACTAATTTACTGAATTTCTCCAAAAATTTCCTATCTTGGAACAACACCAAAAAGGGGGTTATACACGGGGCTTACCTCGATGTACTTGTGGAACTGTGTCTTTGCCATGCAGATGTTCTTGGCCTCCATAGTCCGACTGAACTTGCAGATAAACTCCGAGTACGCCTGCCGCATCTCACACTTCGAGAACTGAAAAGAACAAAACCAGATTCGGTGTTTAGTTTTGATCGTTTTTCAAAAACATCAAAAACACTTTTGCTTATTGACTAAATTCTATTTGGTTTCTGAGAACTTTCTTCACAGAAGCAATAAGTCCAACTTCGAAGTCCGGTATAACAATCAGGGGCGGATATAGGATTTTCTCGAGGGGGGGGGGGGGGGGGAGATTTTCAAGAATTTTTTGAAAATTTTGTTGACCTTTTTTTAGGTCGACCAATTTTGATTTTCCGAGCTCTCCCAAAATAATATAAAGACCCTGGTTTGGCAAAATTTTATGCGCGGCAAGCAGTTTTGAAAAAACAGGCCGAAAAAAGCGTCCGCCCAAGCCGCCCCCCTAAATCCGCCCTTGGTTATCCTTATTTTTTCAAAAGCCTGTAGTTTTTGTCAAGGTAAAAACATGTCATTATGCAATTGATAGTTTGAATGAAATGAAAACATAGACAACAGACAAACTGTTTTAACAAAGTTTTGCTCAAAAAACGTTTAAGAACTTCGTACAACAAATTAGGGGAAAACAACACACAAATTTATACGCCAAATAAAAAAAAACGAGCGTCAACAAAAATGTGGTTTAAAAAACTATCATTAAAATTAGATTTTCACTTTTAATTGGAAAATCATTTGCTTGAAACTTTTGAACAGTTTTAATTAATTATAGTCTCAGCCATGAGCCACGGTTATTTAACAACTGACAGTTTATAATCATTTGTTTATTCATGACCAAATTTTAAGCAACAACGGGTGTCATGAGAATTTATAGTTTTTATTTTGTTGTGTTTTTTTTCCCGCGGCTTAAAAACGTTATGGTAGAATGAATATCCAACTGATTTGGACCACAAATGCCTATTCTTTGGGTTATTGAACCTTTGGGGACCCCTTGGGGGACCCTTTGAAACATTAACCCCTCTGTGAAATATTAACCTGCATTTGTTCAAAATTTATTCATTTGGCAATTTGAGGGCAAAAAATATTTTAAAAAATCCGTTTCTTTGCGGCTTAGAACATCAAAAATCATTTAAAAAAAGATATAGTAAAGTTAATTTGATGAAATATCTGTAGAGGGAACTGGATAGGCGCTTAAGAGCGTTATGAGCATAAGAGCTAGAGCTAAGACAATTGTGCAGCCACCACGTTTTGTATTTTTTTTTCAGAGTTGGGCTGAGCTACAAATCTGGCAGGCATATGTAGGTACATGTGCATAGATCTATCACCACATCTTCATTTTGCAAGGACGATGTTATCAGACAAGGACGAAATCAGGAGGCGGGGATTCAAGGACTCGAAACATCGCCATTTGGGACTTTTTACGACAATCAAATTATAATTGTACACTAATTTTCAAAATTTAAAAAAACAATTTCTTGTTCAAGTTTTCTTTAATATCCAGCAACTGTGCGTGTACGTGAGCACTTGATTTACAGTTGAAAAAATTGCGCAGCTGAAATCAATTTTTTTTCTCAAACTTGATAAAACACATTTGAAAAATTCTTCCATGCGCGTGTTCTTAAACGTTTTTGTAAATCTAAGGTTTCGTACTGCAGTCGACTAACTGATAATTTTGTGTTGTATAAAAAACCGTATTCCTGTCTGTATTGCTCGGACTCCTTCCAAGATGAACCTAAGATTATTTAATTAAGTGAGGTGTGTTCACTTTTAATCAAATTGGTTCAACGAAAGCGACAAATGAATGGAACAATGGTACTCGTGTAAAACAGCATACCCGCAACGACATGACAAGGATGAAAACAGGCGCGGATCTAGGAATTTCTCGAGGGAGGGCGGATTATTTCGAAACTTTGTCGACCTTTTTTTAGGTCGACCTAATCGATTTTCTGAGCTCTCCCAAACCACTATAAAGACCCTAATTTGACCAAGTTTTCTGCGCCGCAGGCAAATTTACAAAAAAAAACAAACAAAAAAGGCGTTATTAGGCACTTTTTGGAAAATTTTGACCGCATTGTTTTTGGCGTGCGCTCCCCCCTCAAAGTTAGCATAAATTGGCGCGCAGGGCACCCTTAGAAAAAGTTGCGGTTCCGTCAGCCAAAAATGGAAATCTCAAAATAGTTCAAAGGGGGACCCTTTGGGTCGGCAGGAGGTCGAATCCGTGGGAGGAGGGGGAGAAAGGGGCGTCCATCCCCCAGCACCCCACTAAATCCGCTACTTGACGAGCATATATTGGAACAAGACTGTTCGTATCAGGGCGAAGCTCTGGATGTCCCGCCTGTCTTTTGAGGTCTTTGAAGCGGTGTTAGCTTTAAAAGATGAAATTTTTGGAAAAGAAAAAAACTACAAAAATTTTGAGCTTTTCTAAATCATCCCCCAACACGCCACATGAAGAACAAAGTGAAAATTTTCGCTTCAAATAACAAATCAATTATGGCAAATAAGCTTCCTTCAACCATTCTGGCTCTTTTCCAGTTTCCCACCCCCCCCCCCCAAATTTCAAAATAAAGCTATTCAAAAATTGTTCACGTGGCATTTTACATGAAAGAAATGTTCTGAAAATTTGTTCACCTGTTCACGCTGACACGTTTTAATGCTTTTTATATCATAAAAAATTATCTTTAAATAAGTTTTCATACATTAAATTTCCAAAAAATCAAAGGGGGAGAGCTCGAAAAGAGCCCGACTTCTAAGACGGAATGTAAGACGGATTATAAGTTAGTAGCGCAAAATATATCGCGCTTCAAATGTCCCAAATTGGCCAAGATGGCAATCTTTGAACCCCCATATATTTATGAAAAATGATCACAAGTAAATTAATTTTTTAAATTTAAGCTCAAGACAACAATATTTTTTGAATGATAATTAAAAAATTCTGTCAAAAATGGCTACTTAAAAAGTCGAAATTTGTCAGAAGAAAAAAAAACCACCCCGAGCACAAATAGTTCGTTAATTTTGTTTCGAAAGTCAGAACAAAAAGATATATTTTGTATATAGCTAAGTATTAAATAGAGCAAAGAGCATGCCTCAGTCCAATTTGAAATTATTTTGAATTTCGATCATAAGTCTCCGTTTACGCGTTAATACCACGAATTATAACGCGCATTAACTGTCCCAAATTGACCAAATTGACAACATTTAAACCCCCTTAATTTCACAAAAAAAAATGATTACTTCAATTAAAAGAGGTGCTTGAATTTTTCAATTCAAGCATAATTTATTCATTTTCTTGATAGTGTTGACAATTTTGATAATTCTTTTATTCAATTAGCCCATCTGAATAAAAAAATATTAATTTTTTTCTGCTCTTATACCATTCTGCTTATTGCTCCTACTCCCTTTCAATTGATCAATATCAAAGAAAGCCGCGTTACGAAATGTCGCTTGATACGATAGTCGCCTATTACGAATAGTCGCCTTATGAAAAATTAAGAATCGTCACTTTCTACGATTTGTTTCTACGAATATTTGGAAAATCCCCAAAAACTGCATCTCATCTAATTTCGCTCAAGCATGAAAAGAATGGGAAGTTGCAAGAAAGTCAAGTTTATTTCCGTTTTGATTTCAACCATGGCATTTTTGACTTTCTTCATAGATTAAGTTCATGTCGATCGTAATTTTCAAGACTTATCTTTAAGATGGACTCGTTAAATAGTAAAGCTTAAGGGCAGACAAAATCAGGCATAAAAATTCAGATATAAAATCGTTACGCCTTATTCGTTTTCCAGGTAATTAGCTGATAGAACGACAGACTAGACATCCTTAAAACCAATTTAACTACAGAATTGAATTAAACGACCGCAAAATGCCACAAGAAAGGATTTTTGCAGACAAATTTTGCAAAAACAGCAGCATTTTGCGGCTTATTTCCGTAATTCAGAATGAAAAATGTCCCAAAGATTAAAAAGTACTGTCAATCCAATTGCAGACATTGAAATCGTAATTAAACCGCCTGAAAGACTATGGTCAGTATTTTTAAAATAATTTTCCGAATTTTGATGAGAAAGAACAAAATACGGAGGCTAGCGATGATTTTTCTCTGAACAATTTCAGTGATCAAATATTTTTTGAGGAACAATGAACTTTTACGCAAACCTGAAACCATCGGCTTGACGTTTTCTCATTATATTCACAGCCAAGTTTTATAGCTCGGTAAAAATGATTTTTCGAGCTCCCCCATAACACTATGAAGACCCTTATTTCCCAAGATTTCGAGCTAGAATGGACGTTAGAGAGCACTTTTTGAAAGTTTTGATGAAAATAGATTTTTTCAGCGCTTTTTTACTCCTTAAATTTAATACATATTGATGTGAATTGCGCTTTACAAAATTCTGAAGATTATTCGACTAAAATGGATGTCAAATATTGATATTGAAGGGGTGATATTTTGGGTAACGAGGAGGTCAAATATCAAAATTTGCTATCGGAAAAATCGTTCAGTTTTTTATCTGATACGGTTATTAACAAAACACCGAGCTCGACATTATCCTCGCACCGATACTACTACCGACATCCGACCCGGACATCTTTTGGCTACAGTTGGAAACCAACAGCTTTCATCTCAAGAAAAACGGCCTCAATAAGTATTTCAAACAGCGTCCAAAAATAAGTGCGCAGGCAAAAATTCTACACCCATTTTAACAAAATTATGCGAATTGTTTCAGTTAAAAGTAGCATTTCATATTTAAAATTTTTTCACTATATCGAATTCCTAATTGTCGATGGTGTACCGCCGTTTTCCAATCGCCAAAATTACTCGCGGCTATTTCCTATAAAAGAGTAGAGTAGAAAGCTAAAAGCGAAAATAATATCATAGCTCACAATGTCCAGAAGTAGTTTCCCAATGGCAAACGGCTCCCTCAAACAGTTCCCCCCGTCACCCGCAGCTGCCGTGGTCCCTCCTGCGATAGACGAAGTCGAACAGGTGTTGTTGTTGTTATTGTATTCAAGTGTCGACGAGGAGGAAGTGTAAGATGATGAAGTCATGGCCTCGAGGCGTTCGAGGAGTTGTCGGTGCAGCTGCAGTATCTGGGGGAACTTGAACAGCATGTAGTGTAATAGGTGCTCTTCGCATATTTCGGTTCTGTTTTGAAGAGGCTTCAGGCAAAGCTAGAAACAAATAAACGAACGATTCACATTTAAAAAAAATAAGTTTGCTGAATTTGACTATTTAATTCTATCTTTTTTTTTGCTCTCAATTAGAGTTACTGTCCAATTGTTGGCAATACCGGTGATCTTGGGATTTTGAATCGGCCAAAAAAGAAGTGATTTTGATGTTAGTTAGAGTTTTTCACCCATTTTTACGCGTTGAATCTTTTATCAGCATGTTAAAAGACATCTGTTAAATTTGGTTTCTAAGGTCAGGAGGAGCAGTTTTGGGTTAATTGACTTTGTTTTTGCTGGCAAGGATATTGTCATTATAAACAATTTAATGGATGTAGAATTTTAAATCATAATACAAATTAACAAATTCAATTGAATGACAAATTTGTTGCCAAAAAGTCCAAAAATTCGTACGGCATCAAGATAAATTAAAATTTTTTATGGAAAAGCGATGAAAAATACCGAAAATTGACTTTAAAAAAAATTTCTGAAAAAATTCGGAATAAGCATCTTTGTATTTGCGTTGCTCATCTTTGCTCATGCTAAGTACTGCAATTTTTTTAAATCACAATGTGGATAATTGTCTATATTAAATGCCAACTTTTTGGTAACTAGGTTTTTTGGTCAACGAATTTGAAAGAAAATAATGTCGTAAACATCAGTAAAGACAGAATTGGGGCAATGCTGAGACCTGTTGAGAAAAGATTTTAACAGTTTTCATCGAGACTTCTAGCAGCACTGACTGCAGACGTTTCCTGACCAACTATTATGTTTGGAACTGCGTCAAATTTATGCATCTTTTAACGCCATTAAACGCTTTTAACAAAATAATTTCAATTTTTCCACATTTTGAGTTTTTGAAAATTATGAAAAGTTGCTATCTGAACTGACAATTAGTGGTAAATTTTTTGTCTCTTTGTCTGAGAAAATTGATTCCATTCCGGAACTAATAGTTAAGCACTCATGTCTAAATAACTACAGAGGCGGTTTTTAGTCTTTTAGAAGTTTTAAAGTTTTTAGAGATTTTTGTGTCCAATGACAGCTCCTCACTCGGTTGGTTAGAATTTGGTTGCTGACTAAAAATATGCTCAAATTAACACAACCTAGATGCATTTGTCGTTTTACCAATTGTTAAATGAAAGAAAGATAGCCGGTTACTGTGCAAGTAGCACAGAAGGTCCCGATTAAAGTTTTAAAAAAATACAAAAAGTTCAACTCAGTGTCTTTTTTTGCTTATTGGGATTAAAAGATCTGAACAGAAAAAAACTTAGGCATATTTAACAGCCATAGTAAAATAGGCCTATTGAAAAACAATTTTAAAAAAAAAACTTAAAAAATTCAAAAATTTTCCAAAAATGTTTTCAATTTTTTCTTTGCCGAACTTTTGATTCCCAAATTGACGCTAAAAAAACTCCAAAAACCAACCTTACTTGAATAATGTCTTTGTAATGTCTTTCAAATTACGACTGAAAGGGCTTTAATATGATATATCACTCAATCCATTCTGGTGATTATTTGTGGTACCTGATTTTGCAAGAAAAACAAATAGAAAAAAATAATGCACCCAAATACACGATTCTTCCACATTTTTCAAATGGTCGGAACAATCATTACACTTACAAAGTAAAGTGAATCACAACAAAATGTTTTAATCAAAGCCAATAAAAACTCAATAAAAAAATATCAGCAAGCATTAGTTTCTTGTCTAGGGGCCTACATTGCTCCAGATCACCAATAGTATCAACAATTTGGCTTTAAAATAATAGCAAACTGCTTGTATATCAGAGCAAAACTCTAAGCTTTCCGACAGCCCTTTTACTGGTAACTATATTTTTTGGACTGTCAGTATGAAATTTTAAGTGCTAAGCTTCGAGTAAATTATGGATTTAATACGACCGATGTATTTTCCTCAATTCGATTGGGAGTGATTCTGACTATTATTTGTAAAGCGAAATATTTCTAATGGTCGATAGGCTAGTGCAGGCCCAGCCGACTTGCAATCCAAAGATTCCTGGATAGCACCACAAGCAGTCAAAACTTTCCTCAGAATAAAAAAATCACTTCTAGTTTATATAATCCTCACTTCCACCGGCGGATTTAGGGGGTACGGGGACCCTCAGGGATTCGACCCCCAGCCGACCCAAAGGGTCCCCCCTTTGTACTATTTTGAGATATCCATTTTTGGCTGACTGACCCTAAAATTTTCTCAAGGCGGCTTTGGCGCCAATATATTTTAATTTTGAGGGGGAGAGGGAGCGCGCGCCAAAAAAACGCATTTTTCTTGGTCAAAATGTTTCACAAAGTGCCTAAAAACGCCTTTTTCGGCCTGTTTTTTTTCAAAAGTTTGCCTGCGGCGCAGAAAATTTGGCAAAAATGGGGTCTTTCTGGTGATTTGCAAGAGCTCAAAAAATCAATCGAATTTTTTTTGAAAATCCGAAACCCCCCCGAGAAAATCCTAGATCCGCCCCTGCTCACTTCGTTCGAAAGTTGGAGCAATGAATACGTTGACGAGTCGGGCATTCTAAAGAGTTTTTTCAATAAATGTACAAATTTTGAAGCGCCGATTCGATTTGAAGCGCATTTTATTATAAGTAGTGCGTTGTTGACTAACCCAAACGAGGTAGTGTAGTGATGATACGTAAGACCTCTCTGTGTCCAGGAGAGTGGAGACTATGAATCGAATCTTCTCCTAAAAACCAAATATCAAGTAACTATTCATTCTCGAGGTACATTTTTGGAAGCATTGAATTTTTTCAAAATTTTATTCAGGGTAAATCGCCTCGGCAGAAGTGGCCGCTTGATTTGAAAAACTTTCAACCAACTCCTCTACAAAAAATTAGATGCATTTTTTCTCTGAAAATACAATTTTTAAGTGTTTTTGTGTGTGTGGGGATGGGAGGGGATAATTGGTAAAACTACATGAGCTACTATTGGTATGTTTCTAGGATTTAGCAACTTTTAAATTTCTACCAGAGAAGGACCGAAATTTTGAAAGCCGACCAGCTTTGCTTTTTATAAATTCGGTGCAAATAAGCAATAAAATTAGTCAATTTTGAGTAATATAAGGGGAATTGATTGGTTGAGAATTGTTTCAGCATTCGGTCTTTTGCGCATGAGAAAAGACAATGTTCTGAGCTCATCCGACACCCAAATATATATTTAAGCAACAACTGAGTCCTGAAGCAGGTCAAGTCGGGTTACAAGTGAGCGGAAATAAATTATTCGACAAAAAAAAGTTTCGTGGGCTAACTTGAGAAGTGTATGTCTTTGCGGCGTCCTCGCAAGCCCCCCGAATCATCCTCGTCTCACTCGGTTCATCGATCACCACTTCCCCAGTCAACTTAGCCGACGACGACTGCTTCTCGCCCTCGTCCATTTTCCGGAAACTGTTCGATCTGCAGTCCCGAAACGAACTTGCAAGTCGCTTCTGCCTAGTCGTCTTTTCCATGTAAGTCGGCTTCGTAAAACTCTTTCTTCGGATACTAGTCGTGGCAGTCAGCGCCCATGTCGAGTCGTGTTTTGACGAAGGATTAGTTCGGCCATTCACATCCACAGAGCTGTTGTCTTTGCTAATCGAGTTCTCTCGTGTTCCGATTCTGGGGCTCAATTGCCCGCCGGCGCTTTTGTCCATCATAGGTGGACTGTACATACTACACGAACTGGAATCGACCGAGTTGAGGAGCGACTTGGTTCGTTTTCCCCCGAAAGATCTTTTGAGATCGTCTGTTAGTTTTTCAAACGCACTTTTTTCTTTCGTTTCTGTTATAAAAAAACAAAGGATAATATTGTCTCTATTAAAAGCTTAAAAATGAGTAAAAAAGAGTAAATAAAAAGATATAAACAATGGCTAAAATAGTTGCTGTAATAAGTTCCCGATAATTGCTGCTTGGTGAGGCTTAAAATATACCAACACAGTTTTAAGAAGTACATTTTGCGCCCATGGGTTTTCTTTAAATATATAAATAACAAAAGCGCTCATTAAAAAAAATTTTTTCTTGATGTGCGTCAGGAAATAATTACAAAACAAGCAGTTTAACTGATAAAATCCATCCAATTTTATTTCAGAGTGTTGATAAATTTAACTTTTGAAGAAACAATTACGGTAACATAACGCTTAATTGCTCCAATAATTGGAAATGTAAATATTCAGGGGTGCATTGAGGGTTTTCTCGAGGGAGGAGGGTGCTTTTTATTTTTTTTTTGAAAAGAAGGTCGATTTTTTTAAGCCGACTAATTTGATTTTCCAAGCTCTCGCAAACTTTTAAAATGTCTTATTTTTCAAGATTCTTCTTAGCAGGGGCTCTTTAGAAAATGACGGTTGTGGAGCTTTTTTTGAACACTTATGATCAAAAATCTTCAGAGTTTGTTGGCCAAAAAGAAGGTTTTTTATTCCATATGACTTATGTTCTACTAACCGGTGTAAAAAATCCATAGCGTACAATTGTATGGAATAACTATTGGTTAAAATTTTCGAGATGAAAAAAAAACGACTGTTTTTTTCTTCTCACCGCACGAGTTAAAGTTTACTTAAATCTGTTTGGCCTAGAATTTCCGACCGATTATTATAAAAAGCAACATGCATTTTTAATCGTCATTATTGTCATATGCAAATCATTTATTGCACAAAAAACTGATGCTTATGTGAGTTGGAAGGGGGATAGAGCAACTGCAGTTCAAATTCTTGTCTTCATCGTTGCGACTGCACTCTACATTCCCAGGTTGACCTCCATACTCCGAAAATGCTTATCATTCAGTTTCCATATCATTACTAATTAAATATAAAATTGATTTTTTTGAAAAAAAAGCTAGTCATACAATTTTCATGCATGGGAAGTTTTTACCATAGATATTTAAATATTTGAAAATGTTAATCATTTTTTGTGAGTTTTATGGAATTTGTTTGATAAGGAGTTTTGGTCCACCCGGCTAGCTGCGATGTGTCTCAGAGATCTTACAAGTCTCCATGAAAAAGCGGTCAGCTAATTTTAAAAGAATTTTAAAAGGGTCTAATTTATAACTAACCTTGAGGGAAGTGAGGGGGGACCACGATGCTGTCCGAGGGTCTCTTTCCCATGGCCGAGCTGGGTCTGTGGAAAAAGATGTTGCCGTCGTCATTCACTGTGAAGGACTCGGCCGGGAAGGTACTGCAGGAGTTCGCCTTCTGAAACAACACAATTTAATTTATACACTTCCTCCACTAATTTCCAGACTATCGCGACTAGCTTCTAGACCATCGAGACCGTTTTCCAGACCATCGCGACTAATTCCCAGATCATCGCACCTAATGTTCAGACCATCGCGACTTATTTCCAGACTATCTCGACTAATAATCAGACCATTGCGACTCATTTCCAGGCCATCGCGACTAATTTCCAGACCATCGCGATAATTTTCAGACCATCGCGACTTATTTTCAGACCATCACGACTAATTTCCAGACTGTCGCGAATAATTTCCAGACCATCTCGACTAAGTTCAAGACCATCGCCATTAACAATCAGACCATCGCAACAAGCTTCTAAACCATTGCGACTAACTTCCAGACCATCGCGACTAATTTGCAGACCATCGCGACTAAATTTCAGACCATCGCGACTTATTTTCAGAACATCACGACAACTTTCCAGACTGTCGCGACTAGCTTCTAGACCGTTGCGACCAATTTCCAGACCATCGCGACTAACTTACAGACCATCGCGACTTATTTTCAGACCATCACTACTAATTTTCAGACTATCGCGACTAACTTCCAGACCATCACGACCAATTTCCACAACACCGCGACTAAAATTCAGACCATTGCGACCAAGTTCCAGACCATCAAGAGTTATTTCGCTTCATTAAATCATCCAAAGTAGATCATCGCCACTAATTTCCAGATCATCGCGACTAGTTTCCAGAAAATCGCGATTAATTTTTAGACAATCATTACCGAAATACGATACTTTTTTCCGACTTTCGTAAAGAAATATTTTAATACCAGCCGAAAGATATTGTTGTTTTGAGCTCAAATTAAAAAAAATATTTTAGCTGTGATCACTTTTCATGAAGTTATCAGGGTTCAAATATTGCGAATATGGCCAATTTGGGACAATTAACACGCGATATATTTCGCGCTATTAACACGTAAGCGGAGATTTAATCCCTAATAGAAATTGTTCCAAATTGGTTGAAACAGGCTGTTTGACATCATTTCTACGTTACTAAGAGCAAAATCTATCACTTTGTACTTTATATGGCGTGTGGGGAGATTAAAAAAAACACAATTTTTTTTTCGAAAAATTGATCATTTTTTTTAAAGCAAACACTGCCTCATAGGCCTTAAAAAACAGTCAGAACATTCAAGGCTTCGCCCTGATACGAGCAGTTTTGTTGGATTTTCTCCGTGACAAAAAACACTGGTCAAACTAAGAAACTTCAGTCCCGTTTTGTGATCAGAGCAATTCAGTCATTCATCCTGCGAAACTTCGCATCAATGTCAAAACTTTACCAACGTTCTCTAATGTCAAAAATTGATGTTGAAAAAGAGGCCCTTTTTTTGCTCCCATCATTGATTTTTTTTATTATATAGCTGCTTGGCCAGTTGCGCGATGACACAAAAGTTCACATTATGGACACCAAAAAGTGTTCACAAAAGTTAGTTTCTTGGGTTCAAATTCTCGACTTGTGTCGATCAAAGTCAAATGAGAACGCTCGTATCAAGAAAAAGCCCTGAAAGTTCGGACTGTCCATAAACTGGTCTTTAATAATTTTTGATTAATGAAATATTGACAAGCTATGAGTCTTAAGCTGAAAATTAACTATCGTTTATGGAATTAATAAGACCAATTAGGCTGCCTCAATTAAATTTGGAATAATTTTAAGGTGCGGGATAATTTGCCACGCGTAAATTGTTGTATATTACAGCTTTTCACAGATAGTATAGTGGCGAGCGCGACCCTTTTGAGAACACGATGATCCATGGTTCGATCCCCCAAGGGAAACATTTTTGAGAATTGGTCTGGATAAAAAAAACCACCCGAGCATATATATTCCTTACTTTCTTCGAAAGTCGGAACAATAATGAATTTTCACGACTGAACATCAGCGACTTGTCAAGAAAGATTTTCGCTTTTATCCACCCACATTTCAAAAATCTTGTTTTCATGGCAATCTGTGGAGTTTCATTAATCAATTATAATTCTAATAAATTCCTTATGAAAGATTATAATTATACTTAACAAATTGAAATGGATGTAAGATCCTTCATAAAAACTTTGAACAATTATTACTTATGCGAAACTCGTCATATAAACAATCGAGTGGTTTATAAATCTGTAAGAAATTGTTGCAAGAACAATCGAAAACTTTGCAACAATTTCTGTTTTACTCACGACCTACTCGAAGTATAAAACTACTCACAAAGGCAATTTTTTAGCAAAACGATATTCCTCACACTATAAACACTAACTACCCCCCCCCCCCGCCTTAATTTCCCCACCCTTAAATAAATTACCCGCACCCAAAATTAATCGGCAAAAGGCAAAACTGTATTTTAAGACTTGTAAGCGGATTGTGCTCTGTTTGATCTTTATTCTTGTCTATCTTTGTTCTTGTGTTTTCTTTGATTGTGCCGACATCAATTTCGCAATGGTTAAAGTCTCGTTTCCGGATTCCGTAGGTACACACAGTTTAAAAGATTCCGTATCTAACAGAGCATGGCCTCTCAATGAAACTTACTCCCCGCCCTCAAACTTACTCTACCCTCTCCCAAAACTTATACACCCCCCCCCCACGTCAATCAAACGTAGAGAGGAAGGCAAATTAATCAATTTAAAATGGTATTTATCGATTTAAAAATAGCAGCATTTCTTAAACGATACAACATATATCATGGTATGTTTTTTTTATAGAGACTGACTTGACGATGACAATATAATTGATTAGGTTCCAAAAAACTCACGAAGCGGGTTTATTATGTCAAAATGCGGGAAAGGGAAAAACCCAAGAAAACCAAATGAGTCAGATCTGAGCAGAGAAAATTCAAGGTTAAGTTTTCGCATGGTCTGTTGACCATGCTAGCATTCATTGTTGCGACCATTTAAAAACTGCGGAGAAACTATGTATTCGGGTGTATTTTAGTTTTTTATTTTTTTGTTTTTCACTTTAAGCGAGTAAAGCGAACTAACATACTTATTTATGCTTACCTTAGATCGTTGACAATTGCTTATTTATGATTGTTTTTGGTTTTACTCAATTTTTTAGATCTTTACTATTATTTTAAGAGTTTTATTAACGCAACTTTGAGAATCAAATTTTCAAAAACTCAAAAAATAAAACTGAAGAAAAAAATTGAATTTTTTGATTTTTTAAATGATTTTTTTTAGTAATCTATTTTAACATTCGAGTCCAAATTGCTTGTTTCACTATGACTTTCGAATATGCCTAAACTATAGTTATACGTCAGCTCCTTTTTTCACGCCACGCAGAAAAAACTATATATATTTAAAAAACGTTTTCTTGTAGTTGATTAAAGACTATGATGGTAACATTCTCTGATACTTGCACAGTAACGGCTATCCTTGTTAGTTCTAGGATATAGCTGGTATAATCTCGTAACTTCTGAGCAAGCCAAATATCACGCTGAAAGGCCCTCAATAGAGCTTAGGTGCTACTAATATAATTGGAGATTTACCATTTTTCAAAGTTTTGCTCCAAGAAAAGTCCGAACGCAGATTTTAGGATTTGCGTTTGCTTGATTTACTTTGCTTGATATTGCTTGATTCACTGTCAAATCAGCCTAATTCGTTTTTTTTTGTTTATTTTAGCAGAAAAAACGCAGATGAATTGAAAAAAAAGTTTGTGCGTTTTCTAAGACTATGGTAGAATCATTCTCGGTTCCCTGCCCAGTAATCGGCTATCCTTGTCACAATATGACAATAACCGATACTTTTTCCTGCCTCCACCTCGCACGAGCATCAATTTTATGGTGTAACCAGTGGTTTTACAAGGTTAAGTATGGAGACCAATTATGCTTGACTTGGTCTGATTAGTCCGCAATCTGAAAATCATTATTCACACGGAAGCAAAACGATTGCATCTATTTCATTATAACACAAGCACAGCATTGCAGGCTGTCAATTAAAAAATGAGACGGAAACAATAAAAACGTTTAAAAAATTTGGGAAAAAATGAAAACCGTTCCAGAAAAACAGTCAAAAATAACAAACAGCAGCCTGTATTAAATAAACTTTTAGTAAGTCTTGAGTTTCTGCTGAGCTGACAACAAAAAGTTATACGCCTATTGCGCGTAAAATAAAAAATGCCATGAGAAGTTGAGCATTTGAATCTTAAAAATTTGAAATCTTGCACACAAATTACCCAATATTTAAAAACAAATCAGTCATTTTTACTCTGTAAGCGACGCAAAATAAATTATTCAGCGAATAAAACATCAACATCAGCGAAACCATTTGATCCGAAGAAAGTTTTTAAGCAAAAAAAAACAAAAGGGAAAAGATACAACGTTAGGGCTATTATGTTTTATAAATTACAGGTGTAAGCCAAAAACACCTGCATCTAAGGTTTAAATTGCTGATAGCTCAAAAAGTTTCTCGGACGTGGCAACTGAGACACCAAACATAAGCCGGCATATGAAAATTTGGCAATAGAATCTTTCCCGGAAAAAACTTTGCATTATTTTTATACTGAAAAAGGTCCAGTAAAAAAGGTTCACTAATAAGCAACCTTACAGTTCTTTTACAGATTTGTAAAACTTGTTTACGGAAAAAAGTCCAATTCACAATTACCAGACACTTACTCTTGAAAAAATAGTAGCAAAAAAACACGCGAATAAACTTTTTTCAATTAAAATTTGCAAAACAAGCCAATGTTCATTCTGACAATGTTTTAAAACTTCAACTTATTTCTCCCCATACTATTTTGTTAGTTAATAAGTGCAAAATTCACACTTGCTTGACCGTTAACTTGTTCTTCATAGAGGAGGTTCGTTTTTAAGTGCTATAGGAGGATGGGCAATTCAAGATCCTTAAATAAATAACAAGGTAAGGCTCTTTTCCACTCCCCCCTACCTTTGAATGTCAATTGGGAAAGCCTATTTTAATTTGCATAATGCAATGAAACTTGGCATGCTGAACAAACTAACCACTGTGAACAGATTTGATTTTAATACCTTACGGGAAAAATTTGGGAAATACAAGAGATACAAGGGGGGATGTGGATAAAAGCCACAAGGTAAAAAGTGTATTCACACCTGGCTTACTCTGGATTTTGGCATGGTGAAGTACTGCTCAGGGGGCAATAGGGAGTCTTTGAGTGCAGTGGGGGGTGACTTGCAGTCTGTGGACGAGTTGGCCCTGTCTAGCAAAGCCACTCTGCTGCCACTGGATGAGCCCCCCAAGTGACTTCTGGGCGAACAGGAAGCCCCCCTCTCCCTCTCCCTCTGCTCAGTAGGCGAATCTTCAGCTGGAACCTACACTTGGCAGAAGAAACATATTAACTTCAACAATTTTAAAAAAAGAAACCGAAAAACGAATATTTTATTTCATCATTTTGAGTGCAGCTTCAAGACATTTATGGTGCCGAAACAAAACATTTTGTCCTTAATACGCGAATTTCTCAAGTTTTATTAGTTTTTAATGAGAAGAAACCAAAAAACGGTTTTTAAAATTTAAATTGAGTGGAGTTACAAAACATTGATAGTGTCGGGACAGGACTTTTTTCCCAAATACGCCAACTTTTGCTTTGTAAATTTGTCAAGCAGCGAATTAACATGGGATAAAATGAGACGGAGCCTACAGGTAGCAAGTATGCTATGTTGATTTTTTCCGTGGTTGATGAATGGGCGTAAAAAAAGACAATAGTACTACTCCGAAAACAATTAAACATGAGTGTCAAACCAGTGGCGTGAGCTGGATTTTTCTTGAAGGGGATGGGGAGGGGCAGTTTTTCGAAAAAAATTTTGGAAATTTTTAAAAGTCGACCAAAACGACTTCTCATAAAACCCTACCAAAATACTATTTTGATAAAGTTTCTAGGCCGCAGACGAACTTTTGAAAAGACAGGCCCAAAAGGGCCTATTAGGAGAAATGTTGGAAAGTTTGTTATAAGAAAAAACATTTTTGGCGCTCTCTTACACCGCTCAAATTCAGTGTATAATGGCGCAAAAAGCGCCTTAAATTTTCTTTTGGGTTGGTTATAGCCAAAAATAGATGTCATAAATGTACGGCGTAAATGTTCCAAACGGAGGAGTCTTTGGAAAAAGTTGGCAACCAGAATTGAAAATTTTCAACCCGCAACTGTGTCGACAAAGTTACCTGTACAGTGGGGGTGGTTGGAGATGAGGTCGGGATGGCTCCGTTTGATGTTGTCCCCCCAGACACCACGACAGTGTCCTGTCTGATATTCACTACCCCTTGCACGGGGGGAGGGGGCAGTTTAGTCTGATGAGGCTGCTGCTGCTGCTGCTGCTGCTGCTGGGAGGAGGGGGAGGAGGAGGATGAGGAGGCTGTGGCACCGGAGGCCGTAGCAGCTACGTACTCTGCAGTCAGGTCCGAGGGAGTTCGTTGCTGAAATTACAACATCCTGTTTATTCTAGTTGCTGAATTGATCCTGTTACTGAAATTACAACACCCTACTTTTTGCACCATACATAAATTGTTAGTTGAAAAGTTATCACGGCATTTTTTTTGACGTTGTTGTATTCAGTTCAAAAAGGAATTTTTGTTAATTGAGTGTTCAAAAATATTGCGGACTTGTAATCAACTTTCAGTATATCTGAGCTAAACTTCTGAGCAAGTAAATTAAGTCCAAAATAAGCTTTTCTGTCCATCAAATAGCTCAAATATGGCCATAGTCAGCCAACAGACAGTCAAAAATGTCAATGAACGCAAAGAAACAGAAAATATCTTCCAAAAATGGCTCAAAGACGGCATTTTTGGATTTTTTAAAATTTTGTTATAATACGGTCCTAATAGTGTTCCGGGGACGCTCGGAAAATCAATTTGGTCGGTCTGTAAATTTTTTTGAAAATCCACCCCCGCCACGTGAAGAAAGTTCTAGATCCGCCCCTGATGTAAATTGAGTTTGCAAAAAATAGAGATATCCCAAAGTCCTGCCTCAAATTTATTTGTTTTTATTTGTTTTTTGTATCCCAAAGTGTTTTTTTAACTATCAAAAATACCAATTGCTTCTCTTGTAGTAAAGTGACCATTTTCTATCAAACATGAAAATCAGATCGCTGGTTATGACTTTTTGACTTGACCTAAGATCTTTCCACTTATTCATTTTTTCATTTTTTCATTTTTTGCACTTATTCATTTTTTCTGCTAATTAAAATTTTCGATCTATACTTCCTGAACCGTCAATAATCGTAGAAGTTTTCAGCCTTCAAATATGATGAGGGCAACCAACTAATCGAGTGAAATTGATGTAACCAAAGCTCCTGTCACTCCATAACAAATCACCGCTCGCAACTCAAAAATATCTAAAAGTTTTAAAAGTAATTTGGTCAAAGAATGCAGAAAGAGGAAATACTCATATCAAATAACTGAGGCTGTAAAAGACAACAAATGACCGTAAATTTTCTCGACGACTTAGAATTTAAATAAAACAAAACCTACGCGACAGTAACTTAAAATGTCAATTAGAAAAACACAACAAGAATAGAAGAAGACTTTTTAGCCCAAATGAAAGGTAAAAAAGAAAAAGAAAAAAATAAATCGTGCGAGAAACAAATTGGCATTGTTAACACTGCGAGTTCGTCAATTAGTAGAAAAGGTTGCTATTCAAATTCAACAGCCCCAGGGTATAAGTACAATAAAAGACTATATTGAAAGTTGGTAAGTAGAAAAACTATTGTAAAAATTGCTACTCGGAGCTAGAAAAGGGCTCAAGTCATGCTTGTATTAGAGCAAGGAAACCATCATACATCCTTGTACCACAGCAACCGTTTCCCATGTAAAAAAAAACGGGAAAAGGCGCAGAATTAAAGCAAAACAATTTAAAAAATTGACCAAAAATGCATATATTCTAATTTTATTGACGCGTTTTTTAATCTGATCCACAGGAAAAATTACTATTTGGTTCAACTTCAATTTATTGTCGCGACCATTGAAATTGGGGAAGAATTGTGTTTTCGGCTGTGTTTTAATTTTTTCACTTTTTCTTCCGACCATTGAAAGTGGAGAGTAACTTTGTATTCGGTCTTTTTTGCGTTACTTATGCAAAATCAGGTTCCAAAAACATAATTGGAGTATTTCGAGTAATATACCAAATTAAAACCCTTGCAGTCGTGATTTGAACGACGACATAAAATTTCCAAAAAGTTTTCCCAGTATCAAGAAAATTTTTTTATGGTTTAATTTAAGTCCTGAAAACTTAGTTTCACGCAAGTCAAGTTAGTTTTTGCAGTTCTTAGCGCCATTTTGGGAATCAAAATTTCATTAAAAAAATAAAACTAAAAATTTGTTTTTGTTGTCATTTTTCTACAAAAACTGTTGTGCAATCAATGATACCATGACTGGCACAAACGCCGAAATTTTGATTTTTTTCTTTAGAATCTTTTATCACACAACGCAGAAAAACTACAAAACTTTTCAGCCTGGAAGCAAGACATCAAACAACATTCAAATCTGAGCTGCAAAATCTTCAGGTTTTAATAAATTTGGTAAAAAACCTCAAAGCAAATAGTTAGAAAAGAAAGTTAGCTCACTGTACTTTAAGTTGCACAGAACGCTGCGACTGCATCAACTTGAACTCATTTGCTAGCTATAGACAAGTTGCAAAGATACAAATTTCAGTTTCATTTTTGAAAAAGATGCAAACTTTAATTCCGTTTTTAAAAATTTTCTGAATGATTCGAAAGCAAGCTTTGTTGTGACATATGTGTAGTTACTTGAAAAAAAAATATTACAAAAAATATCAACAGCGGTGTGCTCATGCTTCTCAAATATTTATTAATAAAACCACCGTATAGTACTTATTGCTGGGAGCGGATCTAATATTTTTTTTGGGAGAGGGCGGGGCGGATCTTCAAAAAAAAAATTGCCGGTCTTTTTTCCAAGGTCGACCAAATTGGTTTTCTGAGCTCTCTCAAATCATTATGAAGACTCTATTTTGACTAAATTTTCTGCGCCGCTGGCATATTTTTGAAAAGAGGTCAAAAAATGCGTTATTATGGTTTTTTCGGAAAATTTTGACCACAAATTACGTTTTTTTTGGCGCGCTCTCCTTTATCAAACTTTGTACACAATTAAAAAATTTTAGAAAATTATTACCTTAAAATAGTTCAAAGGGGGACCCTTTAGGTCGGCAGGGGGTCGAAATCCTGATGCGGGCGGACTCAATTCACAATTCACCAAAAAATTGCACAATATAAAAATTGCTGTGCCATCCCCACCTAAATCCGCTGCTGATTATTACTCAGCTCTTTTTAATTTTCAATATTTCATACAAACACGACTTTTACGAAGTTTCGTACAAAATTTTTCCCGTAATTAATTTTCTATGACATTATGCTTTTGAAACAAAAGAAGCTGTTTTTTCAAAAAAAACTTTTTCTAGGTTAAGAAACAAGGCCACAAAAATGCAAAAATTGCTTGCTATTTTTTCAAAGTGAGATTGAACTCTAGTTATTTGTCCATTTTAATGGCCACTTATTTGAACTATTTCACTGAAAACTAAACATCAATAGGCAAAAGATTTGGTGTTTGGCCTTTTGTTTCCGAATATGCATGAACGAGCCTTCTAAAGATTGTAACTCAAGCAATGTATTGCTAATTACCGACGACACAGTTAAATTAGTTTTGTGCAATTTTTGGTGAATTGTGAACTTGCGACTGAAAATAAAAAGATTAGTGAAAAATTTTTGATAAAAGTGTGAATAAGTAGTTGCTTTTGAAGTTTGTTAAAACAATAACCTCAAGACTACTACTCGCTAGAAAAACCCTGAAAAAATGAGGAACTTCCACTTTTTTTAGAGTTTTTGCTGAGAGCAGTAGACTTGAAAAAAAATTGCATTCGTTGTCGTAATTTTTGTCTATAACGTAGTCCGGAAACAAATTTTTTCACACATGAGATAAAAAACAGAACGTCTTGTGTGAAGCATGAGTTTTTGTTTTATAATGTAATATGAAATTCAATCTACCAAAAACCAGGCCTGAATTCATAAATGCTCAATCTTTTGAAGAAGAAGCTTTTTAGCCGTTACACAAAAAGGTACAATTTTTCATTATAATGATGTGTGAAGCTCCAAAAAAACTATTCGGCGGATCTCCAAATGCGGGGTTCTTGCCACTTAACCTGTTGGTTTCTCATATGACAAAAACTTTGCTCCTTGTTGCTTAGGACCAAACATATAAAGATACGACCGAGCCGAAAAAAAAATTTCTTTTCATTTATACCCCTACAGTTTCATACTATGGAGAAAATATTCGTCACACGCTTTCATGCTCGGGAAACTGCTAGTCATAGAGATATCAGATGTTTTTCAAGATGTGTTAAAAGCTTAATTCACAGGTGTGAAAATTTATGACTAGCATTTGTTGATAACCCGGGTCGCTGAGGGTTTTAGAGTAGAAAAGTGAACGCAGGAGTTAAATTTATTACTCAAACAAGATTCGATTAGATAGCCATGCTTCAAAGAACCATTCGCCACCTTGGAATTTAGACACAACCCGGGTTAACCTCCATAGACCAAATATGCTAATCATACAATTCCATAAACTAAGTCTATGAAAAAAATACTAATCATACAAATTTCATACATTTTGCTAAAAAGATGCCGTCAATTTTTCGAAAAACTTTTCTCTTGTTTCGGCATAAAATTCGGTGTATCGTACTAAATAAAAAAGAAAAACTTTTCGTCAAAAAAATGCTAATCATACAATTTCTATATATGGAAAATGTATGACTAGCATTCTTTTGATGGCGACGACAAAAGTATTTTTGAAATTGCGCCCTTAAATTTTTTTTGTGTTTTTTTTTCAACCGCAAATTGATTTTCGTACTCAAACAAACATTTTTTGAAAAAAAAAATTGCATGCAAAATTCAATTTTTTTTGTGTTTATAACGTAGTCCTGGATATACTAATATTGGATTTTTTTTCCTTTTATCTTCAAAATTTTTTTAAAAAAACTTTTATAACTCCTCTTTCTTTTGTATGACATGTTTTTGTATGCCTTGATCAATGTGTGGTAATTTAAAAATTCAAATTTTAGAAATAATCATCTTTTAAATTTTTGCCAAAATTTAAAAGTTCGTTACTTTTGTTACTTTTTTTGTGAGACAGAATTAAAACATTTCAGGCTGTTTCCAATGCATTTTTAACGCGAGTCGGCCAAACCTTTGGTTACTACGTTTGAGTAACCAAGGTTTATGTCATTTGTGTTCGGTTACGAACACAACCAATAAATTTTGAGAAAATTAAAATGTAAAAAATCAATATTTTTGGTTTATGGAAAAATGCTAGTCATATAAATTCCATATATGAAAAAATACTAATGATAGACCTTTCATGCAATTTTCTGTATTATGGAATTGCATGAAAATTGTATGACTAGCATTTTTGGTCATTCCGGGAAAACCCATGCTCAAAAAGCCAAGATTTTTAAAGCCAAATGTTCAGACATGTTTGGCGCGCGCTTCCCCTCGAATTTAGTTATGTTGGCGCCAAAGGCGCCTCTAGAAAAAATTCACACACTGGCTGACTCGTGGTAAAAGCGCCTTTGATGCTAATGTTAGTAACTTTTAGGGTAAGAAAACAAAGATTTGGAATAAAACATCTCTGCTGAGAATAAAACATGGTGTGGCTCATAGAGACGAAAAAGACAAGTATTTAGAAAAATAGCTCGAATTTTGTTTTATTTATAAAGTATATTGTCTTTTTGCACATACAATAAAGCTTCGTATTTGGTTGTAAAAAGGATTTTTCTTCTCATTTTCAATTGGGGTTTTGGAGAAAAATCTTGTTTATTGAAGATTTTACAGTGCATGGGGTTATTGTGAATAAATAATTTTTATCCGTTGTTTCTTTTATCATAAACGCAATTTTTTGGTCAAAATTTTCAAAAAAAAACTTAAAAATGTCTTTGTGGCCTGTTTTGCAGAACATGTGACACGTCTCATAAGACCGTTTAGAGGGGAAATTTACTCTTGTGAGGAAGCAACTGCAACCAAACTGAAATGGCAAAGCATTTTCACTAGCTGATAAGTCACATACTAGAAAAATAAAATTGCATTGATTGAGTTCAACCCCATTAAACTGCAAAATCAGCTAATCTAAGAGATATTCAGACTCACTTGGTGAAGACGTTTACTCATTCTGAAAGAACCGCGTTTGATCTTGGCCGCAATCGACATCTTCTTCGAATCGCTCCCCGTCCTCGAAAACTGGGGCTTATGTGTCGCAGTATGAGTCGCATCATTGCCCAGTTGCGTGTCCGAAGGCTCCGAAGACGACTTCGCCTCGCTTGAAGCTTCATTCGTATCATCCGTGTCCAAAACTGCGATTGGGGGCAACGTATGCATGCTTTCCTCGGCACAGCTTGATGTCTCGGCGTCTTCCGCTGCCGACCAGAGAGTTCGTTCACGTGAGCTCTCGGGTATTTCACGAGTAGGGTACGTGTTCGAAAACTCTTTTTCGCATCGGAAATTTCGTCTAATTGAACTTCGGTTGGATGAGTTTAAAGTGGCAGAAGAGGGTGATATTTCGTCGTTAGACGAGAACTTTGAGATGTTGAAAAGCGTGCTCGTAGCAGAAATAACTGCGAATTCCGTAGGAGAGTTAGTTCGCTTTGCCGAAATTGAGTTGGATTTGAAGGGAGACGGTATTTCTGAAGGATAGTTTGATGATCCTGGTTTATTCGTATCACTGAAACCAACCAGCTAAGTGACAATATGATATAAGGACTCACTTTTGCAAAAAAGCGAAAGGAAATTTGGGAAATGAACTCATTTTGCGGTAAATTGAAAAAATGTTATCCTGGGAAACTTAATTATCGTCATCAGCTAAAAAATGTAAGAACAAAAGAGTAATCTTTCCGAGTATGTCTTAAGCAAGACAATTTAAGAAGCAACAGTTTTTCACTTTTTGGTTCAGTGAAAACAAAAATTTCAATAGATTTAAGGCGAATTAAGTTTGAAATTTGAATTTTTTAGCATAAACCAGCCTTTTTTGGATAAGTGAAAACGGCAGCGCTTGCGTCACAAATCCTAGTACTCGATTGCACGAACC
Organism: Symsagittifera roscoffensis; assembly: GCF_963678635.1. Classification (NCBI taxonomy): domain Eukaryota; kingdom Metazoa; phylum Xenacoelomorpha; order Acoela; family Convolutidae; genus Symsagittifera; species Symsagittifera roscoffensis. The sequence goes on from NC_087064.1 coordinate 65,568,356, forward strand.
TTTTCTTGCCCTTTTGCACCGCTTAAGATTATTAGTTTTTTCCCAGTCGGTATTTAAAGCTCATTTCACCCGCTTATCTGAACCATTTTAATAGACCTAATGCGTTTCGACTGAAACCCTTTTAAACAATTTTAAGACCCAATTTTTGATCAAATAATGTGCTTCTAATAGCCAACTTCACTTTTTAAACGTAATTTGGCATTTTCAAAATTTAATTCTTGATTAGAATCTCGATTTAGAAAATCTCTCACAAATCGCTTCACTGAAAACTTGTTTGACATTTGGATATTTTTGAGAAACAAAAAAAGTTGAATGAAGCAACAATAAATAAATATTGGATTCGAATTTGAGAAAAAATGCTTTTTAATTCGACTGTCAAAAAAAATCTTTTTAAAATTAGTTTACGATTAATCATAATCGTTCATTGAGTTGCGAAAATAAGGAAATCTCGGTCGCCCAGTATAAAGTTATAAGTCTGAATTAATAAATAATACCAAGTTTCACGGAACTTCAATACAGTTAAAACGCATTTGATTTGTTTCAGTTTATAAAATCGGCATTTGCAACCACCTGTCGAAAGCAACAGTTTTTCTTTGGAAAAAACTTTCCTTAAACACTGGACTGATAACCACTGCAATTCAAAAAATTAAACGTTCTTCTTACCTTAACAATTAAAAACGAAAATAAAAGGATTTGCTGGCGAAAATCTATTCTAGTTTTTGATGTTTGTTATTAAAGGTTCCTAGAATCGCTCGATTACCATCGATTATAGATAGTCTCTCTAAATCGGTCAGAAATGAAGAATTGACGTGTCAACCAACGTTTAGTCCACTGGTGATGACGTCGGTTGGAAAAAAGATAATTGAAGATTGCAAAAAATGGTCAGACAATTCGACTGATTATTTGAGCACAAAAGATTTGGATGAATTGATTTGAATAATGGAGCGGAATTTGTTCAAAAATGAATTAAATTTCAACGCCAGCCGCTTTTGTTCCAACGTGTACTTATTTTGAAGTGACGGGTGAGAACACCTAAGAAGAACAAATGATATTTTCTATTATATCAGCAAACCAAAAATTGCAAGCTGTAATAACTTTTTCTGACATTTTTTTCTTTCACAAAATTATTGTTCTAAAAGGTTGAAAAATACAAAGAAAAGTTATTTTAATTGGCATTAAAAAGTTACAGCAAGTTTTTTTTTACTGAATATATTAATCTAATGTTCAAACGTTCATAATATGCTGTCAACTCCCGACTAAAAGAACTGATCTTGAAGGACAGCCTGAATCTGAACCTGAACTTCCAACGCTGTAATTGAATGCGTTCGTCGACCAAAAAATCATAGTCTGGACAAAAACTTTTAGCGGTAGAAAAAGTCTAGAAATGTCAAATTTTGGTTGCTGTGAATACTCAAAGAACGGTTGTTAAACAAGAATCAATTCTCCTTGTTTATGTTTATAGTATTGTAAATAATATAGATAATTTTGTACTTAGAAATTGTCATGACAAATCTTTTCAATACAACTCAAATTTTTCATAAGTTGTGTCAGAGTGAATGAGAGTACATAGTGATAATCTATAACGGATTGGCAGGTCGGTCACGACCTTGATAAACAAAAAGGCAAATTAAGTTTAGCACGAATAGCTAGCACATTGATGACGTCATATGAACTAATGAATTACGCCATATCACATTTCCCCCTCTCGGGAAAAATTCAAACAGCGTTTGAATTTCTTTATAGTGATGAAAACAAAACAAATTTATGCCCTCACAAACAATAAACAATACGGCTTATAACAAATAAACAAACACTAGAGATTTTACAAATTAACTGATGTGACTTTTAGCGATGAACGGAAGTTTTGTAAGTTTGTATCGTAATCAAAAGTACGAAAGTTTTATTTGTCTGCCCGACGCAAAGGATGGTCAGAAGGACTCTTTTTAGGGAAGCGTGTAAATTTCCGATATAGGCCTTCGGAATTATCGGGAAGAACCACCCGAGACTGTCCTGCTTGGTTAATCGGTTCTGAGTCTGAATTAGCCACAACAAAGCGAACTTTCTTGTCGGGCGAAGCAGGAGTTGACGGAGGTGTAGACATCGACTGAGACTGAATAATATTCACAGAGTGTCTGATGGGGCTACCGTAAAATGTAGTCTGTTTTTTTTACGTCGAGAAGAGGCACGGGACGAATTCGAAATGGATGAGACATTTCCATCCGGTTCGGAAATTATGCCGGGACCGCCTTGGGTGGGAAAGCCCGATGCTGCCACATTTGAAGAAGTTCCTTCTTGAGATTTAGGAATTGAAGATTCATCATCTGACGAAATAGGGATGAGGTCTGGACATACTGGATTTTTAATGACTGAAATAGGTGACTTCGGTTTAATACTAATGGGGACCTCCGTTCCTTGATTGCCAGATGTGGAAGAAGATACTGTCAGGTCTACTACTGGAGTAGAATGCTGCGGAGAAGGGATGAACTGTACACCTGGAGCCTCCGAGACTGAAGATTGCTTCGATTTAGTCGACACAATTTGGCCACGCGATTGAGTAATTGAAGATGGCAGAGATGGGAACTTCGAATGAGCAGGGATCTGTAACGTTTTAGCTATGATGTGTTGACGAGAACTCGATTGTTTTGTTTTAGCTGTGATGTGTTGGCGAGAACTCGATTGTTTGAGTGGCCGATTATCTTCTGATGACGACGGAGAAGATGACACAATGGGGCGTTTCTGCCCCTTCTTGACAGGCGTAAGTTGTTTGCCTGAAAAACTTAGATCGGTTGATTTAAGACGTACCGCCAAATGATTTCTTCTAATCACTTTCCCCTTATCCGAAATATATGTGGACCCAGTAATCCGCACGATTTTGCCCTTAAAAGGTTTGAAAAGTTCTCGGCCAGACTTCCTATTTAGAAATTTCCTAAAAATTTCGACTTTAGTTGGTTCATTCAATACTAAATAATCCAAATTACGTTTTGGTAACGACGGGCGAATTTGATCCAACTGCATCTGATTCCTAAATCTAAGGGTACCAGCTGACAAATTAGAGCGAAGGGTGGCTGCGAGGACTTGATTTCTCTCCGTCAACGTCTTCAAAGCTTTGACTCCCTCCTGGTGGGACAATGACTTTTTCAATGTCAACCACTGATTGGCGGAATGTGCCAGGTTCTCCAGAGCGCGGTAAGGAGGAGTGTCTGAAAGTGAATCCGTAGATCCACCAAAGTATGGAGACACCGTCGGGCTTGACTGCCCCTTCCTGACCATTTTTATCCTCGGTCGGCTATCGCACTGCTCCCGACGCTGTTCGGGTGTTAAAATGTCCCTTTCCAATTGTTGGTTATCTAAATTAACGCCCGTAGATAAACGCTCAGCCGCAATGGATAGCTCCGTATTCGGAGGACGGCCATAATGAAGCTCAAACGGGGAAACCCCAGTAACAGAATTTTTTGTAATCCGAATATCTTCAATAATATTTCTAAGAGTATCTTGAATATTTGAAAAATCCGAACTTAACCGCGAGGCGCCTAAACGACGTTTAATTGTTTGAATCGACCTTTCTACTAAACCGCAACCACGATGGTCCCCCACCGGGCAGAAATATTTTGCAATATTTTTCTCTTGACAAAAATTTTGCACTAATTTGTTCTTAAAACCAGAGTATTGGTCAGTTTTGATAGATTTGGGGATACTGTGCTGTTGAATAGACGATTTAAGAAATTTAATAATCTTCCGTCCTCCCGTAGAACGCGTAATCATAGCTGACGGATATTTTGAGTAACGGTCGATCGCGACCAAGATATACATACTGTTACCAAACGAATCAAGTAGAGGACCCGCGTAATCGAGCTGCAGCTCTTCATTAGGGCCAGACAAAAGGGGTAAAGGCTTGGAAGAGTTAAATGAAGCGTTCGCTTTCAAATTCTTACCAAACTTTGTGCATTGGGGACAATCTTTGCAAAGCTGGACGATATCTCGATGCATTCGGGGCCACCAGATATATTGCGCAGCATCAACCATGGCCAACTGACACGCATGCGACCTATGCAGTCGAGACAATAATGGTTTTCGTAGGCACATGGGTATAGCGATCCTATTATCTACAACAATACAGCCATCAGCCACCGCTGCACAATGCCAAAAGGATTTTATATAGGAATCTATACGACAAAATCCTTCGTAGTCCCGATTAATGATCGCTCGTTTCATGAGGCATAGACTGGCATCTTCGTCCGTAAGTTCCGACAGTACATCGGAGTCCAAGATGCCCACCAAACCGGTTAACGATTTCTGGTCCTTGGCGACCACTGGTGACTTCAATATTTCTAAACTATGTACTGATTGAGATTGCCGATTCGATACAGTAGTTTTCCTGGCCCTTTTTGTCCTGAAGTTTGCTAATATACGGGCATACTGACTCTTCAACTCCACTCCGCGTTGCAATGTTGTCGATCTTCTGGGACGTACAACCCCCACGCGAAACCGCGGCCGAGCCCTATCAGAGGAAAACCAAGGTTGAGTAGCTGGGAGATACTGGTTTAAAAGCTGTTCGAAGCTGTCATTTGGGTTGTTGTTGGTACTGGTATTAGAATCCATAGCTGTCTGAAATTGGAAAACACCCAATAAAACGATTGTTATCCAAGAGATACGGTACGATGAGACAAAGGCGAAAAAATCTACGAGCGACAACAATAGGTTACAATCACTAACGACCAAAGTAATAAACCAGTGAGAACAAAATTGGCAGATAATATGTAATCCATGCTGAGAAAGTGACAAAAGCATGCTTTATAACTCTCAACGCCGATTGGTTAGAATTTAAACCAACAATTTTGACGCCCCCTAGCGGAGAGATGTCAAACGTATTGAGTTGATGGAAAGTGCCAATCTGATTAATGACTAGATTTTCGTCGCCCTCTACCGATTTTATGCCGTGCGATGTATCTGGAATGTTTTGATTTAGGACGCCCTCTATTGATAGGCTACCAAACGTGTGAGATACAGCAATTGAATTGTCCAAAACGGAACGATTTGCCCGATGCTGACCAGAATCCGATGACTCAATTAGATTAATTGTATTAGATACGGCAGAGCTCTGGCTGTTTTTCTGAATAATCAGTGATTCTTCTAACGCAGGACAACACTTGGCCCATTCATCCAAAAATTCACACGCATCAAAGAATCGGTTAATACATTTAACCACATATTGTTCGTCAAAACTGCTTGGTCGCGGTGCTTCAAACGTTGGGAAACGAGATAAATAATCCACTATACCCAGTTTACATCCGGAGATATGGAAGATATCGAAATCGAAAGGCAATAACCTATCAGCCCATCTGAATAATCGCGACTGATGAGTTTTGTTACCTCGGTTGGTCTTTAACGCCGAGATGCTTTATGGTCAGTTAAGATTACAAAATGATTTCCCAGCAAATAAGTTCGAAAATGCTCACATGACCATACAATTGCTAGAAGTTCTAATTCATTAGTGCTGTATTTCTTCTCCTGATCGTTGAGAAAGCGTGACGCAAAAGCGACTGGTACCCACACATCTTTTTCTATCTCCTGTTCTAACGCCGCACCCAGACCACTATGGCTGGCGTCACAATTCACACGCGAGTTCCGATTTTGGTCATAATGATACATTTTGGTGATATTAGCTATCAATTGCAATATGTTACTAAATGCAGTTTGTTGGCAATCCCCCACACAAATTTACTTTTATTACTTGCTTTTAAGGACGGGCGTAATTGGTCCGAATGGACCTGAAGGTTCGGCAAAAATCGTTGAAGATGGTTCAGAATGCCCATGAATGAACGGAGTTGCTTGAGCGTCCTTGGCGGTTCCAAAGCTAATACTGCCTCTATTTTAGAGAGTTTCGGTCTATAGCCTTCTACGTCGATATCGTATCCTAGCCAAGATAATTGATTCAATGAGAAGTCACATTTCGACAGCTTCAGAGCGAAACCTTCTTCATCCAACCGAGTTATCACCTTATCTACAAGAATATTGTGATCCGATATTGAACCCTTCGAGACTATCAGAATATCGTCCAGGAAACAGAATACTCCCGACAACCCCTGGAGGGTATTGTCCATCGCCTTTTGGAACTCTTTCGGCATGTCCGTTAACCCATAAAACCCAGTTTTGGAGCGATACGTGCCAGTTTGTTCTCCACAAACGATATTAAAATTGCAATGACGACTAACTTCATCACTGAGCGGAATCTGACTGAATACATATTTTAAATCTAGCAACGTAAACCAGACATCGCCTAACGTGTTCGATGTGATTATCTGGGCCGCCGAGTCCAACAGTTCCAACAAATTCGGCATTTGATAATGGTTCTTATAAATTTGATCATTCATAGGTTTTGCGTCCATTGCCAATTTCACAGAACCATCCTTCTTAGCCGTAATGACAATTGGAGAAATAAAATGCTCACTTGTGCATTTATTAAGTTTTACTACATGGCCTTCTTGAATTAATTTTTTAATTTCCTGACCGACTTTGTCTTGAATATGGACCGGAACTCTCCTTCCTTTTTCCTGAATCGGTACTAGTGGAGACTTGAATGTAGAGAAAACTTTATGATTTTTTGCTCTACCCACTCTAGTGAATACACGAAGGAATTTCTGGTGGAAGTGATTTTTCCAGGAATCAGACGCTGCATTCAAGTTTGATTGGGAGACTTCACCCACCAAAAGCCGTTCTGGTCTAACTTGCGTTGTTTTTACTCCCAAACGAGGTTGCAAATCTAAACCAAGTAAACAACGTGTGCGGTTTTCTGAAATAAGAAATTTTGCAGATTTAACATGCCAACCCAAAGATGACGCATCTAGAATTAATGTACCCATCAATTCGATTCTCTTCCTATTATAGTCAACGTATACTGTATCGATTGGACTTTCTTGAACAGTAAAGACCTTAGCTGACGGAACAGTTTTCAAGATATAATCTGCTGTCTTCTTATTCACGAAAGAAGCCGGGCTTCCTGTATCCACCGTTGCCTTGAAGAACGTTTGTCCACAACGCAGTGTTATTTGAATGGAACGTAACTTGCCCGTGGCGGCATTGACCACCTCCAATTTCCTTACTGACGCACATGGACGATTTGATTTTTCTACTGCCACTGATAAGACAGCAAATTCCGACTCACTATCGGACGTGATGAAATTGGAATTTTCTTCCACTGTTTTATCTGACTCGGCTTCAACATTCGCTACACTTTTAGAGTTACAGCACTTGGCAAAGTGACCTTTCTTACTACAGTTTCTACAGCTGACATTTCTGGCTGGACAACTTTGCTTGTGATTTGCTGAAAATCTATTACCACAGAAATAACACGACTTTGATTTCTCGTTGTTTCCCTTTGACTTACTGCTCTGTGCTCGACTAATCCTATCAGATAGTTTCTTTCCTTGGACCGAGAAGGTGGGTTCCTGTTTTATCTGGGAGTTATGACCCGAAGTAGTGCTTGACTGGGAGAAATTGCCCATCGAAGACGAACTCCCAAGTTGCCGTTGCAAATCGGTGGCCGTTTGTGCCCCTTGTTCTTGAAGTAACGCTGATTTCAAAGAATCCTCTGGGGTAGCACCTGGACGAATACACAGTTCTCTCTGAATATCGTTATATCTCATCTTGGCAATGAAGATATCTCTGACAACTTCCTTCTCCTGATCAATTGTCCACCCACACAGGGCGGCTTGTCCCGTCAGCCGCAGGTAAAATGCTTCCAAACCTTCTCGATCTGAATGGACCGCATTGTACATTTGCATCCGTTCGATAATATAATTTTTCTCCTTTCTGAAAAGAAGAACACAGAATTCGTGAAATTCCCGAAATGAAATTGCACTGAGGTCCGCGTGTGGATAACTTTGGAGGAATCTTTTGCTCCCTTCAGAACCGAGCGAGAAAAATAAACGGGACTTTATCCGCTGTTCAACCTCGTAATAAAACACTCCTGGTGCAACTCTGGGCCCTTTCGCCCGACGCTCTTCGTTCATTTCTGTAACCCCCCGGACCGCTGCGTCGTTTCTTGCAATACGGTTTGCGATTGCGGCAGCATCTTCATCCACCCCCACAGCTTCTGGTTTTGGGACAGGATCGTCATGTACTATACCCGGAACTTTTAACAGTTCGCGTGGATCACACCTTTCTCTCAGATTGATTGCCAAGTTGAATTGTCCTATCCAAGAATCCCAACTACAGGGTGGATCAGCAGTTGGTTTATGCCAGAATACGGGTACGCCTAACAGGTCAGTTCGATCCTCGGAGATCGAAACTGCTGGCTGCGCCATGTGAATACTCAAAGAACGGTTGTAAAACAAGAATCAATTCTCCTTGTTTATGTTTATAGTATTGTAAACAATATAAATAATTTTGTACTTAGAAATTGTCATGACAAATCTTTTCAATACAACTCAAATCTTTCATAAGTTGTGTCAGAGTGAATGAGAGTACATAGTGATAATCTATAACGGATTGGCAGGTCGGTCACGACCTTGATAAACAAAAAGGCAAGTTAAGTTTAGCACGAATAGCTAGCACATTGATGACGTCATATGAACTAATGAATTACGCCATATCACAGTTGCGATAATCTGAAAGTTTGTCGCAATAGTCTAAAATTTGTCCCGTACAGTCTGAAATAAGTTGCGATAGACTGGTTATAAAGACCGGACTTCTAAGCTATGATATCAAACAAAAGTATGGGAAACAATTTTTGGGAGGTAAAAAACAAAACGAGGCAAAAAAACTGTAATAGATATAACAACAAAACGGTACAAAAATTGATTTGTTATATTAAAACAAGTATTGGTTAACTGAATAAAAAACAGTTAAATGAATAACAAAAACTGATTAACCTCATGAACAGAATGCATAATAACTACATAGTGTTTCAAATTGTGCAGAAAAGACAACACTCGCAAAAATTGAACTGAAAGTTTTTTCAAGTGGGCATTTAAGAGTCGCTTCAAAATTTTTTTTCGTTTATGTCGGTCACTGTTTTTTTTTCTGGTCGGCTTTGGACACATTTCATTGGTTTGCAAAATCTGAAAATAGCAAACTTCGACCGCAACGGTCTGCAAATATCCAATTTTTGTCGCCATTGTCCAATCGTTATCGCACAACCTTGGCTTGGGCGGAAGGGGACCAACTTAGATGCAAGTAATGAAGAAAAATATCAAGCCATAATGCGACTGGGTTGTATCAAGTAGCATGTAAATCAAATAGCATAAACTTTATTGCTAGCTTTATTTAAGTGTTATTGCGTGCTTTTTGTAACTAAATTTGCATATCTGGAACAACACTACATGTCATGGTTCTAAAAGAACTGGATGAACATATCAGCATGGCTATTGAGTGGCAGATGCAGGGTTATTTATCCATTTTCTCAGTCATTTTAAACAAAAAACTGAGTTAGAGCCAAACCAAATCTTTTGTTAAGCTCATGTACAAATAAATTTGTTATATAAAATATTGAGTTCCTTAGCCAAAATATTTTAGATAATTAGATAGTTCTATTATCACAAAATCTGATAGGCTTATATTTTATTAAAAATCTTTTCAAAAATTTCTTATTTTTGTGCTATTGACTCTTTGCGCTCAAGTTACGGTCCTCTAATGCGACAGCTTGAAATAAAAACAGACAACTTGTAGAACATTTATTCATGACCAAAACCCGTAAATTGCATTGACTCGCAAAAAAACGGCCCATTATTCATCAAAAGTGGCACGAGTTTTGATCTTCGGAAATGAAAAAATTAAATAATTTCATTATAAAAAGAAAAACTGGGAAATCAACCAAAATTGAGCCAAGGAATTTGGAAATTTCAAAAATTTTAACGTATATAAGTTATTTACGAGGGAAAAATTGGATCATTAATGCCGCATGAAGTCAAAAAAGAAAAAACTTTTATCATTGTTCAGAGAACTTTTAAGATCTCTCATTGTTTTTTTTTCTCGAACTTTTTATTTCTTATCTTTAAAAATTAAAATTCAAGAAAGTATAAGAATGCAAGTCCAACAAACTAGCAAAAACTTAGGTAAAAAATTCAAAAAAATACACCTACTGTTTGTAGAATTTTTTGTGGTAAAACCAAACTTGGACAAATTGCACGAAAACACTTGGACAAAATGCCAAGGGGGTCCGGTCCCCTCTTTGTACTATTTTAAGATCTCTATTTTTGGCTGACGGTCCCTTAATGTTTTCTAATGGCGCTTTCGGTGCCAGTATTTAAAACTTTTGAGGGGGAAACGCGCGCCAAACAAACTCGAATTTTTCTGAAATTTTCTCGAATCTGAGTCCGTTTCAAAATATGAGACTTCATCTTCCAAAAAATTTTCATAACGACATACTGAATAAAAACATTATTTAGAAAATGTGATGTTTCTGATATTTCCAATTCTTGTTACTTTTAAAGTTTAGCTGAGACAGCAACTAAGCCAAAGCCAATAGATATTTGACTGGGTGTTGTTAATCTCTGAGAACAGTTATTTTTGGTAAGTTCAAAAAACTTAAGTTTTTTCAATACCAGTTAAATGATGTATTGCTTCACACTTGGCTGAACTTCGGAAAACGTAGGCGATTGAACATGAATTTGATCAATATATAGCTCTTTATTCTTGTGCAAGTAATTTAATTCGAAAGCAAAAAAATACCCAGGCTATTTCTGTTCAGAGAGCTCATTTTAAATTTAATTTAGAGAATGAATTTATAAAAAACCTTCAAAAAAGCTAGAGGATTTAAATTCGGGTTACATCATTCAATTTCACGCTTTCAATTTTTTTCTTAAATGATGTCATTTTTATGTCGGAAAATTGTTTGGAAGTAGAACATTCAAATCAAAAGCTTGGTATGAGTTTAAGGATAAATTAATTTTCTTAGCTTTTTCTTTAAATGCAACTCTAATTCAATACACTGACCTGCTTTTAGATTTGGTTGAGGCAGACCTTTTAACCTTGGTTTTATCGGAGAAGATTCGGTGCAGGAAGTTCCTTCGCTTCTTTTGCACTACAATTTCAAGTATATCACTGTTTTCCGCACAGCTGAACGAAGTAGCTCGTCGGGACTTGACCCCTCCGTCGTCAAGGAGATCCTCGTGTTTGATGGGCGAGTCATTTGCTCTCGGAAGCATCAGTTGGAAACTCGTCTTCCGATTGGAGTTGCGAACTGGACTGGATCTTGTGGACGAGACACCTTAAACACACGTTAATTCCAGTTAATAGTAGCTCATACAGTAACATAAATCTCTTATGCGTGTGTTTGTTATTGGATCAGTTCAATTTGCTGAGGGGTTTGATCCCCTGCCGATCATCATTAAACTGGGACTTGATCCCCTGCCGACCCAAAGGGTCCCCTTTATACTATTTTGAGGTATCCGTTTTTGGTTGGCGGACCCTAATTTTGAGGCGGAAAAGCGCGCCGAAAAAACGCAATTCCAAAAAGTGCCTAAAAACGCTTTTTTTTGAGTTTTTTCAAAACTTTGCCTGCGGCGCAGGGAACGTAACCAAAACAGTGTCTTTTCAGTGCTTTGGGAGAGCTCAGAAAATCAATTTGGTCGACCAAAAAAAAGTCGACAGTATGTTCATTAATTTTTTGAAAAACCGCCCCCCTCGAGAAAATCCTAGATCCGCCCCTGAATGTGATACTCAAGTTATTCGGTTGAAAGATTTTTTTGCATAAACATCCCTGGCTGAACAAAAATGGTTGTCATAAAATTTGCATACATGGAAAAATGCTTAAGTACGATATCGTGCAATTCCATGCGTGCAAAAAATAGTTAGAAAACTTTACGAAAAGAAATTTTTCAAAAACGGAAGTTGTATGATATCCATTTTTCTATAAACCAAAACTGTTTGAAAAGCATTTTTTAAGGAAAGAAAAACTCGACTTTCTCATTCATTCATGTTTTGTCTGAAAACACAATAACCAAGTTTTTCTCTTTTGGCGGAAAACCGATAGGTTAAGTGGCAAGACTCGCCCAGGTGAACTGCATTTGAAGATTCGCCAACAGAGTTGATTTGTTAAACGTACTCACCCGGAATTATAACCAGAACCGTAACCTTTTGTATATAGCTTGAAAATTTTTACTCTAAGAAACACTTGCTGGCCTATTTTTCTGACAGAATATAATTTATCTTATCAAATGAAAGCATGAAATATTTTTATTTTCGCTTCGCACAAAAATTCATGGCCACTACTGCTTCTTTTGTACAAAAAACAACAACCTGGATTATGTTAAAAACAATAACTCAAATATTTTTTGCCTGCATTTTTTTACGAAAACTGATTGTTTGAGCCTAGAAATGATTTTACAGCAAAAAATTCCTAGATATTCGGAATTGTGGCTTCGGAAAATTTTTCTAGCCATGTAAAAAATTGCTGTTAATGCAACTGTATAATAAGCAACTTTTGTGTATGGAGTTCAAGCCGGGATAAGTATCATCCTTCGCAGTTCATTCCTGTTAGATGATTCAAAATTATCAGTTGCTTTAATGGATTATAGTCGTTTTCATTTCCGATAAAGAATCCCTAACTTTATAGTTACTAAAAAAATCTTAGATCAATGAAATTCATATTACTGATATTTTTTGCATTATTTAGTATTTTTCAAAAAAAACTGCTAAGTTTGTTATGTTTCAGGGCCATTTTTGACAATGCTTCGTTTCAGCTACTAGGACATAGGTGAGGCGACAATTTTTAATATCAATTATGTAATCAATTTGAAATGAATTGTTTAGCAATGCACAGCAACCAAACGACCAGGCCATATTGAGTGTGAGACTCCATATGAAATTTTTTGCGGATCTGATTAGAAGATTGCTTGCGACCAATTATCGTTTTTTTAATAGTGACAAATTATCGCGAGCAATCCATTTTCTTCTGCAACGAATTGGCGCCGTGCCTAAATCCAAAAAACTAGTAGAAAAAATCAAATGTTATTTGTTGAGTTGTTACTGTAAAAAAGCGAAAATTGAATGAAAAAAAGAGTTACTTTTCAATCAAACCAATAGAACTTATATAATTGCATATAATCAAAAATCTGTAATTGCATGTCAAGCTTTAAAAATTAAACAAACTAGTTCAAATATTTATGTTTTTTTTTGCAGTAACTAAATTTCATAACTGTTGATTCTAGAAATTTTGTTATAAGTGCCATATGATTTGAGGGATGGGAGCGAGAGCAAAAAAAAAAACTTTTTTGGTATTTTTTCAGTTTTTCCGAAAAGTTTGCCTGGGCTGCAGCATTGATGAAAAAAATATTTACAGTCGTGGCGTCAATTGGAGGTGCTCACAAATTCATTCGTATCAAATTAAAATTAACGTTGCCCACTCCCGTTCGAGAAACTTTTTGATCCCTTTATCATTAATGCACTCAAAATTTAGCTTTAGATGAAGGTTAAAAATTTGTTTTTTAAAATTCAACTTCAATATTGAAAGGAGCTTGCTAACTAAAATACAATATGTTAATCTTAGTGGAGTATTAGCGTTATCCCTACACTCTTATTGCACAATTAAGATTTCGCAACTAGGCTCAAGTTTTTGTATAAATAACACCGTTAGACAAACCTTCATAATGGTGAACATTGGTCTTTATGTTGCGTAGAGGGAAAAACTTTCAGAGTCCCACGTTTGACTAAGAGTCATTCTTCAAATCCAAGATAGAAAAAAGGGTTTAAAATACCTACGTGATTTAAGTCAAAAGAACATTGTGGATGGTTCATTGAAAAATCATGTAGGAAATTTTGAGATATATATAAAAAATGGTACATTATACATGAAGGATAAAATAGAAAGAAAGCCTTGGTGGCTACTCTTTTAAATTTTTATTCCTGTTCGACAACTATGCATTTTCCTGAGGAAAAATGCGTGAAAAATTGTTTTCTTAAGCCTTCTTTTAAGAAAAACAGCGAGGAAAAAACAGCGATTTTCGGAACAAAAACAAAATGGCACAAAAGCGCCCTTAAAAAACTACAGTGACCAAATTATTTTGATTGATAACGTTCCTTCCTTTTTATGTGAAAAATTTTAGCCCACTAACACAGCCAAAAAGTTAAATTGTTCAAAAATACTAGATCCATTTTTTCAAAAACCAACAGTGCAACACATTTTACAAAGTATCGCCAAAAGTTTGAATGAAATAACTTTTTCGAAATTTGTTAGCTCCTTGTCAAGCATGTAGGGTTTGTAGTGGCTTTTTAAAAAACTTCATCGAATGACTTCAACTATGCCTCTAATTAGTTCATAGAAACTTTCTGTATGTAGATTTGAACCCCTTCAATTTTTTTCTCAACAAAAAAAAACGTTTGTCTCCGCGAATGAAAAAAATTGATTTGCTGCAGTCAACCAAAGTCAGCCGACCGTGTTCATTTAAACTAGCCAGACAAAGTGAACAAAAAAAGAAATTTAAAAACTAGAATTGAGATTTAATTGCGCAACGAAAACAAAGATTCACCCACTCCTAAATCCGCTACTGTGTGAAAGCTTCAGACAGAATTTCTGACTCGGCTGAAATTAACCATTTTTTTCGCAATTAAAATTAATCCATTATTCAGCCAAATTGAATCCAATTCAGATGATCAGGTGGAAGTTTTAACTAAAAAGTTATGTTGATCCAAAAACATACCTGTAAAACTTTTCAGTTGACACTAAAAAAATGATGGAATGAAAGAATCTGATGTTCAAGATAGCCGGCTGTTATCTTTGAAAATCACATTTTATAATAATTATAAATTTTTGAAACTTAGCTCCTTTTTGGGTATTCAACATTTCTAAGCTTCAAGGGCCAAAAAAGAGCCTTTTTGCTTTGACCAGGAAAAAAAATTTTTCGAAGGGAGAACCGTCGTTGGTTTTTTCACAGCATAAACAAGTGCCAAAAAGGTTTTAGAGGAGACTGAGTGGTATACCATACTGACACCCATTGTGCTGTTTTGGGCTGCATTAAGGAATTCAAATTTAATTGTCTTTGTGATGAAAAAAACTGCCAGAACGTTATCGAAAAAAAACTACCGGAAGGTTTTTGAAGAAAACTGCCCGAAGTTTTCGAAAAAAAAACTGCTCGAACCTTTTCGAAAAAAAATTGAAAAAACTGGCGGATCATGGATTAACAAAGTCAAAAAGGGAAGACATCCTTCTGGGCAAAAAGCCTACAATGGTAATCGATCAATCGATTCAGTAGGATCGTGATACGAGCGGAATTTTATTAAAATTTCTTAATTGGTAAATCATCGATGAATTATCGCTAATTTATCAAAATTTTTTTTGATAATAAGCACTAATTAATTTAGCTATGAAATAGCACGGAAAAACCTATGAAAATCTTACTAAGAATGGGTTAGCAATTTAAAATACCTACGTGATTTAAGTCAAAAGAACATTGTGGATGGTTTATTGAAAAATCATGTAGGAAATTTTGAGATATATATGAAAAATGGTACATTATACATGGAGGATAAAATAGAAAGAAAGCCTTGGTGGCTACTCTTTTAAATTTTTATTCCTGTTCGACAACTATGCATTTTCCTGTGGAAAAATGCGCGAAAAATTGGTTTCTTAAGCCTTCTTTTAAGAAAAACAGCGAGGAAAAAACAGCGATTTTCGGAACAAAATGGCACAAAAGCGCCCTTAAAAAACAACAGTGACCAAATTATTTTGATTGATAACGTTCCTTCCTTTTTATGTGAAAAATTTTAGCCCACTAACACAGCCAAAAAGTTAAATTGTTCAAAAATACTAGATCCATTTTATCAAAAACCAACAGTTCAACACGTTTTACAAAAGTATCGCCAAAAGTTTGAATGAAATAACTTTTTCGAAATTTGTTAGCTCCTTGTCAAGCATGTAGTGTTTGTAGTAGCTTTTTAAAAAACCTCATCGAATGATTTCAACTATGTCTCTAATTAGTTCATAGAAACTTTCTGTATGTAGATTTGAACCCCTTCAATTTTTTTCTCAACAAAAAAAAACGTTTGTCTCCGCGAATGAAAAAAATTGATTTGCTGCAGTCAACCAAAGTCAGCCGACCGTGTTCATTTAAACTAGCCAGACAAAGTGAACAAAAAAAGAAATTTAAAAGCTAGAATTTAGATTTAATTGCGCAACGAAAACAAAGATTCACCCACTCCTAAATCCGCTACTGTGTGAAAGCTTCAGACAGAATTTCTGACTCGGCTGAAATTAACCATTTTTTTCGCAATTAAAATTAATCCATTATTCAGCCAAATTGAATCCAATTCAGATGATCAGGTGGAAGTTTTAACTAAAAAGTTAAGTTGATCCAAAAACATACCTGTAAAACTTTTCAGTTGACACTATAAAAATGATGGAATGAAAGAATCTGATGTTCAAGATAGCCGGCTGTTATCTTTGAAAATCACATTTTATAATAATTATAATTTTTGAAACTTAGCTCCTTTTTGGGTATTCAACATTTCTAAGCTTCAAGGGCCAAAAAAGAGCCTTTTTGCTTTGACCAGGAAAAAAAAATTTTCGAAGGGAGAACCGTCGTTGGTTTTTTCACAGCATAAACAAGTGCCAAAAAGGTTTTAGAGGAGACTGAGTGGTATACCATACTGAAACCCATTGTGCTGTTTTGGGCTGCATTAAGGAATTCAAATTTAATTGTCTTTGTGATGAAAAAAACTGCCAGAACGTTATCGAAAAAAAACTACCGGAAGGTTTTTGAAGAAAAGTGCCCGAAGTTTTCGAAAAAAAAACTGCTCGAACCTTTTCGAAAAAAAATTGAAAAAACTGGCGGATCATGGATTAACAAAGTCAAAAAGGGAAGACATCCTTCTGGGCAAAAAGCCTACAATGGTAATCGATCAATCGATTCAGTAGGATCGTGATACGAGCGGAATTTTATTAAAATTTCTTAATTGGTAAATCATCGATGAATTATCGCTAATTTATCAAATTTTTTTTTGATAAATAAGCACTAATTAATTTAGCTATGAAATAGCACGGAAAAACCTATGAAAATCTTACTAAGAATGGGTTAGCAATTTTTCATCGATAACTATAACTGGGACTTCAACTCGGGTAGCCCGCGCACCCGAAATGTGTGTGTTTTTTTAAGCAAATACGGATTTTTGATTGCCAAATTTAACTGTTTTCGAAGCTTTCTGTGCTACTTGCACAGCAGCGGGCTATTTTGAGCTCGCGACATTTTTTAAAATTGGGTAGTTTTTTTGTTCCATAAAATAATGGAAATGTTAAAAATGGCCCATGCTTAGAGTTCCTTTTTCAAAAAAGCAACTGCAAATATTATCATTTAAGTGATATTTAGTGACACCGATCACCTGTTCACTACTTTTCGCCTTTCTGATATTTTTTCCGAATTTTTACCACTAGCATTGTGCAATGAACGCTCAAAAATTAGACGTTACTAATAGTATCGACATTGAAATTAAGTATTCTGGAAGTTGGAAATTACCTGTCGGGTTTAAATCCAGTCTCGTTTTCCGCATCGAAGACGCCATCGGAACCATGTCGTCTTGTCTCCGAGCCCCGTCGGAACTTTCTTGGCTGGCGGGAGTTGTCTTAACTGTTATGTAATCGGCCATTTTTTCACTCTCTAGAATTTTTTGTGACCTAATCTGAACAAACTCAAGCGCATTTGAACTTTTACTTTCTTTCACTTTTGCGTGTGCATTATTTTTAGCACGCAATTTTCCGACAGATTTGCTGGAGTAATCAGGCTTCGAATTTTGCTTTCTGAAGATATTCGGAAGTGTTCGTCTAGCTCTGTTTATAAATCTAAACTTTCGTGACGCCGAATCGTTATTTGCTAGTACAGTTTGATCATGCAGAGATTGGCCTAAACGACTTAGTGTCTGCTTTTCTCTCCGATCAGTTTTGCCTGATTTTTTCTTCGGGGACTTGACTTGATTTTTGTCCGACTTGACAAGCTCCGACGGCTTCTCTCGGGGGATCAGGGCGGGGTGGTTTTGAATGAAATCTTTCTCGGTCATTCCGCCTCTCATCGGTCAGAGAATTCTAAAACCAACTCTGTATTAGACCCAAATTGGCATTTTCGCTCCCAGGGATGTTCATTTAAAAGCAAATTAGTGTATACATATAGGCACTAATTATCTAATTACCGGTAAATAGTGCATAAATATACTGTACAGGTATTAGCACCAGCGGATTTAGGGGGACGGGGGATGAGTGCCCTGCGCTTTCTGGGCTGACTGACCCTAAAAATTTTCGGCGCCGAAAATACTAATTTTGAGGGGGGAGCTCGCG
Organism: Symsagittifera roscoffensis; assembly: GCF_963678635.1. Lineage (NCBI taxonomy): Eukaryota > Metazoa > Xenacoelomorpha > Acoela > Convolutidae > Symsagittifera > Symsagittifera roscoffensis. The sequence goes on from NC_087064.1 coordinate 65,586,612, forward strand.
TCAAAAAAGCGCGATTCATTGGTCAAAATTTTCCAACGCCGTTTTTGCCTTTGTTTCAAAAATTTGCATGCGGTGCAGATTTGGTCAAAATAGGGTCTTTATAGTGATTTGGGAGAGCTATTGGTCGACCTAAAAAAGATTGACAAAATTTTTTGAAAATCTGCCCCCCCCCCCCCCCCCCTCGAGAAAATTCTAGATCCGCCCCTGGTTAATAGTGTATATATATTTGCAGCATTTAGTCTGAAATCAAAAAAATTCAAATCAAAGTTTCTCGAATTTGAGCGAATTTTTGTAAGCACGTCAAAACTCCCAATATATGGTTTTAATATAATGCGATAATTGACCCCGTAGACTACTTCCCCAAGAGGTACTGAAACTGGTCGAAAAAAATACCCAACGCGAAGTGGTCGGATAAAAAAGGCTCTTCCCCCCCCCCCGCCAACCTCATATATACATCAATTTTATGAAGTAACGAGGGGTTTTACAAGGTTAAGTAACAAGACCAAATATGTTTGTCATAGCCCAATTAGTCCGCATACCAATTTTTGTAACAATCCGATTATGTGAACAAAATTTTATTTTTAAAATTTCGCTGGTGGGGGGGGGGGGAAGAAAAAGAGCCAAAAAAGACTCACATCTTGTTAGTAAAAACAAAAATAGCCAAGTATTACTGGTCTTCAAATCTACATAGTTAATTCAGGTAAACCCAGAATGCCTTCAGCGCCAAAAAAATGTTGAACTACATTTCATACAAAAAATAAGGTTATCCAAGTATAAACAACCTGAAAAACACTGTATTTAGTAAACAAACCAAAGCTTGCCTTGAAGCTTGTCTTGTGTTCAATAATTTGTTCATACTTCGGCTGGTTTATCTAGCAATTTTCCCCCAAACAGGAAACTTAAATATCAATTAGAACATAAAACCAGATACTAACCCTGAAACATCCCCGCGAAGGCAGATTTAATTTTATCGTTAAATTTTTTTCTAAAACAAAAAACATTATACAGAGATAGCGCTAGACCCTAAAAATGGCAAAAATTTTATAATTTTACAAAAAAAGTACGGATAAAAATCAAACACAAAAACTTGAAAAAAAAAGAAAAGCTGCGGAAATTAAGTGAGTCTGTAAAAAAAAGTAAGACTGAGTATCCTTTAATTTGATATATTATAACAATTATTACTCAAAGTCTACCAGAAGTACATGCAGATGAATAATTTTAAAAAGTAGACAAAAATACAAAAAAATATGAGAAGTTGAAAGAATTTCATAATAGTTAACCGTGCGAAACATGGCTTAGCTCCTTCTTGAATTGGTTTGTGAAACTATTTGAAATTTTTTATCATCGTTTTTTTGTTAATTCCAGACACCCCCATCTATACATACTGTTTTTCTACTGTCCCCGGTTTCTAGCTACTGAAATGCTCTAAATTTGAGCGGGAATACTTCAGCTGAAATTTTCCTGTTCATATATTGCATAAATTTTGGTGTGTACATTTTAGCTGGCGGTGAAAAAAAAACGAACGACCTTGCAACATAGCACAAACTGGGCTTAGTAAAAAGAATGCCAGACTGCTTGCCAGGGCAAATCTCTGAATATTTCGGCTGACTTGTAACATATCTGATGTAGTGGATCTTCTTAATTATAGTCCCCTCCCCTATGGTACCTTGTAGCGAATTGCCACCTCAATAAAGGAATTCATCGGTTGAACATTTGCCAAACTTGTACCTCGAAAAGAGTTGCTGTGCAAGTAGCAGATGATATATCACCTTAATTTATACAAATGAAACAACAATGCTTGGATTTCAGTTCCGACTACCATAAAGTCGATAGCATACATAACAGGTAAAAACGAAAAAAAAAAACTATGAGAAGTTCACAAAAAATAAATTTTGAGCTTTTTATTATTTTTTTTAAAAATAGCCCCATTCGCTATATAAAGTTCAAAATGAAATCTTTTGCTAACAGCAACTTAACCATAGAACCAATAGCCTGCGTGTCAATTGCCCCAAATTTTTGATTAGTTCAAAAGCTTCGATTAGCTATTTTCGATTAGTTCAAAAAAATCGCATTTCAAATATCTCTTTATACTTAAACTCAGGCGTCAAAATATTGCAGATGGTATAAAAATTTCTATAAAAATCAATCAAAAGTGGCTAGTTAATAATTTGACGTTTGTCTGAAGAAAAAAACCATACCGAGCAAAAATATTCCATCCTTTTGTTCAAAAATTTGAACAATAAAAAATGTTTATTGTTCAAATTTTGAACAAAAGGATTGAATTTTTGTGCTCGGTATTATTTTTTTCTTCAGACAAACTTCAGCTTATTAACTAGCCACTTTGGATTTTTATTGATTTTTTATACCATCTGAAATGTTTTTGAAGTGTGCTTTTTTAAAACTTATTTTCAATGTCAGTTATTTAGTCAGAAATAATGACAGAAAAAACCATACCGAGCACAAATATTCCATCCTTTTGTTCAAAAATTTGAACAATAAAAAATGTTTATTATTCAATTTTTGACTAAAAGGATTGAATTTTTGTGCTCGGTATGATTTTTTTCTTCAGACAAACTTCAGCTTATTAACTAGCCACTTTGGATTTTTATTGATTTTTTTATACCATCTGAAATGTTTTTGAAGTGTGCTTTTTTAAATTTATTTATCAGTTATTTACATGATTATAGCAAGCGTTCACAAGAAGCTCAATTTTCTTAAATCAGTAAATCAGTTGGAACGGTAGTAAAATTAGACCAGGATTCCCACAGGTTGATGTGAATACGACTAAATGAAGCCAGTTTTATATACGGCAGCTCAAATAGCAAAATTTGTCCCAATCGGAAACAATGGTCCAAAAAATTTGGGCTCGACTTACGGAAGTTACTTGAAAAAGTTAATTATAAAAGTGACTTATAAAAGTTACTTATCTCTTAATTGCCATAATTGAAACACTCTTTTAAAATCAAAATTGGAGGTGAGAGATAAATTGGAATACTTTGTTACTTCTGATTGCGTAATCAATCAGCAACTTGTGATTAGGCCAATTAAAATATAACAAGGTAAAATTTGCAGCAGTTAATCAAAGTTTTGACTCAATTACAATAAATGTTTCCCTGAAAATCTAATAGTAGTACAATTTTGATTTTTCCCAATTACAAAAATTCAAATGGTATGAAAATTTCAAAATAATCAATCAACAGTCTTTAAGTAATCATAATTCAATTTCAATTTGAATGTTTTGATCAACTTCATTCTTTGTTTTCAGTTCTAGCGCAAAATCTATTTTTTATGGACCTGACTTTCACAGTTACATCAATTGTAGAAACAGATTAAATGATCCCGTACTGGTCTATATATGCAAAATCAGTTTTTTTTTACTGTTGTGACAGATGTTAAATTGAAAACAAAACAACTGTCCAAAACGACTCTAAGCGCTAATAAAAAAATTATAATTTTCCCAAAGATTTAATCCGATTTGACTTAAAAAAGTCAATTTTGAATCATCTCAGATAATAATAGTTTATACATAACACCCTTGAACACAACAGATTAATTTTTTATTTGAATAAATTTAAAAAAGTATGGATGATTGTAAATAGTTACATTAAAAAAAATTGCATTAAAAGTAATTCAAGAAACCGCTTACAGTATTTGTGTTTTTTTTTGTCAAAAATACTTGAAGGAAGTAAAGTTGATATCTCCTGTAAAAACATTGATTGTAAAAAAGTTTATTACACGAACCAAAAGCTAAATTGTTTCCAACCACTAAAAGCAAAAAAAAATTAGTTGAAACTGAGACTGTTTTTAACGCAAATTAAGGTGAAAGTTTCATTTAAATTATAATTTTCAAGTAGCTTATTCGGTTCTGGCTAGACTTTAAATAGAAAAAAAACTAATATCGAAATCAAAATTCCTGACTTTTTCTCGAAAATTTTCATCGCTTATGGAGAAGAGTAGCCGCTCGATACCTTTTCTGCACGAGCATTTAACAATTTTTCAGATAAAGATCAGTGATTGTGATTTTGGTGATTATTTTTAGTCTGGACACTTTAACCAGGACCGAACGAGATAGTTGAGAGGTATGTTACTGTTTACAAAAAAGTATATATTTTACGTTTTTCAAGTCTAATAGAAATAATGAATTTGGCTAACTCAATTTGGGTTGATTTTTGAGTCACATTAAATTGCTTGATACGGCGCAGTACAACAGTGCCAAAGTACAATGCCGAAAAACTAATGTAGTTCATTAGTGCCAAAAAGTTTGTTGAAAACGGTTTTTATTGATCCCAAATCGCTGACAAGTAATCTAACTCAAATTGACGGAAAAGTCAAACTGGCCAGTTTAATTGATGCCACTTGTTCAACAAAAAAAATTTCCCAATCGCCGCGTCACACATTTTTCTGAGCAAACAATTAACACAGCAAATTGTCAAGTTGTTTCCTCAGTTTTGCTCCAAAACAAAACAGTATTCAAACATCAATTTTATTTTCAAATATTTTCAGTTTTCGGCAATGTTGAACACACTTTCAGTTTCGGCACTTTTGCACTTCGGCACTGCTGAGCGCACAACTTGATACACTGCGCATTGTAAGAAAAACCGCAATATTGATTGCATTAGTTATCCCATTGTTAAAAATTCTTTTGCAAGCCCAACAAAATCATTAAAAAAATTGAACTATGTTTGATCATATCTCGTGAAAGTTTAAGGTCAGATGAGTGGCAGGTTTGATTCAAAAGATGTAGACATGCTTCAGATTTCCCATAACGGCCTCTTCAGCAATACAAAGCCTCTAATAACACTAAAGCCACACTAGGGATTTAGTAAGTTTTTTGTTACTGGGCAAAGAGGTTGGAGGTTTAAAATGATTAACAGTCAGAACTACTATCAGCTGCAAATTTTTTTACTCTATAAAAGATTGATTTAGCAGATTCCAGCAAAATTTTTGATGAAAGATAGTTAAGGGCAAAGCGGATTTTGAGAAACATTTAAAAAGATGATAAAAGATATTGTCCAAACACTTATATTACAAACCGGGTTTCCTAGGTTGAGGCGCTTGAAATTTGTATTAGGTTTTTATTTTTTCGACTATAACTATTTTTTCGAGTCGATAACTGTCAGTAGATGAGTCGATCAGGATCAATGCATGAGTCGACCACCCGCAATGAGGTTCCATGGATAAAAATTGATTATAATCGTTTTCCGTGGTCAAAATGATGCCGTTATAATCGATTATAATTCCTCTTGGAAGCACACAATCGATTATAATAGATAAAATCCATTATTTTAAAACAATTTAAATCGATTATAATGAAATACCCCAATGCTTACGGCATCCACCCAACTTTACCGCCCTCCCCGAACAAATAACCCCTCCGACCCCCTCCCCCCATTTCTCATCCGCCTTTTCACACCTAACCGTTCCCAAAACCCCCTGGATCTCCAAATCTGCAATTTACCCAACCCTCTAGCAGTTTCCAACATTTTTCGGAAATTTTTCGAAAACTTTGAAAAAACAGGCCAAAAAGCGTTTGGCTAAACGAAGAGAGGTGATACCACAAATAAGAAAAAGTAAGAATAAAAAAACAACAAAGTTTACAAGCCAAATGTAAATCTGAATTTAGCGATTGCATGTCCAAGTTTTAAAAGTATAGGAAAAAAATTGGAAAATCCAGGCTCTTGCGTACAACAAATTATGATTCTTTGTAGTTCATTATTTTCCATTATGGTCCATTATGAGTCTTTGGCATTTTTTAATGCTTCTTATCGTTAATTTTGTTCGTCCTAAAAGTCGACACCGGACATTGTTCGACCCACAAAATCGAGACAAAATAACGGTCGTCTCATGCGGTCTATACGATAGCCGATCACCGAAACCTGGGTTCCAGAGGCTTCTAAAAGGAAAAAAAACTACATACCTTACCATCAGATGAAAAATCTGCAGTTGAAGTTCTGCTCAGGTGGATTGAGGAGTATGATGAAGGTGATTAAATAAGTGAAAATAACATTTCACGCAAGAAATTCTCAGCCTATGTAACCTGCGTAGTCCATAGATTGTTTAGATGATTCTGGTGATATTAGCAGGAATTAATTACCTAACAAATAAATGTCAACCAATTATATCTCATTTTTAGGCACTGTAAGAATTTTGATCACGCATTGAAGAATTTGATCACGCGTTTTTGATCACGCGTTTTTTTGCTTCAAATTAACTAAAATTAGGTTAAAACAACCAAAGAAAATCCTATCTCTTAAAATGAAAATGATTTTCAAGATGAAACATAAATTTTGAATGAGTTTTGCCTCTAGTGGTCACAAACGCGAAGCAAATTACCAATAATTGTGCCGATTTTTTCCTTCCATTTAATTGCAATTTATATACACACTATTGTCATCGATTAACTAAAATTTCGTTTTTTCTTAATTCTAATTAATTTTGGAACATGTGATTAAAACCACCTTTTTAACCTAAGCTTTTATTTCTTTGTCCATAGTAAAAAAAGGTTCATCAAAAATTCTTACCCTAATTTTGGTTCATCAAATTAAATTTTGGTTTAGCAAAATTTCTCTTTCCACTCCAAAAACGACTATATTCAGTTTTGAGTAATTAAATTAAGAAAACGATAGTCTACAAAAGATTGAAAATTTAGTTTTAATGGCTCTAAGGTTCGTAAACTTGTTTGAAAACTTGATTAAGTTCAAAATAAATTTGATTAAGAAGGTATAAAGGCAATAAAGTTTGGCAGCTAAAAGTAAAAAATAGGAGTCCACTCACCTGGGCTTGTGATACACATAACTGCGTTTCTGCTAATCAGAAATTCAACCGCTCTTTCTTAAAATGGAAAAACTCTCCGAAACAGCTTATAAAGGTTGGAAAAGTTCGTTTTCATTTGCGCAAAAAAAAAACGATTTTTTTTAGATAGCCCGATTTTCTTCAAAGAGGAAAAATCAGAACTTTTAAACAGGCAACGGATAAATAAATGCACCAAATAAGGCGTTAAATTGCAAAGGAACTGATTCATTGGCTGGCTTAGTCATCAAAAAAAAGAAGAGCCGTGTTTTTTTCAGCATGTTATTTAATTGATTTAAGTTACTAATTTTAATATTCAATTCTTAGCGTACAAACAAAGCAATAAAAACATTTTTTGATAGCGGCTTTTTAAGAAATCAAAGAAAAAATAGAAATTTTCTGTTTTGCAACGGTAATGAAAAAATAGATACAACTATATAGAACAATATTTTAGTCAAACTAATTCTTAAATCATCTAAGACGCCAATTTTCTGAGTGTTTTAGAAAATAAGAATTATTGCAGCAACGTTAGAGTGGTGTTTTTTTTGACGGGAAGGGTTTTTTTAAATATTGTCATCAGTTATGTAGGGCGGCCATTTTGATTTTTGAGTAAATTATTGGGCAAGTTTTTTGAACGCATTGAATTTTTGAACTGTTTCCGGAATTTTAGAAAAGTGGCCATAAACTGATTTCTGCAGCATACGAGATTATTGGTGCCGAACGCACATTTGGAGATATTTTATGCTCCGTCAGCCAAAGTTGCATACTATAAAAATAGGAAAACGGGGACGCTTTGAAAAACAGTTTGACAACCAGATTCGAGGGAGTTTTCTAATATGAAATTGTTGATAGAATAGTGGGTCAACCCAGTAGCAGAATTAGGGGGGCGGTGGGTTGGACGAAATCCCCAGTTCAGTGATTGGACCCCTTGACAACCCAAAAAGTCTTCCTTGATACTATTTAAAGAGCTCCCCTCGTTGATCAGGGGAGGTTATCTTGCAAGATCTTGCAAGAATCTTGCAAGATTCTTGTAAAGAAAATGCATCTCTTTAAAAAATCTTGCAAAATTCTTGCAAGATCATGCAAGAAAACCTCCTTTAAAGATAACCTTAATTCTAGCAAGATTTTTAAAAAAATGATTTTTTTGTGAATAAAAAATTTTACACTAGAAGACAAGAAATTTTTTTCTACCAGTAGACACTTTACCAGTTGCAAGTAGAAAACCTTGAATAATTGAACAAATCAACATTAAAAAGCAAAACATAACCTCATAATAAGATGAACATAATAATTTATCGGATTTATGTGAACTCAACATACAAAATATCTCAAGCTAATTGACTCTATTCATCAAAATTTTGACAAAAAAATGAAATTTAAACGCTAGAGTTGCAAAACTAGATGAAAAAATCCAATAAAGTCGAAAAATTTTGATTTCAAATGCATAAATTATAACGGCAATTTGAAATATTTTACATTACGAAAAATGAAAAATCAAAATTTTTATGAACACTTTTAAAAATTGTTTAAGAGCTTGCAAGATTACCTTTTTTGATCGACTAGGGTCATTTTTGGCAAATTAGCCCGAAAGTTTTTCTAAAGGCGCCTTTGGCACCTAAAAAAAAACTTTTTTTGAGGGAGCCGACAAAACGCACTTTTTTGGTCAAATTTTCAAAAAAGAAAACAAAATTGCTCCTCGAGAAAAACTTAGTTAACCCCTTAGGAATGTTTGTCTACAAAAGCGGACTTAGGAATCAATCAACCTGGGGCTGTGTGTTCAAAAGTCACAAATAACGTCAAACTTCCTTTTCGATCAAATAACGTGATTATTCGAGCTATGATAAAACACAAAAAGTTTTGATTTTTGTCTAGTTTTGTCACTTTAAAGTCGGCCAATATTCATGTTTTCACTAGCCTGTACGGATTAACGATAAAAAGCATGCTACCTTTGAAAAAAGATGGCAAGTTATTATTTTACAGGTTATACTATCTTTAGAAACGCACTGAATGAATCACAGGTTGAGCTCAGTGTTTTAGATTTTAGGCACATGAATTTTTAAAGAAATCTGAAAAAGAGCTGATCAGATATTGTTATAAAAACAATCAAGTTATAAAAAATTAACGAAACTGATCAATACAAATCCAATTTGGAGCCCCGTATTATTTGAAATTTTTAAAAGCGTTTTTTATGAAACGATTTAATTTATTTGGAAATTAATTGAGAAATGGGATAAAAGCAGTTTTGACCAGCCCTTGTGATAAAATTTAGTTCAACTTAATTCGCCCTTAATTACAAAACAAAACATCAAGAAGATCGGTTTAAACACTTTTGAAAAATTGAAAATATTTCTTGGAATCATTTTGTTATCCTGATTTTGACAAAAATTACGAGAGAGTTCATTGCGTGAACGGTCGATTGCATTTTCATCAGAAAAAAGTTTGATTGAAAAAAAAAACGAAACAGAACTAGTTTTTACCGAAACAAATTGATTTTTTTTCAGATTATATTGCCTGCTAAGCAATGAAATTGAAATCATTTTAGAGATTTTTGTGTTGTAATTGCCTCAGGTTGGGTTTTTGCTATTACACAAACTCTTTAATGTAGAAGAATAGCTGTTTTTTTATTTTTTAAACTAGTGTCGTGTTTTGTGCGGTTTAGGCGTAATCCACATCAGACGTCTTCAAAACAAACTGATTAACCAAGAGCAAAGAATGAAAACAATTTCTAGGAAATCTCAAAGAATAGTTTTTTTATTTTGCAATTCTGGTCAATGAAGCGCTGAATGAAGCTCTTAAAGTTAGTATACAAATAACTTTAGTTAAGTTTTTGTTAGCCTAAATAAGCAACTTTCATATAACTAACGTTATTTGATTGCTTTTTTGCTCGAAATAATTTAAAGCTCGAAAAAATTCAAACTGGTTTATCTCGACACTGAGAAAACTTTTTGGATTTTTTTGCTGTTCGAATCATAAGTAAAAGGGATTCAATTTGAAACATCACTCGGCTAATTTTGATAATTGTTGAGTGTGCTAGCGTAGAAAAAATAAAACACAACAGAAGACAAACTTGCTCCCCATTCTCACTAGTCAGAACAAAAAATAAAATGATTCTCAAACCTACACAAATAATTGAACACTAAAAAGGTTGCCTTAACTCAATTTGACTTTGATTTTTTTCTTTTCTCGCATTGCTTTCAGAAATCTCAAAAATCCCGAACAGTAATTGACCCAACCTGCAATCTTTGAAATTGATACGGCAACTTGACAAAGGCTTTTTTTGAAACAGTCTAATTAATTGTAGCTCAATTTTGCGTTGAGCGTTTAACAGAGTGATCGTTTGACAAAAGTCGCATTTGCTATCCTTTTTGTTCTGTCCTTTGAAAACAATTTTGAAAGCCAGAACAAAAAAGCTAGCTAAAGCAACGTTAATTCAGATGACTGAATTATCAAGTATAAAAATTATTAACACTATTAACTATAATACATCTAAAAACTACTCAATTACATGCAATTTTTATCACTTTGCGTTTGACATTGAGGGCTTACTTTTGTTCGCTAAAAACTACATTATACACGTTATCATTAGTCGGAACATTCAACGTGGCTTTGAGTATGACCAATTTAAGTTGCCACTTTAAGCTCACACTGTTGCACTCAATTGGGTTTCAAAAACTCAAAACCATCACTGGCATAGGTTACCAATTTAGAAGCCTTTGCCACTCAAACTTTGAAGTTTTAGTTAGGTTGTCTATGTTTCCTTGAAACTATTTTTAAGATGATTCATTTAAAAGTGTAAAAGATGAGAGGAACTATTTTATAAGATATACTACGTGACCAAATATAGTATTTGGTTTTATTTTATTCTATCCAAAATTGTTCACTTACAAAAATAAAAGGAAAACATAAAAACTTTTTTTTTCAAAACAAATTGCAAAATTTTGCTCATTTTGTTTTCTAAAAATCAAACTTACCTTTTACAGTTTCTTGTTGGGTCGAACGATATCAGTTGTGGAGATGATATTTATCTCAAGTTAGAATGAAAACTCAAACAAACCCATTGAACCGAATTAAAAGTTAAAACTACGTTTAAACGAGTTCTTAGATTAGAACGCCTCGAGGTACCACAAGTTAACTTTTTTCAGTTGGAAGGAGTGTTTTTTTCCAACTTTCAAAAGGTCCAAACAGCCATCAAAGTCGATAAGGATTATCTTTTGTACTGAAATAAACACAAAGGAGCATTTTGGGGTGTAAGTTCCACCATTTTTTCAGTTATCGTTATGCTTCTAACGTCACAGGAAAAATAAGATAACAAAAATAGCTTCTGGAAACATCCGTTTTATTTTAAGATGTCGGGATTTTGTTTTGTCAATTGATCTAATTATTTTGCAGGTCATAGAAGGTGGTATAGTTCAATTTAAATGTCAGTGGCTCTAAATACAACTCATTTGCAATAAAAAATCATTAGGTACAACCAAGTTCAACTTGAGAACTTAATACAGTTTAATTTAGAGTTGAGAAATAGCAAAAATTAGTCCATTTAGATCAGAAACTACAATTTTCCCGAAGATCCCGGTTTTGGAAACATTTTGAAGACTGTTCTAAAGAGCAGCAAAATAGTTTTTCTGAGCTTCCAAAGAAAGCTATTTTGCCAAAGAAAGCTATTTTGCCAAAAACTTTCATCTTTTAGATAGCTTCAACTTCAATTTTAAAGGTTTTTCTAAATTATTCGATTCCTAAATTAATCTTCTTCTAAAATATTTTCATAATCAGTTAATTTTACTTTCGATGTAAATTGGATTGAAAATTTTATTATCATCTTCTAAAAACAAACCTTGGTAAATGGTAAGTTTGCAGTTAAAATAAGCGATGTAGAAAAATAATTAAGTACAAAAATGTTAGTTTTAAAATAAATCAACTTGTTTGGCCCCAAATATTTAAGGAAGGCAATTAAAAAGAAGGAACAGTAAAAATGGAGGTGGTAATGTCAAACACGTTTTATTACACTTCAGTCGCTTTCAAAAACGGCGTCTGAAATAACATGTGAAACCAGTCAAGAGAATCTTTCAGGCCCCTGAGTTTAAAAATACCGGCAATAAAAAAAGAAACAAATAAGCAAGCTTAATTTACTGGGTTAAATTTGCACAGCAAATTATCAGCTCTGCTGATTTTAGAGTAATGAAGTGTCTTTTTTTTCTGCAAATGAAAGAAGGAAGTCAAAAAGCAATAAGTACACGGCGGATGATTATGTCATCGTGTGGCTATAAAAACGTACTTGGCACATTTTAAAGGACGCTTATTCACCAATGAAAGAAACAGATGAAATTTTCTGCCCCTAAAAACGGCCACATTTTAACAAAAATTGGGCATTTATTTTCATATACTAGCAACAAAAAATCCATGTTTAATCATAGGATTGCCATTAGATAGGCGTATTTTTGACGGGGGATCAACGGTAGTTGGCAAATAACAACAGTTACTTTTGTATATTTAACGTTTCTTTTAACTATTTTCAAAGGCAGATTATATACCTGGCTTAATCAGTGAAAATTAAAAACAACACAAAATAATCCCTCGTTTTTGTTGGTAAGTCCATGCATGTGCAAAATTATGGTTTCCTTTTATAAACGAATTCTACAACGTAAACATATTTACTCAGTCGAAAAATTCGTACGCGGGCTGAACAAATTATTGAATAAAAAGGGGAGGGGAAAACTAATTTTTTTAGCCGCGGAGGTTTTTAGGAAGTTAATTTAGCAGTAATTACCGATTTATTGTCCAATTACGTGTTTCTTTCCGACTCATTTTTACCAAAAAAAAACTCAGCTAACTGTTTGATGCATTTTTCTTCAATTAAATCGATTTTTTTTTCTCCCATAAAGATAGTATGCAGATATTAAAAAAGATATAAATGTTGCTTTAAATTGAAAAGGTTGAGCAGAAATATGGCACAATTAACTAGAAATGTCAGAATGAAAATTAGTTTAATAGTTGGATGGAAAACGTCTTTAAAAATAGCAAGCACTGTCGCCAAAAAATCGAATTTCTATAATTATTTCAGTTCAATGTGAACATGGTTTTGAAGTTGATTGTCAGAACACGACAGCTAAAAACTCTAAAGACTAAATTGATGAAAATGAATGCCGAATACTCGCGTATGAACGATCTCTAAAATGAGATGACGATTTCATACGAAGTTGATGGTCTCACTGAGGAAATAATATGCCGAATTAGCTTACTATTTTGAAAGCAGTTATAAGCTTTACAAATTCCTAGAAATCGACAAGTTTGCCGCACACAGAAAAATGATTTGTCCTATTTTTTTTCGAAGCAAATATAAAATTGCGCCCGGGGCAACAATTTTTTCAGGTTTTGAAAACACTCTCGTAGTCAGTAAACTGCTTGAAATTATTTAACAACCCTTCCAGAAAAACTTTGGATTCCAAAAAATTGTCTGAATGTTGAGGAGAACTGGTCCGAAATAAAATAAATGAACGAATTGTAACATGAGGTTGTTCTTCAACATCCTATCAACTAGCGGTAAAAAAACTGCAAGTAATCAGTTTTAAATGAAGAATTTTCGAAAGTTTTTAGCAATCTTGTTAAAACGGAAGCCTATCAAAGCAGCCAAGACATAAGAAACTTACCATGAAGTCAATGCGTAATTCTCAAATAACTAAGGATACACGAGAAAAAAAGGTTTGTTTCTCGAAAACAAATCGGTTTACAGAAGCACCAAAGTACTGATTTACCAAAATTTGACGATCGTATAACATAACTTTGAAAAAAATCATCTCTAGTTGCGGTTGAAAATGGTGGCTGCATTTTTAATTAACCCAGCTACCAAACTGTAAAAAAAAGGACTGGAGGACATTTTTTACTTTATATCGCTTCAAGGTCAAATGGAAGCCCAATTTTGAGGATAGAGATTTAACATGCACTTGTAGCTTTTCATCCAAGGATGGTTTCTAATCTATTTAGACATCATTTGTCTGAAGATTCTATACAACCATCAAGGTTTATCCCTTGGATGGATAAAAAATAATGGTCCCTCTGGAATAAAATAATGGGACCCTATTAGCTTTGTATTTAAGATGATTTATCGATTGAAACCAGTTGATCAAATACACAGCCAAAGGGTCATTCTAATTCACCTTTGAGCATCATCGATTACCACAATTCTACTAATAAATGACAATGATTTTGAAACATCCAATTAAAACACTGAGCAAATTGCCGAAAGTTGTCTTTCGTTGACGACAGCTTTCGCCTTTTTGATTTTTCGGCATTTTTGAACTGTTCTTTTTTTAAAACCGTAATAAACTGTGGCTATGACCCGAGGATAAAAAGAAAAGATTGATTTAGATTCCCCTGTACACTCAAAAGCTAATGGAGCACAACGAAAAAGAACCGGAAAAATGGGTGATCCTCCACAAGTTAGATAAATTAATGAGAACCTGGTTAACAATCACTGTGGTCTGAACAAACAGTGAACTGAAAAAAATTAAACCCATTTGAAAGTGAGGACGTAGTGATGACCATGTGCTTCTAATAGCATACTCTTATTCTGAGACCCGGGCCGAGGAAGTGATTGCATGCTCAATTATCGCGACTAAACTAGTTTTGATTTTTTTCAGACTATCAGGACCAATATTGGGTATTTCCACAATGCCGCGACCGAAACTCAATAATTACAGCCTTTGCGGACGATTTGCGGACCATATAACAGATAAAAATCAATTTTGGAAAAACTTGAATATTGTCATAGAGATTCGGACGTCTTGTAAGCAGAGTTCTGGTACATATCGACAAAAACTCCAGAAATCAGCGATAAACTAACTCTAATATTAATCAACTCGGGTTGCAAAATGAGACATTTAGACTAGGAGTTACCGTTATTGCACTCTGCGTCAGCGGAGAACTTTTTAACCGGTTATAAGAACATTAAAAAAAAAATTGAAAAACAATTTTGGAATTACATTGTATGGTTTTGCATTTACACTGCCTAGAAAACTACATGAAATGTTTTAGAGCTGTCTTTCACAAATGATATAATTAAAGTAACAAACTGTTAAATTTTGGCTAAATTTTTCAACGATGATTATTTTTTCAAATTTGAATTTTTAAGTTATCAGACATTGATCAAGGCGTTCATAAGCAGGCCATACAAAAAAAGGTGTTTTCAGCGTTTCTGAATAAGTTATTTAGCGAAAATTAAAAAAAAATCTAACACTAGTGTATCCAGGACTAACATTATGCACACAAAATTATAAATTTTGCATGCTGAAAATTTTTTTTGGAAAATGTTTGTTTGAATTCGTTCTTTGGGTCAATTTCAAATTTACTTAGAAAAATTATTTGTCTTGCCATAAAAAATGCTTGTCATACAATTTCTATATATGGGAATTGTATGATCAGCATTTTTCAAAAAACAAAAACCTCAGTCCGAAACAAAAACCTTTACATTTTTTGTTCAAAAAACAACATCTAGAATCAAACAGACGCAGAAATAAGTTTATTTTTTTATCACCCATTTTTGGAAATTGGGTGAAAATTGTATGACAAGCATTTTCCCATAAACTTGATGTATGGAATTGTATGATAATCATTTTCGATGTTTGAAGGTCAACCCGAGAAGTTAGGGAAATTGCACTAAAAAACTGCACTAAACAAAAATTGAACTAAACATATGTGATTTTAGTTTTGGCATTATCGAAAAATCGCCAAATCGATATTTGACTTTTCAAAAAAATTTTGACCAGAAAAAGATACATTTTGGATCAAATGTTAAAACACTATCCTCATGGTTCCGCCCCTTGAAATTTTTGTCTTTGGGTTTGTTTTAGTTTTTGTTTTCCAGGAAAAATTTGGTGCCAAAAATACTCATTACATTGTTTTGAGTGACATATCATATTAAGGTTTTTCAATCAAAAAATGAGAGAAAATTTGAGAAGAATTCGGTTTGAAAACTTTTTTTAAGTCTAATATAATATAGGGATAGAGAATAGCGAGATAGAATTGTAGTTGAACACAATTCTAGTTTTTTTTTCACTTTACTTTAGTTGGGAATAGTTCTCATTTTTGCAGTTTTTCAATTAATTCAGTCAATTTTTACAAAAAAAAAATTGAACAGCAAATTCGACAAAAAAATGAAAAAAACAAACATTTTTTTTAGATAAGTTTGGTCAAAATTTTTGAGCTTTTTGCAGAGCAACCAGCTATCCTTGCTTTAATCAAGCTTTTGAGAATATCCCATTTTTGACGATTAGAAGATTCAGTTTCGTTTAAGTATTTACTTGAAGAAATCACACAAATCAAAGCACATGTGCAGGTTTTAATAGTCCCATCTTAATTTTGCAGGGCGCATGCTAACAGGCAAGGTCGGGTTTATAACGATTCAGGGATTCGACACGCTCACCAACCAAAGAGTCTCGAAACTGAGAACTGGTTTACGGCACCAAATTCTGGTCAATGAACGCTCAAACATTTCTAAAAAAAACGTTTTGGGGGGTTATTTTCAAAAAATATATATAAGAAAAACTTCTTAACATTTTTTGAAAAGTTTTTTTTCAAGAAAAACTACTTGAGGCACATTAAGCGACAGTTGAAACACGCGGGACTGCTACTTGTTTTTTCAGTCAGTGTTTTACTTTTTTAATTGGTGTTTATTTAGGCGGTTAAGGGATTTCACTCAAAGGGAGGGTAGGGGCTGAATCATCCGATCCAGAAGCTTACTTCTCCACTCACTTAATAAATTGATAAGTCATGCATACATAATTGTTTATATTACATAATTAGTTTAAATAATTTGTGAACAGTTAAAAGTTAACTTCATTTTGGACCTTGTTTATACCAGCGGCAATCTTCACTTTAAAGAGAAATTCTTCAGATTCGTTTTCAAGTTGACAAAGAAACTAAAATATGATACGAGTAGACGACCTGAGATAATACACAGACTTTCATCTCAAATAAAAGCCAAGCTAAATCACATGGTCGCATACGTTTTATTTTAAAAACGAAAACAACGTACCATCAAATTATTCAAACAACTACACCATATAAAAACGCACTTGCTATTTAATACCACACAGTATGACATTTTTAGTCTCATAAAAGCTCAATTTTTTAGACTCATTCAAGCTTAAACGGAAAAATATTGTTCATTTTGAAGCTCTTTTGTCTGAAGCTTCAATAAAAAAAAGCTTTTGAGAGAAATCAGCTTTTAATTGGACTTTACTTCCCTAAAATTTAAGCAATCGGTGGGAATCATCTTTTTATTGACAAAGATTTGTCTATCATAATAACATCCAATTCCAGCTAAACTAGTGCAAATTTAATACTGGTTCCAAAAACAAACGGAAAAAAATATTTAGAAGAATTCAAAATGTCTGACGACGGAAATAATTCGGACTGGGACGAGGTCGAAAACCGAAGATCAGGAGTCGCGAGTCCTATTTATGAAGTACAAGCGAACTCAGACGACGATCAGTTAGCCGAAATCGAGCTGGTCGGAGATCGAAAACCAAATGGCGTAGATACGGCTCAAAATCCGAATGAAAACCCGAGATCGACCGACGAACCGGACCAAGGAGACGAAGCTGCTTACGAGTACGAAGTTGAGGAAGACTTTCAAGAAAACACCGACAGATCGGAAGAATCGAACTACGAAGAGGATAACGAAGTCGCTGAGAATCGATACGACTCACAAAACGAGCAGCAAAACAGCGATGATGATCACAGTCGAAACGATGACATGCCGAACGGCGGAGAATATTACGAAACCGATGAGCGATCGGAACCGAACGAAGCCAATGAAGTGGAAGGCGAGTATGACGTTATAGGTCATAATGCTGCAGTTAGTGCTACCGGTGACGTAACTGCTACCAGAAATGACGTAATTGAAGATCAAACTAACGGAGAGGAGATGATAGTCGTGGAAACGCGTGGAAAGCCGACTCTGTTCGCGGAGAGAGAAGACGACGATGAAATTGGGTTCCAATTTGTACGAACTCTGGAGAGCGCTCCTCCACAAAAGAGGGATGCGAAAGTAGATCCACACGCCCCTAATCATGTTAGTATTCTTCCTCAACTTTCTCCATTTTTCAAATGCTCTCCTTCGATTTAATATGATTAAACAAAAAAGGTTTTTTTAGCAGGCAAATTTTTTGTAGCAGATTTGAAATAATTAACAAGCCATAAACCTAATTTAAACGCGGCATTATCAAGCAGCGAACGCTTGCTCCGCTGCGCTTACCTTCGGCACGAGTGTTATTTTGCGCGTGAACCAAGGTTTGCGGCTCATTGTTTTAGTTCTTACTTAGGATTTTTTACGTCTGTCAAACAATCATGCAATCAGTATAGTTTTACTTTGATCTACTATAAGACTCAATTTTAACAACTTTTTCTGACAGATTAGTTTGCTATAAAATCGGTCCCTAGCAAAAAAATTTACTTGGAAAAAACTTGGGAAGGTTAAATAAAAATTATGCCATGAAACTAATTGAGATCACAGAAGTATAAACTAAAGTGAAGAGTTAAAAGCGATAATATTCAGATTGTCTTATTTTTTGGTTTAAAAGAAAGCATGGAATTTTTGTGCTCGGTGTGGTTTTCAAATTTGACCTTTTATCAATCCATTTTTGAGATAATTTTTTTAATTTAGCCTGAAATTTATGATGGCTCTGAGAAAATGTTTATTTTTTTTTTCAAATAAAAATTTTCTTCGGAAATTTTTGTTCAGTGTGACTGATTTTATTGCTCTACCAAATAAAAACCAAAACAAAACATTTATTTGTTTCACAACTATTCCTCGCAAGCTTATGGGGGTTCAAAAAATACCAAGCTGGAAAAAGATTTTTTTTTTTCAGAGCGAAACCCTGAATGTTCCAAATGCGCTTCAAGGTCTTTGAAATAGATAAATTTATACATATTTTTGCAAACTCCCCTCAAACTGATATTCTTAGCATATAGATACGTATTAGAACCACCAAATATTTGGAACGATTTATGAGCGGATTGAATAGCTGCTTACGCGTTAATAACACGAAATATCTTGCGCATTAATTGTTCCAAATTAGACAAATTCGCAATTCGAATTACCATAAGTTGTGAAAATATGATCACAGATAAAATATCGTATCGAAATTCAGCTGAAGACATCACTGGCTATTGGACGAGCTCAGAAATTTCGCTCAAAAACTAAAAGGTTGAAATTGGCCTAGAGAAAAAAACCACAAGCACAAGAATTCCATTTATTTCTTCGAAGTAGCCAACTTCTAAAAATCAACTCAGAATGCTCAAATTTTATGAACCAACCAAAAAGTTATGTCTGATGAAAAAAGTTTGCATAACTTTCATAGTGGTTACAAATTTGCTCCATATCTATACATTAAGAATTACGTATGTTCGGCTGAATTATATGGTACCTGATTTGTACCTTGGTTGGTTTATATACCACCTGTAAAAAATCAAAGTTTGTCCGAGTAAATTAACGAAACTACCGCGAGAACAAAATGTTATTTTTTTAATATCACGAAATATCTTGCGCACTAATTGTTCCAAATTAGACAAATTCGCAATTCGAGTTACCGTAAGTTGTGAAAATATGATCACAGATAAAATATCGTATTGAAATTCAGCTGAAGACATCAGCTGAAGACAACAAAATTAAATTAAACGTAACTCCCTTTACCCATTGACACTCACACACACCTACATTTTCGTATAAAGTATATTATGAAGCAGGGACGGATCTAAGATTTTCTCGAGAGAGGGCGGTAGATTAAAAAAAAAATTCAAACATTTTTTCGACTTTTTTTGTTTGGTCGACCAAATTGATTTTCCGAGCACTCTCAGAAAGCTATAAAAACTACGTTTTGACCATCAACAATTTTACGCCGCAAGCAAATTAAAAAAAAACAGGTCAAAAATCGGTTTTGGGCATATTTTGAAAAAAAAATTACTAAAAAATTGCGTTGGAGTTGGGTCGAATCCCTGGTGAGGCATCCATACCCCTTAAATCCGCCCCTGTTGCAAAGTATGGTGGTGTATGTGAGAGTGTGTATGTGAGTGTGTTTATGTAATTGCGCGAATAGGGGGAGGAGCTAACGAGCTGTTTTTTGTTCCCGATTGCAAAAAAAAACGAACTATAATATTGCGGTGTCGTTATTTTCTTCACACAACTTTAGATTTTTTCACCTGCGATGATTTTTTTCATGAAAATATAATTTCATGGTTATTACAATTATCAACAAAGGCAGCGAAAAAATAATGCTGAAAAATTAGATTTGATTTGAGGCGAGCTAATTGGTCCAGTTATTGGGTGGTTTCGGGCTGCGGATACTGTTTTGAATGTTTTAATTTTTTGCTTACTCTTCTATTGCATGAATTCGGGTGGGGATTTGGTTCTAGCTATTTGAATCTTCTGTTTAAAGTTTAAGGGACCCAGTTACAAATTTAGGGGCGTATGGTGGGATTCCCGGTTTTTTTTTCTAAAAAATACTTGGTTGACGCGCCAATAAACACAAAAACTTGAGAGCTGGGGCAAAAAAGCAACTTTTGTTCTAACATTTCCGAAAAGTGCCAAAAAACGCCTCTTTTGGCCATATTTTCACTACTGAGAAAAAAGTCGACAAAAGTACCACTGAGAAAAAAAAGTCGACAAAAATTTCCAAAATGTTTCAAAAACCCGCGCAATAAAATTGTAAACCCGCACCTGTGTAACTGCTTTTAAAACTTATTCTATAATTGAAACTCGGTCGATTTTTTCTTATCTAAACAGTAGTTTCGTTGGGTGGGGGGGGGGGGGGTGAGTCGGCTGACGCCCTATCCTCAGGGATGTGACCTCTTGTCCACTCAAAGGTTCCCCTTTCGGTAGTTTTTAGGACATCAATTTTAGGCGCATTTAAAAATTTTCAAAGTAGCTTGCGTTTTTCTACAAAAAAAACATCATTAAAAATTCCAAATTTTCAAACTCAAAACTTTTTGCCATCTCAGAAGCAATGTTGATGAAAAAACACTGCCGATGACCTTCAGAGAGTAACAAAATAACCTCAACCTTTAATTGTAGTTGACACTTTTTCAATTTAGAGTGACGAAGAGATAGTCGTTGAGAGGAGGGACAAAAAGGAGGTCGACTTGGGGTGTCCGAGGGAGCACAAGAGCCCGAAGGAGAGATCACACAAGGCTAGTGACACACGAGAAACACTTCATTTTTGGTATTGTAAAGATCCAGTTAACCCCCCTCCCCCTTATTTACCAAATAAAGAACTTCCACCCTACCATTCAATTTACTTTAAATTTTCTTTAGATTAGATTTTGGACCGTAAAGATACAAATGCGTTTCGCTTTTGTAAAGCACTAGAGTCAAGATTAAAGATAACTTGACAAAAAATCCTAGTAAGATTTTGCAATGCTGTTTATAATTTAATTCCTTGCACTTTACCAGCATGTCAGGCGGAACAGTTTTTTCTATGAGTATTATGTAACATTATTATGGCAATAGTTGAAGTCAGTAGCTTTTCAAAGCTTTTGTAATACCTGCACCAAATTTAACCCTGAAATTAGCAAGCAATTATTTTTCCCACTTATTGGGATATCGAAGTATCGAATCTAAAATTTAAGTCAAAACTTCTAGAAAACACTCATTCATAAAAATTACAAAAATTCTTCAATTAACTAAATTCGCCAAAATTTTTATCAAGAGTGTGGTAAGATAATAGAATTATACATATGCGTATTAAACTGGTTAATTAGAAATAGTCGGCAAGAACGGTTTTCAAAAAAGAATTAAAAAAATGAGAAAACAAGCTTTCAAAGACTAATTCAAGGCTTTCTTAATTTTACTTGCCCAGTGATCTTTCAATTTTGTTACAATTTTTTTTCAAGAAAAGTCAAACTTCAAAACTGAGTTTGAATCAGTCTTCAAAAATAGAAGAAAAATTCATAACTTTTCAATTTTTGTTTGCACAATGTCAAATTTTCTAGAAATTTTTTATCGAGGAAACTCCAAAAAAAGCTTCAAAAACTGGTTTTAGTTCAGTAACTCCAGCTTTTTTGCCCTATGAACCAACCTATTGGTTTTTATTATCGCTTTACTCGTGCGTTTCAATCGCTTGAAATTAGTCTAAAACTTAAAAACATCACGGCTGAAAGGACTTTAACGTATCATATCGCTCAACCTTTTCCAATAATTCTTTGTGGTACCCAATAATTGTGGTGCAAGAAAAAGTAAAACGAAAAAAGAAAAAACTTAGAAAATTTAGATTACAAAATTCATCTGCATTTTTATACGTCGAAAAAAAAATATCACCTTTTGTACAAAATTCAAGAAAAAGATAAATTAAATTTTGTTTCAGCTGAGCAAATTTGAAAACAATGCTAAAACAATCAACAATGTTCTGTTTGTATAATTTTTCATTTTTCGAAACTAAATTGTGTAGAGTGTTCGCCAGCTTTTTTAACCTTTTAAGTTTAGCGTTTTGTGCCAGCAATTCAAAATAAGCTGAAAAAACAATCAATTCATAGGTTAACTTATATCTAATCTCTCTTACCGGTTTGAAATGTCTAGATAATTACGCTACTTGTGACCAGGACACTTCTAAATATTCAAACGGCCTTTGACGTTAGATTTTGATTTGAATGTTATAGGCAGTTAAAAAAGGACCCAGTAAAATCCGTTTAAACTTCATGCCCTTTGAGAAGCACAAAACCAAGTAATTCTGAAGGGCTGAATGTTTTCTCGCCTTAAGCTTTGATGCTACGAACGTTTTTTTTTGAAGCAAAATTTTTTGTTTTGGTTTATGATGGCGTTAAATTGTGCTTATTTTAGGAAATTCAAGTACTAAATGACACGGAGTTAAATTTTATGGCGTTAAATTGCTTAGATTTAAAAATTTGGGAACTCTTGAAATCATGGGGAAGATCTAACTACAAGATCTAAATCAACGCAAGACCTTTTGTATATTTGACGAGGAATAATTAACTTAAAGTATGTAACACTTCGTTCACAAAAGATCTACACCAACACAATTTGACGACTTCAAAATTTTTTTTTTTAAAAAGTTTTTGATAACAACTTTCGTTATAAATTGTTAAACAACTTTTGCCTAAATTACTGGTTAAAAAATGGCTCAATAAGTTTTCATAAACGATTTAGTTTGATTGTTACATTTTCTCATAAATGTATTTATGGGATATTTTAAAAATTTGTATTAGGACAGACAAGGGAGAAACTCGGAAAATAACCAAACAAAACGTCGCAAGAAGGACTTAAACTTGGTCATAACACTTTTTTTAATAACGAGGCTGTTCAGATAGTGAAACCAAGGCTGTTTTTCTCATAAAAGACGGAGGGGAAGAAATTTTTCCTCCAAAATTTCGTTCACGAGCGTTATTGTCGGTCGTTTCCATTTGTTTGAATAATCGCAAAACGCAACTGAACGACTTGAAGGGAATCACATTTTTTTCTTGATGATATTTTAATCGTGTTCATATCAAAAAAGAGTTATCGAAAAAGTAATACAAAAGATAGACAAAGAGGGGTTTGCCTTAAAATTCTCGAAATATGAATTTTCTGTGGCAAAAATCACCAGGTAAGGTTTTGATATTCGTAAACGTAGTTGTACTCCTAAACACTCCTGGTCCGTGTAGTTTTGGACACGAAACCAATGAGAACTCTCTTTTATTTAGAATCATATATGGGCGTTTTAAAACAATTACAAAAAAACCTTCTGAATCTCCAACAAAACACTGAAAAGTTGTATCCTAGCTGAAAACCAGCAACAGGGCTAACTTCATCTGGGAACAAGAACTACAAGAAGCATTTACCAAGAGCCTCAAAGTTATTTCCGAGATAACCAAAAGTGTCATTATGTTAAAATAAAAAAAATCACGAAGAAAATAGGACGCTAGTCCTAGCAGACAAGCAGCCCTTTTTGAGCACGAAATACCAGATGGCAACTAGGGACCAAACTCATTAGCCTTTTGATAGCTGAATATTTAAGAAAAAAATACAGAAATTGAGAGAAGGAAATTTAAGCCATTGTCGGGTAGTGGGTACTTTTGCGGAACCATTAATTTGTAGACAGATCTGAGGTCCTAACTGAACATAACGCTATTATATCAGCACTAAAAACCAACAGAGGACAGAAAAATCCTATCAACCCATATTAACTAGATGGGCAGACAGGCTGTTGATTTCGAGGTAGTAAACTCATCACATGCTGGAAATAAGGAATTGTCCACCATTCTGAAAACCCGTCATTATAACCCCCTAAACCGTCAAACTTCGACAAACAGTTTCTCGTTGAGTCGATACGAAATTTCTTTGCAGCCCAAAAAAACCACATTTTGCCAGACTCTTAAATGAAATTACCGCATTTCTCTCCGACATTATTGGGAAAGAAGTCAAAGCAGAAACAGTCGATCATGTATCATCAAAAATCTTTTCAGCCATATTTCACTTTCCTCCAGCAAAGTCACCCTGCATTATACATTTTGACCAGAATTCTAGCCAATTAGTTTTCGGTTGCATTTGAAGTCTTTTACCGCAAGTGGGACACAAGTTTAATCCAATCACACTCTTTAAAAAAAATTCGTCACAAGAGGGCGGCGAAAGCACTCTCAAAATTCTCAGCAATCAAAATCCATTCAAGCATCGGCATTCAACTGCAAGAGTGCACAATTTTAATCGATTGAAAAAAAAAACTTGAATCAATGAGATTCTTCTATCCATTATGCCATATCGTCGCAAGAGGGCTACAAATATGTTCGCAAATGTTCCGACCAACCGACTAATCACAGAGCGGTATGCATGTTTGGTCTCATCGACTTTCACAATTGGTCAGAACCGACCTTAAACAGTAGCCATATCATATAAACCGCTCTTTTTTATCTAAACTTTTCTCACAAACAATCTATCTTTTAACTGGGCTGACATATACTCTCAACTTTCAGAAAGTATGGGAGCCATAATTTCAACCGCGGATGGCAGCTTTGAGACTGCCTTTGAATTGAAGTCGCTGCCTTATCAGATACAAAACAGGTCGCAAACTTCAAATACAAGAAGAATGTCAGCCAAAATCAACTTAGCTTGAAATCAGCAACTGTCTGTTATCACGAAGGATAAGAAACCTTTACCTGGACTAACTGGAGTTCTGGACCCAAATATGTTGGAAGAGCTTGTCGCAGAAGAACCAAGACTTAAACTATTGAACAATGCAGTCTCGAGTAATCATTTTGAACGATTTTGTCGTATCGACCTCTTTAATAACAAAACACCAGGAAATCAATAACTTTTGGTATACTTTTAAATTTAAATTAGATCATAAAAGTTTTCTAAGAGACGCACTAACCCCAGAAGATCATTCACAGTCTGAAAAGCATTCAATATTAGTCAATCTAGCAGAGAAGTGTCACCCTTACTCAAGTTAAACTCAGACTCGTTCGCCGACACCCCAAATTCTCATGCGGTGAAAAATATGGCTAAACCAGCCTGTAAAAAACAAGGAGCCAACTCTATGAAAACATTTACCGATGGAAATCAAGTGTTAGCGGTCTCATTGCAAAACAAATGAACAACAGAACTCCTGAGAATTCGATCAGATACCTCTTTTACTTCGTCTTCAAAATCGAAAAATATTATTGAGCATTTGATTTTAATTAGTCGGATCCAGGAACCGCAGTCAAATATAAGGATCCAGGAATTTATTGGACTGGAGATCAGGGAAACAGCTATTCAAATTATTCGACGATACGATCAAAAAAATCACTAATAGCACTTATATAACTCAAAAATAAACAGTTAGAAAAAAATGTCTATTAGAAAAAAAAATAACGATTCTAGAGTATTAGACCAAAAGTCGAAGAGCCAAATGCAGAGAAGAAAGGCAAAAAGCCCCGGGGCACATCATCATCGTCAGAAGAAGACATTAGTATCTCAAACCTAGCGCCCAAACGCAGGCTTCTGACCGAATCGGAACCGACCGAATCATGGCCACTACTGCGCTCAACCTCGAAGCTCAGAGAATTTGCACCCAAACCAACAAAAAAAGAAAAACCCAGAACTAGCAAAAGCGCCAGCTCAAATAGTAGGCCTTAATCGACCCTCTTCAAGTTTACTAAGGGTTATTTCCAACTCCCAATTGCCGAATCTTCGGCAACCGAGAAACAGTCTCCAAGCAGGACTGTTAGCCAAACTCAGAGCCTACTCACAAAATGAAAGCCAGCAAAGTATGTTTCTGTGTCGTCTGGCGATGAGCTCATTTTAGACCCAAAAAGAACTCCTCGGCAATTTCCAGTCGAATTTTCCAAACCGACCGAAACAGCGCCTACTCCAGAATCAAGACCGGAAAAACCATCTCACAGCCAAGATGACAACATATCCACATCTTCCAAATCATCGGGACGGAGTAAGGGACATTAAAACTTTATAGAAGATCAGTCAGGCACGCAGTGAAGGAGGTGCCTGAATCGATGGAGCCTCAACGACCAGGCATTAGAGATGCCACTGCAGTATCAACCGAGGATTGGTCCGCCACTCTATCGCCTTGCCGGAAGATTCGTGTCTAGCTGAAAAGTGCTAAAAAGATCTGAAAACTTTTTTATCTGATGATTTATGTTAGTATGTTATAATTTTTTAAATTTGTGATGTTGAAATTTTCGTCTAAAGGCGGAAGTGTGACGGCAACGTAGCCTCATGTTTATCTACTTTATTCAGCTTACGTTGCCTAATGTGTGAACTGGGATTTAGCTGCCAAGGTGTGTCAAGTGAATTTGATTTGATCACGCTCACTTTTTATTGACTGTTGAAAAGTAGCAGTTGTATTATTTGAATTAACGTAACCAATCTGGTTACTACTTCACACCGCCTAAAAGGATTTACGGCGAGGATGTCAAATTGTTTCTTAGCTGAAGTTTCCTAGCCAATCAGAATCGGTCATTTTACACGCACCGCTAAGTAATTTATTTCAAACTTATAATTGGGGAAGAAGATCTCAACTTTGTCTAGTTATAGGAGGGAGGATGACAATTTGACCCCACATCTTGGTTTAAGTGACATGTTTTTTGTAGAGTTCTGACCACGTGCAAGCAGTGAGGAGGCAATCAAGTGTGCCCAAATTTGAGGACCCTCCAGACGAAGAGGAATTGCACTTCATGTCTCCCGTTGAAGGTGACAACGACAACTCCGCTCCCCACAAGGTACCTAATTCATCTCGTAGCAACAAGCAAAGGGTTAAATAAAACAACAACTCGAGAAAACAAACATCCAGAACAAACAATTAAACTCTAAAACCAGACAAACGACAAGAAAACAACGCCCAAGTCGTAGGATATTTGACAACTTGCAATTAAAAAAAACCGGTTGCTGTGCATGTAGCGAAGAAAGCTCCGACCACGATAATAAAAACCAAATCCAAATTGTGTCGTTTTTCGATTGTGTTGTGATTGGGAGAATCTCTTGACACAAGTCTAGGACTTAAGGATAGTTGATAGTATCAATAAAATAGCAGGCCTATCCGACAATAGTTTCTTTCGAAAAAAAAAACAAATAATTTTCAATCAGTTTTTCTTAGTTTTTTTAAAGTTTTCCCAAAACAGACATGTTCCCTAAAAAGGCCAAAAGAAACTTTAAAAATTAAATTCAATGTAGAAATTTAACTATTCACGGCTTAAAAACACCGTATTAGAAGCTTGCTCGATTCCTTTTTGCTCAAAATTAGACAAAAGTTGAAAAACTCTCACTGATTTTTCACAGAACTGAGGAAATTTTTGGAAAATTTTTGTAATGTCGTTCGAATCAACACTGAAGGCGCTTTTATATGAGACAGACCTCGGCCCATTCAGATGATTCTTTGTTTTATCTTATTTTTGAGTGGAAAAAAATCAAAAACTAAAACACCCGAAGACAAAGTTGGTCTTCAGCGGTCGAACAAAGACTATGTGACCTGATCACTTTGACTTAGAACAGGTCAAGCTGGATTAGCGGCAAACACTAAATCTGGCTCACTTATTTGACCTGTACCGAATGTGAAATAGCCAATGCAGATTTTAAAACTAGTTATCTTATTTATCGAGTTGCAACTTTAAGTTCCTTCAGTTATGAGATAAACATTTTGCAACTTTATTTGCAAAAAAATATGTTTTGCCAGGTTACTTTTTGTTAGCTGCATTTTTTCGAGTTGCCGCGAAACCATATTTTTGAGCGACAACAACTCGCGGAATAAATTCTCTTGTGGATAAATCGTCTTAAATTGGAATGCGAAAAATGGTCAAAAGCGAGAATTCGCACTCCGGCTACGTTACGTACCCGGCAATAACCCGGACCATCAGGCAACGTTTAGAAGTTCAGCTTTTTTTCGACAGCGGGTCGGGTACGTGTTGCATGCTTGCCAGTCCAATGACTATAACTTTTTATGAGAACGCCCGGAGGTTATTCGTTGCGCGCCCATCGCCAGATTACTGTGAGACTTGTTTTTTTTTCGGCTACCTCCTTTGTCACTTCGTATCTTGTTCCCTCGTGGCCTTTTCGATATATAGCACATTGTTTGCCGGACTTCCGATCGGTTATACGAGGTCGATAATTTCGAATTGCCTTCTCGGACCTTCTCGTTGAGGTTTTATGACCACGATGATTTCCATGCAAGCTTCCAATTCCGATGATTTTTTGTTGAACCCCATTTCGTTGATCAGGTTATTAAAGATTTTATCTTTGTTTTCTTCAATCGGACTTTCTTTTGCAAACTTCTTCTCTATTTTGTTTCGTATCAATGATAATTTTGTGTGGGGTTTTGCAAGTATTTAAATTTCTACCTGTGTCGACTTTCGCGCGATCTCTTCAAATTAAAATTAGCAGTGGCGATTTTTGTGCGATTTCTGTTCCAGAAGAGCGCTGAATTTTGGAGTTTTCAGACAATAGTATTTGCTTGAAGATGACTCGGCGTTTCGTTCTTTACAGTCGCTATTCGAGGGAAACTCTTCTTAACCGGGTGAATCGTCTTCATCTGCTATTCTCTCTTTGGTGGTTTTCTCCAGTCCGCTTTGAATTTTTTTCTGACTTATGTTGTTCTTTTTTCTGTTGTTCCGTTTTTGAGGGCTGTTTCGTGCTTCCTTCTTACCGCTTTATATTTTCTGGTTAATTTTCTTCTCTCCTTAGTGAATGAAAGCCTGGTCACTTCTCCCATTTGCAATGCTTATCTTTCATCTTTGTTTTTATCTATTTCCTCAGGTTAATTTTTTTCTAATTTTGTGCTGAGAGAGCGCAAAATGGAGCTTACAAAGTAATTGCGAAATTTGAAAAATTTGTTATTACAGCTCGCTAAAAAGCTTTGCCTGCTAATTTATCTTGCTGTAGAATTGGACTAACAATCATCATGCGATTATAAGACAAAATTTGAAGGTTTCCGCACTTAACTTTCTTAAACAATTTTCCGGCCCCCATAAAAATTAAGTTTTCTTACGACCAAAAGTATACTTTTTCCTCCTGGCTGCTTGACTTTCATCATTAACAATATAGCACTGTGCTTAAGAATAAGAGCATGTGAAGATAACCAGGTTTTTGATTACTAAGTTATGAATAACTTTATAGTTCATTGATAGTGGGGGATTTTCAAAAAAATTTATCGTCCTTTTTTTTAAACGCCCCCCCCCCCCCTAAATCCGTTGGTGATTCAGAGCATGATCAGCAGGAGACTCTCTTCCATATTTTCCAGATTCCCTCCCAATCATAAAATTACAGTATAAAGTTGTCTGAAAATTGTTCATAAGGCAAGTTGCAAGAAATAAAAAAAGCTGCTTAAATATCGGTTCACTTCGGTTCGCGCTGACATGCTTTATTGCAGTTTATATTATCAAAAAACAATTCACAGGCTTTCTAGTTTCATTGTAAATATATTTTCAGAAAAAAAATGATTTTAATTTCCAGAAAAACGTTCTGTACATACAAGATAAGTCATTCGCTTCAGGAGCGGATTTAGGAGGAGAGGGCGGGGGGGGGGGGGCGGACGCTTCTTTCCCTTAGGAATTCGACGCCCTCCCTTCCAAAAGGGTCTTCCTTTGAACCATTTTTTGAGAAATCCATATTTGGTGATTGAACCTAAAAATTTTCTAATATACACTAATTTTGAGGGGGGAGCGCGCCCCGAAAAAAAACATTTTTTGGTCAAAATTTTCGAAAAACTGCCTAAAACTGCCTTTTTAAGCCTGTTTTTTCAAAATTTTACCTGCGGCGCAGAAAATTTGGCCACAACAGCGTCTTTTCAATGCTTTAGGAGAGCTCGGAAAATCAATTTGGTCGACATAAATAAAAAAAGTCGACAAAAGTCGAAAATTTTTTGAAAATCCCCCCCCCCTCGAGAAAATCCTAGATCCGCCCCTGTTTAGCTTATTTTACATAAATAGCGCATCGAAGCCTATCATTACCTGCATTATCAGGAGAAGTTTTAAGAAGAGGACGAATTTTTTTCAGAGCAAAGAAAACGAAAAAGATAACTTACCATAATTATTAGGCGATCCATCACAGTCAAACAGGAAGTATTGAGCAAATATTGATTGATAAGACAAGGAAAAAATAAATCAGGTGTAAGTTTGATCGATTGGAGAGTCAGTTTAACAACTTTATTAGACTCCCAATCGTCAGGAAACTAACATCACATTTAACCAACAAGAGTAAATTTGTTTTTGTTTATTTTTAATGTACTCTCTGCCGTCAGCACTAACACGGTAATGGACAGAAATCTTTTTTGACAAGTTAGTAACCTTCCAAATAAAATACATTGGCTTCAGATCATAGCCGGAAAAGAAAACGGTAAAGGTGCGGCTTTAAAAGTCAATCGGAGCCGATTAACAACCTTTGAAGATGGTTGAAATTTTTACGTCAATCGAACATGAACACTTTTTTTTTAATCCGTTACCAGCTAATAAAATTTTATAAGCGAAGGAAATTACTCAATTTTAGCTAACCAGAACAAATAGCTACAAATAGCTGAATTATATCAAGAAAGCCAGCTGATCGATTCGAGATAATGATACTTGGATCCGTTAAAAAACAAGTCTTAAAGATGGGTCTTGTAGAGTTGGTTAAAAACCATAAATTCTATTATTAGGCAAATAAGCCAGCTTTTTACACATGTTCAAAGACTTATCTGTACTTCAGGGACTTAACTACCATACTTTTGTATTCAACTAGTCTATTTGGACAGGAAATAAAACCAAGTAAAGTCTACCAGAGCAAACGAGTCAATAGTAAAATAACCAAGCAATCAAAAAAACTTGCTTGGGAGTCGAATTGAATTGTATTGAACGCTAACTCATCCAATTTTGACGCACAAGTGGTTTAGCTATTGAACATACACCACTGAGACAAAGAAAAAACCATTCTGAAAAAATTGCTTAAAATTAAAAAAGGAAGATGTTTTTGCAAGCTATTGTATTGTCCCGGAGCTATTTTTGGATCTTTTCAACTACCCCCTCTCCACCTATGATGTACCAAGTCGAGAATAACCACTTCGAAAAAAGAACTGAACCAATGGCTAATTATACGCGCTTTTCGTACCTTTTTAACCCCCCCCCCCCCTTCCCCCATCTGGCAATAACGGGGAAATAGCTGCAGAGATCACGACTTTCCCATAAAAAAATTTGCTCTCAGAGCTCTGCACGAGTTGCGACCACCGATGGAAACTAATCAGTCTGATCATGAAAAGCCCCAGAGAAGCTATGATAATTGCAAAAAATGACAAAAGTGATGTTAATTTGAAAAATTTTGAAATAAAAAAGTAAATTGAATACTAGAGGTATTTTGTTAGTCTTAGTGAATTCGAATTCTTATGAACAATTTGTCTTAGTGAATTCGTTTGTCTTAGTGAATTCGAATCCTTATGAACAAGTTTCAAACAAAAAAACTCGAATTAAAAAGTTACGAGGACAAATGGTTGCTATGCATAGAAAAACCTGACCACAAAAATTCGGGTAGAAAAATCTGAATAATGGTGAAAACTTTTTCAAAAATTGACAAAAATCAAGTAAACACCCCCCCCCCCCCCTCCCTAAAAAAAATGGACAAGTTAAGGTGCTCTACCCCAGCTTTCAATTTAAATTAAATTTGCTGAGCGCTGCGTGTAAAATGCTCCATTCTGATTGGCTGCAAATTCGAACTCAGAACTAAGTTAGCATCCACTTCCCTAAAAGCCTGGGTGGGGGTTTGGTGGTGGTGTCGGATGTTACTTTTGTCCATTAATTTTTAAAAATATCATATTGCTTTTTAAAAAATCAGCCCCATTTTTCTCGAACGTTTTTTGACAACTTATTGATTTTTTCAATCCTAATCACGATTCAATGGGCTTTAAAAACGCACTTTACTTGATTCCTACGAGTCGGATCTAACCGTTTCTCAAGTTTTTTTTTCGATTCTACTAAAATAATTTTGATTAGCGCAGAACTTAGAGGTTAACAAAGTATTTTCATTGAGAAAAAAAATATTTTTATTAATGCTTTTAGCAAACAAAATATTGTGCAAGGCTTTCCAAGAAAATGCGCATAAAGATGAAACGAAAAAGAAACAATTACTTCAATAATATCAAACCATTTCTTTGTTTTTTTTGTGGTTTCTTTTGATGAATAAATCATGGCTTCCCATGACAACAGGAAATATTAGCGCTTTCCACGTAAAACTGATTTCTTCTCGTTCAAAAAAACCGAAAGAAATATTTCAATTGTTTCAACCATTTTTTTAAAAAAAAACTAGTTTAAATCAATCTAATTTGAGCGTTCAAATTTTAATGCACATTTTCTAGAGGAAATGGTAGATTAAGTGGGCTATGTTGATTAGAGAGAAGTCGAATAGTTGAGTAAAACAAAGAGTAGTTTTTTTCACTCTAATGCCTCGGTTTGCCTGGTTAAAAAGCAAGGGGCGTTTTGCTCAACTTAATTTAAAATAGCCCCCAAATGCCATTGATAAGCCGTTCAAAAATAGACATTAAAACTGAAAAAAAAAACAAAGTAAATTTTCCATTGTGTTCGAAGACAAATTTTTTTGTAATCATAAAACAGGAAAACCAGTATGACGCACAAAAACTAACAAATTCGTTATTCGAAGAATAAAAAGACCGTCTGGCCTTTCGTTCAAAGCAAAGCAAGGGCTGTTTTTCAACGCCAGAAATAGCAACTTTAGGCGTGAAATCTCTGGTGTATTTTTTACCAGAAGAAATATGTCTGAAAAGCGAAAAAAGACGAAACAAATTATGCAAATTTCGGTCACAGCCCGGACGGTTTCTACACTCCCGTTTTAATTTAAATAAATTACAAAGCTTTTGATCATTAACATAAGATGACTTTATTAGTGCATCAATGGTGTCAGCTCTAACATAGGGCACAACATCAATCGCTACAGTTTCATTTTGAAAATTTTAATTTAACGGAATCAATCATTTTTCCCCATAGGATCTAGCAGCAAAAATCCACTACTGTTAAGAACTGCTTCACCGGTTAAACATAAAGCGAATATTGACATAGTGGCGAACTTCCTAATGAAACACGGAGGGAGGTAAAGAATGAATTCAGGAGAGCCAATTAAGGAAAATTGACAATACAAAATCAGAAACTATAAAAACATTAAAATTACGAAAGATAACTAGAAATATATACCATCAGGGCGGATCTAGGGTTTTCTCGAGTGGCGGATTTTCTAAAAATGTTGTCCCCTTTTTTAGGTCGACCAAACTGATTTTCTGAGATCTACCACATCAAGAGAAGACCCTCTTTTGAGAAATCTTTTTGAGCCACAGGTAGGTTTTCAAAAACAGGCCAAAAAGCAAGTTTTTCGGCACTTTTTTAAAAAGGTTTCTAACAAAAAACTGCGTTTATTTTCGGCGGGTGCTCCACGCTTACAATTTAAGGGTCGCCAAAGGCGCCCTCAGAAAATTTTCAGGGTCGGTCGGCCAAACATAGATATCCTAAAATAGCACCAAAGGGGGTCGAATCCGTGAAGGAAGGCGATATCGCCCTTTAATTCCGCTATGTATACCATAATAGCAGTTAAAACTTCTTCAAGGCTGCCAAGCTACATCAAAGAACATTTTCAAGGCTACACAAAAAAGTTCCGAAATGTGAGCATCAGTTAGAAAGATGAGCATAGCTTGAAGGTGAGGCGGCGATTTTATGGGTGTGTTATTTTCAATTAAAACCTCAAAAGCGGTATGCCGCAAGAAACTAAAAAGATTAAATAAGTCTTGCCCCTAGCACCTATACTCTATGCTTATGCTTACTAAATGACCTACCTCATTTTGGTTTTAAAAATCAATGACCTTTACTTAGGAAGACTTTAAGCAGCAGTAGATACTTTTCTTTTCTGGGAAAGAGCCGATAAAAAAAACCAAGCAAGGAAAAAATTGACTTTCGCAAAAAATCTTTCCCACAATAATTATTCTCTTCTATAAATAATTCGGTAGAAGGACAATTTAGCCAATTTTAATCTACCCTATCCAATGCCATGTTATCCAATGTCATTAAAGAAGACCTGAAAAAGCAAAACAAATTAATTAGAACTGAAAACCTGCCGATTCGAACGGTTACTTACCTGCATATAAAGAATTACAAGCCTCAAACCACTCTTACTTGAACGCATCTTTGCATCTTTCAGAGATAAGTCCACATTTTACTTCAAAAACAGTCAAAATTGAATGCGCTTTGAATGAGCCGATACAGATCATGTAAATAAGTCCAAAATAGCACAAATGGCGCTTGACACAAGGCTGAAAATAAGTGCAACAATTCACCAAAAAAAACTAGGTCAGATAAACTTTCATATGTCTCGATAGAAGTTTATTCCAGGCAAACATGCCAGACACTTGAATTTTAAATCAGCAAAAACGGAACAAAAATTACGACAAGAAACAAAGCCGACAATCTTTGAGCAGACACCAACTGAACCGAAAAAGAGTTTATGATTTTTAGAAAAATCCTTCAAGCCCCCCCCCCCCCAAAAACTAGAATGAACATCGCTTGCACTTGCAGCAACAATGAAAATCGTCGACAGCACGAGCAAACCCGTTGTGTTTATTTTGAATTGTCAAGAAAATGAGCATGTCAGTCAGCAGCATAGTCAGCAAGTGATTCAACTGATTTTGTTGAACTAGTTGTTAAATAGAACTAGCACCCTCAAGGTCACGTGTTGGATTTTTGTTTTTGGTATTTTCTGAACCAAAAGAGAGCGTGGTCATGCATCGACATCATGTGCTCAAGCAAATACGTGGACTTCTACGCATTCCCATTCGCAATGCGCCCTTCGGGCGCAAATGCCAATGCTCAATTAATTTTGCCAGGTGAAAATTTTTTAAAGAAAAATTCTGATGAATTTTAACTTAAACTACCACCAAAAAACGCACAGATTTCAAAGTGTGAAACAATCAAGTTTTTGCTAATACCGGGTATGCAGTGAGACTGATTTCGGCAAAAATAAAATGGAAAATGAAGGAAATGGAAATAAATAAATTGTTCAAAATAAGAACGCATTATCAAAATCTTATTTGATCTCCGGTAATGTCATAATTCCGATCAGGCTGATTTCAGATTTTAAGCGTAGAGTTTACGGTTACGGCTGCTCCCTCTACAGGTCCCAGAGGGACCGAGTGAGCATCCTACCTCGATCCAGGATAACGGATAGTTGCTTTTAATTATTCACAAAGTTTTTTTTCACTAATGCTTGTTTTCAATTCCTCATGAGAAACTGTATAAATTAAAAAAAAATTGATTTTATTAATAACTGCTTCCAAGAACAACTGATGTTAGGCGATTACAAATGCGGTTGGTGAAAACTAGTAAGGGATAATGATGAGAAAAATTGTAAGTTTTCAAATGAATTTAAAAACTTTTTTTTTCTTTTGTAAATCGGGAGAAATGGATCAGGTTTTTTTTAAGTTTTCCTCGCACCACCCACTGTTCTTAAGTAATGAAGATTCCTGTTCTAGCCGTTTATAACACTTTGGCACAAAAAACATCAATATAATGTAAAAAACTTTAAAAAAGAGAAAAATTTAAAAGTTATGTTTTTTTTTTAAAATAATCAAAAATTTGTAATTTTCAAAATTGAAAAAAAGTGAAAATTAATTGCATATTACGATTCAGCGTACCCAACTTAGTGGGTCTAGCATTTTAAATCACCAAAAAAAGTTGAAAATTGTAGATTTTATGAAGTTTTCATTTTGGCAATTTTTCCTGGTCGCCTCCACTTGAGGCACCTTTGAGCCAACTTGAGAAACTGGAACCTAAACAAGCTATACAGATAGTCTGAATGAGCCATTTTCAGCGTGATAACACGCCTGGAAGAAAAAAAACTCCAGAAAAGAAAGAAAATTTTGAACTTTAACCTTTTTTCTTCTTCAAATGGCGATACTTAGAATAATTTTGCAGGTGAAAAGTTGAAAAAAAATCAAAAAATTCAAATTTTGAAAAATTTTTTAAAAAATCTCATCAGTCTGTTTATTGGAGTCTTCGAGGTTTTAGGAGACCTTATCTGGCGGCTAACAACAAGTGGGTCACTTATTTTAAAATTTTGAGAAAGGTCAAAAAAACATGTTTTTTCGACTTTTTTGACAGAATTCCGAAAGCAATATCTTGGCTAAAAACAAGAATGAGGGCCTAAAATTAGTACAAACAGTACTCCCACATAAGGAACATTAGGTTGGAAACAAAAAATTTACTCTGACTCAAAAATCGTTTTTTTACTTTATTTCTGAACAAGAAATTGAAAAGTAATCAAAAATTTAAAAATTTTTTGAAAAAAATGATTGTTTTGAAAAAGTGCCAATTTTCAGCTGAAACTTTTCATTTTAGCTAATAAAGCCAGAGCAATGCCCTTTAAGCTCAAAAAAATTAATTAGGACAATAATTTTCAAGTTTTTTCGTTGAAGGCTTTTATTTTGAAAAAGTATTCAAAAATGGGTAAAAAAAAGTCAAAAAAATCAATTTTCTCCAATTCAAAAACATCCACTACCATGATGATTAGTTCGTTAGATAGGACTGCTGAGATCAATTTAGACGTATTTTCATAAGTATATCAAAATTTTTATTTATTTTCGAGAATTAGGCAAAAAAAAAACTTTTCCCAAATTGGGCAAAATGCCCAAATTAGCCCAAACACCTGTTAAAAATTGTTGGGTCAAAAAGTCACAAAAGGAAACCCCTATTCGTTTGCCATTTTAGGGCCGCATGCAAAAAATTAGACCAATCTAACCTGACAATTTCGAGAATCGACTTTTTTGCAAAATTTCTCTATAGTCCATTTGAGGGATATTACTTGTACCGGTGGGGGCCCCTACCCCACCTCAAAAAAATTTGTAATGCTGGAACGCGGCCACCTAGCACCCTCAAGGTCACGTGTTGGATTTTTGTTTTTGGTATTTTCTGAAATCAAAAGAGAGCGTGGTCATGCATCGACATCATGTGCTCAAGCAAATACGTGGACTTCTACGCATTCCCATTAGCAATGCGCCCTTCGGGCGCAAATGCCAATGCTCAATTAATTCTGGCAGGTGAAAATTTTTTAAAGAATAATTCTGATGAATTTTAACTTAAACTACCACCAAAAAACGGATAGATTTCAAAGTGTGAAACAATCAAGTTTCTGCTAATACCGGGCATGCAGTGAGACTGATTTCAGCAAAAATAAAATGGAAAATGAAGGAAATGGAAAGAAAAAAATTGTTCAAAATAAGAATGCATTACCAAAAACTTATTTGATCTCCGCTAATGCCATAATTCCGATCAAACTGATTCCAGATTTTAAGCGTAGAGTTAACGGTTACGGCTGCTCCCTCTACAGGTCCCAGAGGGACCGAGTGAGCATCCTACCTCGATCCAGGATAACGGATAGTTGTTTTTAATTTTTCACAAAATTTTTTTCACTAATGCTTGTTTTCAATTCCTCATGAAAAGCTCTATAAATTTTTAAAAAATTGATTTTATTAATCAATGCTTCCAAGATCCAAGAACAACTGATGTTAGGGGGTTACAAATGCGGTTGGTGAAAACTAGTAAGGGATAATGATGAGAAAAATTGTAGGTTTTCTAATGAATTTAAAAACAGTTTTTTTCTTTTTTCTTTTGTAAATCGGGAGAAATGAATCAGTTTTTTTTTGTTTTCCTCGCACCACCCACTGTTCTTAAGTAATGAAGATTCCTGTTCTAGCCGTTTATAACACTTTGGCAGAAACAACATCAATATGATGTAAAATGTTTTAAAAAAGAGAAAAAATTAAAAATTATGTTTTTTTTTAAAAAGTCAAAAATTTGTAATTTTCAAAATTGAAAAAAAATGAAAAATAATTGCATATTACGATTCAGCGTACCCAACTTAGTGGGTCTAGCATTTTAAATTACCAAAAAATGTTGAAAATTGTAGATTTTATGAAGTTTTCATTCTGGCTATGTTTCCTTGTCGCCTCCACTTAAGGCACCTTTGAGCCAACTTGAGAAACTGGAACCTAAACAAGCTATGCAGATAGTCTGAATGAGCCATTTTTAGCTTGATAAATCGCCTGGAAGAAAAAAAATCCAGAAAAGAAAGAAAATTTTGAACTTTAACCTTTTTTCTTCTTCAAATGGCGATACTTAGAAAAATTTTTCAGCTGAAAAGTTCAAAAAAAATCAAAAAATTCGAATTTTAAAAATTTTTTTAAAAAATCTCATCAGTCTGTTTATTGGAGTCTTCGAGGTTTTTGGAGACCTTATCTGGCGACTAACAACAAGTGGATAACTAATTTTAAAATTTTGAGAAAGGTCAAAAAAACATGTTTTTTCGACTTTTTTGACAGAATTCCGAAAGCAATATCTTGGCTAAAAACAAGAATGCGGGCCTAAAATTAGTACAAACAGTACTCCCACATAAGGTACATTAGGGTGGAAACAAAAAATTTACTCTGACTCAATAATCGTTTTTTAACTTTATTTCTGAACAAGAAATTGAAAAGAAATCAAAAACTTAAAAATTTTTTGAAAAAAATGATTGTTTTGAAAAAGTGCCAATTTTCAGCTGAAACTTTTCATTTTAGCTAAGAAAACCAGAGCAATGCCCTTTAAGCTCAATTAAATTAATATAGCAAATTGTTTTCAAGTTTTTTCGTTAAAGCCTTTCATTTTGAAAAAGTATTCAAAAATGGGTAAAAAAAAGCCAAAAAAATCAGTTTTCTCCGATTCAAAAACCTCCACTACCATGATGATTAGTGCATTAGATAGGACTGCTGAGTTCAATTTAGACGTTTTTTCATAAGTATATCGAAATTTTTACTTATTTTTGAGAATTAAGCAAAATAAAAACTTTTCCCAAATTGGGCAAAAAGCCCAAATTAGCCCAAACACCTGTTAAAAATTGTTGGGTCAAAAAATCACAAAAGGAAACCCCTATTCGTTTGACATTTTAGGGCCGCATGCAAAAAATTAGACCAATCTAACCTGACAATTTCGAGAATCAACTTTTTTGTCAAAATTCTCTAAAGACCAATTTAGGGAGATGTCTTGTACCGGTGGGGGCCCTACCCCACCTAAAAAATTTTTGAAATGCTGGAACGCGGCCACCTAGCACAATCAGGTACTAGTGGTGGATGTTTGTTTTTCGTATTTAGTCAAACCAAAAGAGAGCGTGGTCATGCATCGACATCATGTGCTCAAGCAAATATGTGGACTTCTACGCATTCCCATTCGCAATGCGCCCTTCGGGCGCAAATGCCAATGTTCAACTAATTTTGGCAGGTGAAAAAAAATTTTTACAGAAAAATTCTGATAAATTTTAATTTAAACTATCACCAAAAAACGCAAAGAATTCAAAGTGTGAAACAATCAAGTTTTTGCTATTACCGAGCATGCAGTGAGACTGATTTCGGCAAAAGTAAAAGAAAAAATGAAGGAAATGGAAAGAAAAAAACTGTTCAAAATAAGAACGCAACATCAAAAACTTATTTGATATCCGCTAATGTCATAATTCCGATCAGGCTGATTTCAGACTTTAAGCGTAGATTTTACGGTTACGGCTGCTCTCTCTACAGGTCCCAGAGGGACCGAGTGAGCATCCTACCTCGATCCAGGATAACGGATAGTTGTTTTAAATTTTTCACAAAATATTTTTTCACTAATGCTTGTATTCAACTCCTGATGAGCTGTATAAATTTTAAAAAATTGATTTTTTTTATCAATGCTTCCAAGAACAACTGATGTTAGGCGGTTACAAATGCGGTTGGTGAAAACTAGTTAGGG
Organism: Symsagittifera roscoffensis; assembly: GCF_963678635.1. Classification (NCBI taxonomy): domain Eukaryota; kingdom Metazoa; phylum Xenacoelomorpha; order Acoela; family Convolutidae; genus Symsagittifera; species Symsagittifera roscoffensis. The sequence goes on from NC_087064.1 coordinate 65,626,635, forward strand.
ATAATGATGAGAAAAATTGTAAGTTTTCAAATGAATTTAAAAACAGTTTTTTTTCTTTTTTTCTTTTGTAAATCGGGAGAAATGAATCAGTTTTTTTTTAAGTTTTTCTCACACCACCCACTGTTTTTAAGTAATGAAGATTCCTGTTTTAGCCGTTCATAACACTTTGGCAGAAAAAACATAAATATGATGTAAAATGTTTTAAAAAAGAGAAAAATGTAAAAACTATGTTTGTTTTTAAAAAAATCAAAAATTTGTAATTTTCAAAATTGAAAAAAAGTGAAAATTAATTGCATATTACAATTCCGCGTACCCAACTTAGTGGGTCTAGCATTTTAAATTACCAAAAAATGTTGAAAATTGTAGATTTTATGAAGTTTTCATTTTGGCTATTTTTCCTTGTCGCCTCCACTTAAGGCACCTTTGAGCCAACTTGAGAAACTGGAACCTAAACAAGCTATACAGATAGTCAGAATGAGCCATTTTCAGCGTGATAACACGCCTGGAAGAAAAAAAACTCCAGAAAATAAAAAGAAAATTTTGAACTTTAACCTTTTTTCTTCTTCAAATGGCGATACTTAGTATAATTTTTCAGCTGAAAAGTTCAAAAAAAATCAAAAAATTCAAATTTTGAAAAAATTTTAAAAAAATCTCATCAGTCTGTTTATTGGAGTCTTCGAGGTTTTGGGAGATCTTATCTGGCGGCTAACAACAAAAGGATCACTTATTATAAAAATTTGAGAAAGGTCAAAAAAACATGTTTTTTCGATTTTTTTGACAGAATTCCGAAAGCAATATCTTGGCTAAAAACAAAAATGAGGGCCTAAAATTAGTACAAACCGTACTCCCACATAAAGTACATTAGGTTGGAAACAAAAAATTGACTCTGACTCAAAAATCGTTTTTGAACTTCATTTCTGAACAAAAAATTTTAAAAAAATCAAAAATTAAAAATTTTTTTGAAAAAAACGATTGTTTTGAAAAAGTGCCAATTTTTAGCTGAAACTTTTCATTTTAGCTAAGAAAGCCAGAGCAATGTTCTTTAAGCTCAAATAATTTAATTAAGCAAATTATTTTCAAGTTTTTTCGTTAAAGGCTTTTATTTTGAAAAAGTATTCAAAAATGGGTTAAAAAAAGTCAAAAAAATTAATTTTCTCAGATTGAAAAACCTCCACTGCCATGATGATTAGTTCGTTCGATAGGACTACTGAGATCAATTTAGACGTATTTTCATAAGTATATCAAAATTTTTATTTATTTTTGAGAATTAAGCAAAATAAAAACTTTTCCCAAATTGGGCAAAAAGCCCAAATTAGCCCAAACACCTGTTAAAAATTGTTGGGTCAAAAACTCACAAAAGGAAACCCCTATTCGTTTGACATTTTAGGGCCGCATGCAAAAAATTAGACCAATCTAACCTGACAATTTCGAGAATCGACTTTTTTGCAAAATTTCTCTATAGTCCATTTGAGGGATATTACTTGTACCGGTGGGGGCCCCTACCCCACCTCAAAAAATTTTGTAATGCTGGAACGCGGCCACCTAGCACAATCAGGTACTAGTGGCTTGATTTTAGTTTTTAGTAACTTCTGGAACCAAAAGAGAGTGTCGTCAAGCAACGACATCATGTGGTCAAGCAAATACGTGGACTTTTACGCATTCGCATTCGCAATGCGCCCTTCGCGCGCAAATGCCAATGCTCAATTAATTTTGCCAGGTGAAAATTTTTTAAAGAAAAAATCTGATAAATTTCTACTTAAACTACCACCAAAAAACGGATAGATTTCAAAGTGTGAAATAATCAAGTTTTTGCTAATACCGGGCATGCAGTGAGACTGATTTCGGCAAAAATAAATTGAAAAATGAAGGAAATGGAAAGAAAAAAATTGTTCAAAATAAGAACGCAAAATCAAAAACTTATTTGATCTCCGCTAAGGTCACAATTCCGAACAGGCTGATTTCAGATTTTCAGCGTAGAATTTACGGTTACGGCTGCTCCCTCTACAGGTCCCAGAGGGACCGAGTGAGCATCCTACCTCGATCCAGGATATCGGATAGTTGTTTTTAATTTTTCACATTTTTTTTTTCACTAATGCTTGTTTTCAATTCCTCATGAGAAGCTGTATAAATTTTTTTTAAAATTGATTTTAATAATCAATGCTTCCAAGAACAACTGATGTTAGGCGGTTACAAATGCGATTGGTGAAAACTATTAAGGGATAATGATGAGAAAAATTGTAAGTTTTCAAATGAATTGAAAAACGGTTTTTTTCCTTTTTTTCTTTTGTAAATCGGTAGAAATGAATCATTTTTTTTTCAAGTTTTCCTCGCACCACCCACTGTTCTTAAGTAATGAAGATTCCTTCTCTAGCCGTTTATAACACTTTGGCAGAAAAAACATCAATATGATGTAAAATGTTTTAAAAAAGAGAAAAAATTAAAAATTATGTTTTTTTTTAAAAATCAAAAAATTTGTAATTTTCAAAATTGAAAAAAAGTGAAAATTAATTGCATATTACGATTCAGCGTACCCAACTTAGTGGGTCTAGCATTTTAAATTACCAAAAAATGTTGAAAATTGTAGATTTTATGAAGTTTTCATTTTGGCTATTTTTCCTTTTCGCCTCCACTTAAGGCACCTTTGAGCCAACTTGAGAAACTGGAACCTAAACAAGCTATACAGATAGTCTGAATGAGCCATTTTCAGCGTGATAACACCCCTGGAAGAAAAAAAACTGCAGAAAAGAAAGGGAATTTTGAACTTTAACCTTTTTTCTTCTTCAAATGGCGATACTTAGAATAATTTTTCAGCTGAAAAGTTCAAAAAAAATCAAAAAATTCAAATTTTGAAAAAATTTGTAAAAAAATCTCATCAGTCTGTTTATTGGAGTCTTCGAGGTTTTGGGAGACCTTATCTGGCGGCTAACAACAAGTGGGTCACTTATTTCAAAAATTAGAGAAAGGTCAAAAAAACATGTTTTTTCGGTTTTTTTGACAGAATTCCTAAAGCGATATCTTGGCTAAAAACAAAAATGAGGGCCTAAAATTAGTACAAACAGTACTCTCACATAAGGTACATTAGGTTGGAAACAAAAAATTGACTCTGACTCAAAAATCGTTTTTTAACTTTATTTCTGAACAAAAAATTGTAAAAAAATCAAAAAGTTAAAATTTTTTTGAAAAAAATGATTGTTTTGAAAAAGTGCCAATTTTTAGCTGAAACTTTTCATATTAGCTAATAAAGCCAAAGCAATGCCCTTTAAGCTCAAATAAATTAATTAAGCAGATTATTTTCAAGTTTTTTCGTTAAAGGCTTTTATTTTGAAAAGTTAGTCAAAAATGGGTTAAAAAAAGTCAAAAAAATCAATTTTCTCAGATTCAAAAACCTCCACCACCATGATGATTAGTTCGTTAGATAGGACTGCTGAGATCAATTTAGACGTATTTTCATAAGCATATCAAAATTTTTACTTATTTTTGAGAATTAAGCAAAATAAAAACTTTTCCCAAATTGGGCAAAAAGCCCAAATTAGCCCAAACACCTGTTAAAAATTGTTGGGTCAAAAAATCACAAAAAGAAACCCCTATTCATTTGACATTTTAGGGCCGCATGCAAAAAATTAGACCATTCTAACCTGACAATTTCGAGAATCGACTTTTTTGCAAAATTTCTCTATAGTCCATTTGAGGGATATTACTTGTACCGGTGGGGGCCCCTACCCCACCTCAAAAAATTTTGTAATGCTGGAACGCGGCCACCTAGCACCCTCAAGGTCACGTGACTTAGTTTTGTTTTTCGTATTTTCTGAAACCAAAACAGAGCGTGGTCATGCATCGACATCACATCATGTGCTCAAGCAAATACGTGGACTTCTACGCATTCCCATTCGCAATGCGCCCTTCGGGCGCAAATGCCAATGCTCAATTAATTTTGCCAGGTGAACATTTTTTTAAAAAAAATTCTGATGAATTTTTACTTAAACTACCACCAAAAACGCAAAGATTTCAAAGTGTGAATTAATCAAGTACTTGATAATACCGGGCATGCAGTGAGACTGATTTCGGCAAAATTAGAAATGGAAAATGAAGGAAATGGAAAGAAAAAAAATGTTCAAAATTAGAACGCATTATCAAAAACTTATTTGATCTCCGCTAATGTCATAATTCCGATCAAGCTGATTTCAGATTTTAAGCGTAGAGTTAACGGTTACGGCTGCTCCCTCTACAGGTCCCAGAGGGACCGAGTGAGCATCCTACCTCGATCCAGGATAACGGATAGTTGTTTTTAGTTTTTCACAAAATTTTTTTTCACTATTCCTTGTTTTCAATTCCTCATGAGAAGCTGTATTAACTTTAAAAAAATTGATTTTATTAATCAATGCTTCCAAGAACAACTGATGTTAGGCGGTTACAAATGGGGTTGGTGAAAACTAGTAAGGGATAATGATGACAAAATTTGTAAGTTTTCAAATGAATTTAAAAACAGTTTTTTTTTTTATAAATCGGGAGAAATGAATCACTTTTTTAAAGTTTTCCTCGCACCACCCACTGTTCTTAAGTAATGAAGATTCCTGTTCTAGCCGTTTATAACACTTTGGCAGAAAAAACATCAATATGATGTAAAATCTTTTAAGAAAAAGAAAAATTTAAAAATTATGTTTTAAAAAAAAAAAATCAAAAACTTGTAATTTTCAAAATTGAAAAAAAGTGAAAATGAGTTGCATATTACGATTCAGCGTACCCAACTTATTGGGTGTAGCATTTTAAATTACCAAAAAATATTGAAAATTGTAGATTTTATGAAGTTTTCATTTTGGCTATTTTTCCTTGTCGCCTCCACTTAAGGCACCTTTGAGCCAACTTGAGAAACTGGAACCTAAACAAGCTGCACAGATGGTCAGAATGAGCCATTTTCAGCGTGATAACACGCCTGGAAGAAAAAAACTCCAGAAAAGAAAGAAAATTATGAACTTTAACCTTTTTTCTTCTTCAAATGGCGATACTTAGAATAATTTTTCAGCTGAAAAGTTCAAAAAAAATCAAAAAATTCAAATTTTGACAAAAATTTTAAAAAATCTCATCAGTCTGTTTATTGGAGTCTTCGAGGTTTTGAGAGACCTCATCTGGCGGCTAACAACAAGTGGATCACTTATTTTAAAATTTTGAGAAAGGTCAAAAAAACATGTTTTTTCGATTTTTTTGACAGAATTCCGAAAGCAATATCTTGGCTAAAAACAAGAATGAGGGCCTAAAATTAGTACAAACAGTACTCCCACATAAGGTACATTAGGTTGGAAACAAAAAATTTACTCTGACTCAAAAATCGTTTTTTAACTTTATTTCTGAACAAAAAATTGAAAAGAAATCAAAAATTTAAAAATTTTTTGAAAAAAATGATTGTTTTGAAAAAGTGCCAATTTTTAGCTGAAACTTTTCATTTTAGCTAATAAAGCCAGAGCAATGCCCTTTAAGCTCAAATAAATTAATTATGCAAATTATTTTCAAGTTTTTTCGTTAGAGCCTTTTATTTTGAAAAAGTATTGAAAAATGGGTAAAAAAAAGTCAAAAAAATCAATTTTCTCCGATTCAAAAACCTCCACTACCATGATGATTAGTTCGTTAGATAGGACTGCTGAGATCAGTTTAGACGTTCTTTCATAAGTATATCAAAATTTTTACTTATTTTTGAGAATTAGGCAAAATAAAAACTTTTCCCAAATTGGGCAAAAAGCCCAAATTAGCCCAAACACCTGTTAAAAATTGTTGGGTCAAAAAATCACAAAAGGAAACGCCTATTCGTTTGACATTTTAGGGCCGCATGCAAAAAATTAGACCAATCTAACCTGACAATTTCGAGAATCAACTTTTTTGTCAAGATTCTCTAAAGACCAATTTAGGGAGATTACTTGTACCGGTGGGGGCCCTACCCCACCTAAAAAATTTTTGAAATGTTGGAACGCGGCCACCTAGCCGGTCAGGTCTGCGTCCCACCCGCCCTCCGTGACTAATCTTGCTTCCGAGAAATATCAATTGTTTCACCTTTACCCCATCTCAGGTCAGTTACTCTTGAAAAAAGTCCTACTTGAAACGTTCGCATTCACTTTGCCCCCTACGGGCGCAATGGTGAAGCCCATTTTTTCTTCTCACTGAACTTCTTCTCCGAACAGTTCACATAAAACATTACTATGGTTTTATCTAAAATTTGCCGTGTCCAGCTGCGACTCCGACTTTTTTCACGTCACTGGTGTTCCAACAACAGGACCACATGAGATTCCCATTCAGATACTGTCTCAATTTTGAAAAAACTGATTTGATTTTTTTGCCGTTTTTCGTAAAATAAACTAATTACTTCATTCGAATTAGAAAAAAATACCGAAAAACACTTAAAGATAGCAAGACATTATTGTGACTGTCGTCTATATATGTTCTCTTTGTTCGAGGTCAATGATGCTCCCTAAGTGGGACCACAAGGGTCCCAGGGAGCATCAGTAAAGGCTTTGGATAGTATGCCATTTTTGATTAAGACAAAATCTTTGGCCAATTGTGTTTTTTTTCACAGTCCCTTATCCACTGCAAATGTAAAAACTAATTTTTGTTTGAAGTTTTAAAAAATAATAATAACCTTTTCATTTGTGATGACTCGTATTACTCATAAATCAATGGAAGACTCTGACTAACCTTCTCAAGCATGAAAATACATTAAAAAAAAATTCTGGTTATTTCAGACTGCTTTTTTGTTAAATTTCAGATAGATTTTGAAAACTCTTTCTTCAAATTGTATGTCTGCCGAAAAAGAACAAAAATTACAAACTGAAACCATTTTGGTTAAATTAAGGCTCTTCACCCACCAAACTCGAAATTGCGAAGCTGAAACGAACAATCGACAACCCATGTTATAAGTTTTGTTTTATTTTTTTAAAACATGTGTCATATATTTTCAAAAGCAATTTATTAAAGTTTCATTTTTTACCAGAAAAGTAAGTCCGAAAAAAAAACAAATTTTTAAATACTGTCAAAAAATAAGGTGGCAAGTAGTTTTACCAATGGAATCATAGTATATGATTAAGTTCAAAATAGTTTTCATTACCATTGACTAGACGCTTACTCAATTTGAGAAATGTCGTTAATAACTTTTTTGGAAACATAAAAAACGGATAATGGAAAAGTTTTCTTCAAACTTATAGAAAAGAATTTTATGAGAAAAACCATTACTAATATCACGTGTAAATTACGAGAGTAGATTCAGGCCACATGCAAAATTTCAGCAGAAACACTCAAGCAATTTTGAGAACGAAACAATTGTTCCAGAAATTGACAAAGTAGTATATACACCAATTTTACCATAAATCGTCAAAATAAAAAAATCGCAGAAACTACAAATTTTATCCAATATTGACTTTTAAATACTCTATACCGACTAAATTGACTATGGTAAGCTCGAATCAACCATCAAAAACCATTTTTAATCGTTTTGAATTTTTTAAGTTTTTTTCCATCAAAAAGTTGAGTCAGAAATGGGAAAAATGTTTTTTTTTCAGAAAAACAAAAAAAGTTGTTCAAAATCAACTAAAAATCTAAGCCACAATTTTTGAACCTGGTCAGAATGGTTCTGGTGACCGAAGCCGTAAAAAGTGCCCAATTCGAGGAAATTCGAAAAAACTCTTTTTTCAGCAATTTGAAAAAGTGGAAAAATGGAAAAAATGGTCTTCAAACAAATAGGATGAAAAAATGATCAGTAAAAGCATCGATGCCGTGTCAAATGAGGATCGCATGCCAATTTTTGAAACAATCCAACGGGTTTTTTTTAAGAACGAAACCATTTTTTGACAATTTTAGTAGTAGTATTTACACTAATTAGTACCATATATGGTCAAAATTCAAAAATACAAAAAACTACAATTTTTATCCAATTTTGACCTTCAAATACTCTATACCCACTAAATTGACTATCGGGAGCTCGAATCAACCATCAAAAACCATTTTTAATCACTTCCAATTTTTTTTTATTTTTTAAATCAAAATGTTGAGTCAGAAATAGGAAAAAACAATTTTTTTCAAAAAGTCAAAAAAAGTGGTCCCAATTGAATAAACTCAGTAAACCACACTCTATGAACCTGTTCAGAATGGTTTTCACGACCAAAGCCGTTAAAAGTACCCAATTTGAGAAACTTCGAAAAATCACTTTTTAGTTAACTCAAAAAAGTGGAAAAATCGGGTAAAATGGGCTTCAAACCGATAGGATCGAAAAGTGACCTTTATAAGATATGATTGCCGTGTCAAATTAGGGCCGCATGCAAAAATTTAGGAAAATTCAACGAAACGTTTTTGAGAACTCGACAAATTTGGTCGTTTTGTTAAAGGTTAAATTTTAGAAATTTTTTGTCCGGAAGGGGCCCCTTCCCCTTCCTAAATGCTTTTTATGCTACACGCGACCATCTAGCCGGTCAGGTCTGCGTCCCACCCGCCCTCCGTGACTAATCTTGCTTCCGAGAAATATCATTTGTTTCACCTTTACCCCATCCCAGGTCAGTTACTCTTGAAAAAAGTCCTACTTGAAACGTTCGCATTCACTTTGCCCCCTACGGGCGCAATGGTGAAGCCCATTTTTTCTTCTCACTGAACTTCTTCTCCGAACAGTTCACATAAAACATTACTATGGTTTTATCTGAAATCTGCCGTGTCCAGCTGCGACTCCGACTTTTTTCACGTCACTGGTGTTCCAACAACAGGTCCACATGAGATTCCCATTCAGATACTGTCTCAATTTTGAAAATACTGATTTGATTTTTTTTTTGCCATTTTTCGCAAAATAAACTAATTACTTCATTCGAATTTTAAAAAAAATACCGAAAAACACTTAAAGATAGCAAGACATTATTGTGACTGTCGTCTATATCTGTTCTCTTTGTTGGAGGTCAATGATGCTCCCTAAGTGGGACCACAAGGGTCCCAGGGAGCATCAGTAAAGGCTTTGGATAGTATGCCATTTTTGATTATGATAAAATTTTTGGCCAATTGTGTTTTTTTGCAGTCCCTTATCCACTGCAAATGTAAAGACTAATTTTTGTTTGAAGTTTTAAAAAATAATAATAACCTTTTCATTTGTGATGACTCGTATCACTCATAAATCAATGGAAGACTCTGACTAACCTTCTCAAGCATGGAAATACATCAAAAAGAAAAAAAGATTCTGGTTATTTCAGACTGCTTTTTTTGTTAAATTTCAGATAGATTTTGAAAACTCTTTCTTCAAATTGTATGTCTGCCGAAAAAGAACAAAAATTACAAACTGAAACCATTTTGGTTAAATTAAGGCTCTTCACCCACCAAACTGGAAATTGCGAAGCTGAAACGAACAATCGACAGCCCATTTTATAAGTTTCGTTTTATTTTTTCAAAACATGTGTCATATATTTTCAAAAGCAATTTATTAAAGTTTCATTTTTTACCAGAAAAGTAAGTCCGAAAAAAAACAGATTTTTAAATACTGTCAAAAAATAAAGTGGCAAGTAGTTTTACCAATGGAATCATAGTATATGATTAAGTTCAAAATAGTTTTCATTACCATTGACTAGACGCTTACTCAATTTGAGAAATGTCGTTAATAACTTTTTTGGAAACATAAAAAACGGATAATGGAAAAGTTTTCTTCAAACTTATAGAAAAGAATTTTATGAGAAAAACCATTACTAATATCACGTGTAAATTAGGAGAGTAGATTCAGGCCACATGCAAAATTTCAGCAGAAGCACTCAAGCAATTTTGAGAACGAAACAATTGTTCCAGAAAATGACAAAGTAGTATATACACCAATTTTACCATAAATCGTCAAAATAAAAAAATCGCAAAAACTACAAATTTTATCCAATTTTGACTTTTAAATACTCTATACCGACTAAATCAACTATGCTAAGCTCGAATCAATCATCAAAAACCATTTTTAATCGTTCTGAATTTTTCAAGTTTTTTTCTATCAAAAATTTGAGTCAGAAATGGGAAAAAGGTTTTTTTTTCAGAAAAACAAAAAAAGTTGTTCAAAATCAAATAAAAATCTAAGCCACTGTTTTTGAACCTGCTCAGAATGGTTCTGGTGACCGAAGCCGTAAAACGTACAAAATTCGAGGAAATTCGAAAAAACTCTTTTTTCAGCACTTTGAAAAAGTGGAAAAATGTAAAAAATAGTCTTCAAACAAATAGGATGAAAAAGTGATCAGTAAAAGCATCGATGCCGTGTCAAATGAGGATCGCATGCCAATTTTTGAAACAATCCATCGGGTTTTTTTTAAGAACGAAACCATTTTTTGACAATTTTAGTAGTAGTATTTACACTTATTAGTACCATATATGGTCAAAATTCAAAAATACAAAAAACTACAATTTTTATCCGATTTTGACCTTCAAATACTCTATACCCACTAAATTGACTATCGGGAGCTCGAATCAACCATCAAAAACCACTTTTAAATACTTTCAAAATTTTTTATTTTTTAAATCAAAATGTTGAGTCAGAAATAGGAAAAAACAATTTTTTTCAAAAAGTCAAAAAAAGTTGTCCCAATTGAATAAACTCACTAAGCCACATTCTATGAACCTGTTCAGAATGGTTTTCATGATCAAAACCGTAAAAAGTACCCAATTTGAGAAACTTCGAAAAATCACCTTTTAGTTAACTCAAAAAAGTGGAAAAATTGGGTAAAATGGGCTTCAAACCGATAGGATCGAAAAGTGACCTTAATAAGATATGATTGCCGTGTCAAATTAGGGCCGCATGCAAAAAATTAGCAAAATTCAACGAAACGTTTTTGAGAACTCGACAAATATGGTCATTTTGGTAAATGTATAATTTTAGAAATTTTTTGCCCGGAAGGGGCCCCTACCCCTTCCTAATTGCTTTTTGTGCTACACGCGACCATCTAGCCGGTCAGGTCTGCGTCCCACCCGCCCTCCGTGACTAATCTTGCTTCCGAGAAAAGTTTTTTCTTTCACCTTTACCCCATCTCAGGTCAGTTACTCTTGAAAAAAGTCCTACTTGAAACGTTCGCATTCACTTTGCCCCCTACGGGCGCAGTGGTGAAGCCGATTTTTTCTTCTTACTGAACTTCTTCTCCGAACAGTTCACATAAAACATTACTATGGTTTTATCTGAAATTTGCCGTGTCCAGCTGCGACTCCGACTTTTTTCACGAGATTCAGTACCACCAACAACAGGACCACATGAGGTTCCCATTCAGATACTGTCTGAATTTTGAAAATACTGATTTGATTTTTTTTGCCGTTTTTCGCAAAATAAACTAATTACTTCATTCGAATTTTAAAAAAAAAATACCTAAAAACACTTAAAGATAGCAAGACATTATTGTGACTGTCGTCTATATCTGTTTTCTTTGTTGGAGGTCAATGATGCTCCCTAGGTGGGACCACAAGGGTCCCAGGGAGCATCAGTAAAGGCTTTGGATAGTATGCCATTTTTGATTAAGACAAAATCTTTGGCCAATTGTGTTTTTTTTTCACAGTCCCTTATCCACTGCAAATGTAAAGACTAATTTTTGTTTGAAGTTTTAAAAAATAATAATAATCTTTTCATTTGTGATGACTCGTATCACTCATAAATCAATGGAAGACTCTGACTAACCTTCTCAAGCATGGAAATAGATCAAAAAGCAAAAAACGATTCTGGTTATTTCAGACTGCTTTTTTTGTTAATTTTCAGATAGATTTTGAAAACTCTTTCTTCAAATTGTATGTCTGCCGAAAAAGAACAAAAATTACAAACTGAAACCATTTCGGTTAAATTAAGGCTCTTCACCCACCAAACTCAAAATTGCGAAGCTAAAACGAACAATCGACAGCCCATTTTATATGTTTCGTTTTATTTTTTCAAAACATGTGTCATATATTTTCAAAAGCAATTTATTAAAATTTCATTTTTTACCAGAAAAGTAAGTCCGAAAAACAAACAGATTTTTAAATACTGTCAAAAAATAAGGTGCCAAGTAGTTTTACCAATGGAATCATAGTATATGATTAAGTTCAAAATAGTTTTCATTACCATTGACTAGACGCTTACTCAATTTGAGAAATGTCGTTAATAACTTTTTTGGAAACATAAAAAACGGATAATGGAAAAGTTTTCTTCAAACTTATAGAAAAGAATTTTATGAGAAAAACCATTACTAATATCACGTGTAAATTAGGAGAGCAGATTCAGGCCACATGCCAAATTTCAGCAGAAGCACTCAAGCAATTTTGAGAACGAAACAATTGTTCCAGAAATTGACAAAGTAGTATATACACCAATTTTTCCATAAATCGTCAAAATAAAAAAATCGCAAAAACTACAAATTTTATCCAATTTTGACTTTTAAATACTCTATACCGACTAAATTGACTATGCTAAGCTCGAATCAACCATCAAAAACCATTTGTAATCGTTCTGAATTTTTTAAGTTTTTTTCCATCAAAAAGTTGAGTCAGAAATGGGAAAAAGGTTTTTTTTTCAGAAAAACAAAAAAAGTTGTTCAAAATCAACTAAAAATCTAAGCCACTATTTTTGAACCTGCTCAGAATGGTTCTGGTGACCGAAGCCGTAAAAAGTACCCAATTCGAGGAAATTCGAAAAAACTCTTTTTTCAGCACTTTGAAAAAGTGGAAAAATGCAAAAAATAGTCTTCAAACAAATAGGATGAAAAAGTGATCAGTAAAAACATCGATGCCGTGTCAAATGAGGATCGCATGCCAATTTTTGAAACAATCCATCGGGTTTTTTTTAAGAACGAAACCATTTTTTGACAATTTTAGTAGTAGTATTTACACTAATTAGTACCATATATGGTCAAAATTCAAAAATACAAAAAACTACAATTTTTATCCAATTTTGACCTTCAAATACTCTATACCCACTAAATTGACTATCGGGAGCTCGAATCAACCATCAAAAACCACTTTTAATCACTTTCAAATTTTTTTAATTTTTAAATCAAAATGTTGAGTCAGAAATAGGAAAAAACAATTTTTTTCAAAAAGTCAAAAAAAGTTGTCCCAATTGAATAAACTCACTAAGCCACACTCTATGAACCTGTTCAGAATGGTTTTCATGACCAAAGCCGTAAAAAGTACCCAATTTGAGAAACTTCGAAAAATCACCTTTTAGTTAACTCAAAAAAGTGGAAAAATCGGGTAAAATGGGCTTCAAACCGATAGGATCGAAAAGTGACCTTTATAAGATATGATTGCCGTATCAAATTAGGGCCGCATGCAAAAAATTAGAAAAATTCAACGAAACGTTTTTGAGAACTCGACAAATATGGTCATTTTGGTAAATGTATAATTTTAGAAATTTTTTGCCCGGAAGGGGCCCCTACCCCTTCCTAATTGCTTTTTGTGCTACACGCGACCATCTAGCCGGTCAGGTCTGCGTCCCACCCGCCCTCCGTGACTAATCTTGCTTCCGAGAAAAGTTTTTTCTTTCACCTTTACCCCATCTCAAGTCAGTTACTCTTGAAAAAAGTCCTACTTGAAACGTTCGCATTCACTTTGCCCCCAACGGGCGCAATGGTGAAGCCCATTTTCTCTTCTCACTGAACTTCTTCTCCGAACAGTTCACATAAAACATTACTATGGTTTTTTTCTGAAATTTGCCGTGTCCACCTGCGACTCCGACTTTTTTCACGTCACTGGTGTTCCAACAACAGGACCACATGAGATTCCCATTCAGATACTGTCTCAATTTTGAAAATACTGATTCGATTTTTTTGCCGTTTCTCGCAAAACAAACTAATTACTTCATTCGAATTTTAAAAAAATACCAAAAAACACTTAAAGATAGCAAGACATTAGTGTGACTGTCGTCTATATCTGTTCTCTTTGTTGGAGGTCAATGATGCTCCCTAAGTGGGACCACAAGGGTCCCAGGGAGCATCAGTAAAGGCTTCGGATAGTAAGCCATTTTTGATTAAGACAAAATCTTTGGCCAATTGTGTTTTTTTTTCACAGTCCCTTATCCACTGCAAATGTAAAGACTAATTTTTGTTTGAAGTTTTAAAAAATAATAATAACCTTTTCATTTGTGATGACTCGTATCACTCATAAATCAATGGAAGACTCTGACTAACCTTCTCAAGCATGGAAATACATCAAAAAGAAAAAACGACTCTGGTTATTTCAGACTGCTTTTTTTGTTAAATTTCAGATACATTTTGAAAACTCTTTCTTGAAATTGTATGTCTGCCGAAAAAGAACAAAAATTACAAACTGAAACCATTTTGGTTAAATTAAGGCTCTTCACCCACCAAACTCGAAATTGCGAAGCTGAAACGAACAATCGACAGCCCATTTTATAAGTTTTGTTTTATTTTTTCAAAACATGTGTCATATATTTTCAAAAGCAATTTATTAAAGTTTCATTTTTTACCAGAAAAGTAAGTCAGAAAAAAAACCGATTTTTAAATACTGTCAAAAAATAAGGTGGCAAGTAGTTTTACCAATGGAATCATAGTATATGATTAAGATCAAAATAGTTTTCATTACCATTGACTAGACGCTTACTCAATTTGAGAAATGTCGTTAATAACTTTTTTGGAAACATAAAAAATTGATAATGGAAAAGTTTTCTTCAAACTTATAGAAAAGAATTTTATGAGAAAAACCATTACTAATATCACGTGTAAATTACGAGAGTAGATTCAGGCCACATGCAAAATTTCAGCTGAAGCACTCAAGCAATTTTGAGAACGAAACAATTGTTCCAGAAATTGACAAAGTAGTATATACACCAATTTTACCATAAATCGTCAAAATAAAAAAATCGCAAAAACTACAAATTTTATCCAATTTTGACTTTTAAATACTCTATACCGACTAAATTGACTATGCTAAGCTCGAATCAACCATCAAAAACCATTTTTAATCGTTCTGAATTTTTTAAGTTTTTTTCCATCAAAAAGTTGAGTCAGAAATGGGAAAAAGGTTTTTTTTTCAGAAAAACAAAAAAAGTTGTTCAAAATCAACTAAAATTCTAAGCCACTATTTTTGAACCTGCTCAGAATGGTTCTGGTGACCGAAGCCGTAAAAAGTACCCAATTCGAGGAAATTCGAAAAAACTCTTTTTTCAGCACTTTGAAAAGTGGAAAAATATAAAAAATAGTCTTCAAACAAATAGGATGAAAAAGTGATCAGTAAAAGCATCGATGCCGTGTCAAATGAGGATCGCATGCCAATTTTTGAAACAATCCAACGGGTTTTTTTTAAGAACGAAACCATTTTTTGACAATTTTAGTAGTAGTATTTACACTAATTAGTACCATATATGGTCAAAATTCAAAAATACAAAAAACTACAATTTTTATCCAATTTTTACCTTCAAATACTCTATACCCACTAAATTGACTATCGGGAGCTCGAATCGATCATCAAAAACCACTTTTAATCACTTTCAAAAATTTTTATTTTTTAAATCAAAATGTTGAGTCAGAAATAGGAAAAAACATTTTTTTTCAAAAAGTCAAAAAAAGTTGTCCCAATTCAATAAACTCACTAAGCCACACTCTATGAACCTGTTCAGAATGGTTTTCATGACCAAAGCCGTAAAAAGTACCCAATTTGAGAAACTTCGAAAAATCACATTTTAGTTAACTCAAAAAAGTGGAAAAATCGGGTAAAATGGGCTTCAAACCGATAGGATCGAAAAGTGACCTTTATAAGGTATGATTGCCGTGTCAAATTAGGGCCGCATGCAAAAAATTAGAAAATTTTAACGGAAACTTTTCGAGAACTTGATAAATATGGTCATTTTGGTAAATGTATAATTTTAGAAATTTTTTGTCCGGAAGGGGCCCCTACCCCTTCCTAAATGCTTTTTATGCTACACGCGACCATCTAGATCTTTCAGGTCTGCGTCCCACCCGCCCTCCGTGACTAATCTTGCTTCCGAGAAAAGTTTTTTGTTTCACCTTTACCCCATCTCAGGTCAGTTACTCTTGAAAAAAGTCCTACTTGAAACGTTCGCATTCACTTTGCCCCCTACGGGCGCAGTGGTGAAGCCGATTTTTTCTTCTTACTGAACTTCTTCTCCGAACAGTTCACATAAAACATTACTATGGTTTTATCTGAAATTTGCCGTGTCCAGCTGCGACTCCGACTTTTTTCACGAGATTCAGTACCACCAACAACAGGACCACATGAGGTTCCCATTCAGATACTGTCTGAATTTTGAAAATACTGATTTGATTTTTTTTGCCGTTTTTCGCAAAATAAACTAATTACTTCATTCGAATTTCAAAAAAAAATACCTAAAAACACTTAAAGATAGCAAGACATTATTGTGACTGTCGTCTATATCTGTTTTCTTTGTTGGAGGTCAATGATGCTCCCTAAGTGGGACCACAAGGGTCCCAGGGAGCATCAGTAAAGGCTTTGGATAGTATGCCATTTTTGATTAAGACAAAATCTTTTGCCAATTGTGTTTTTTTTCACAGTCCCTTATCCACTGCAAATGTAAAGACTAATTTTTGTTTGAAGTTTTAAAAAATAATAATAATCTTTTCATTTGTGATGACTCGTATCACTCATAAATCAATGGAAGACTCTGACTAACCTTCTCAAGCATGGAAATAGATCAAAAAGCAAAAAACGATTCTGGTTATTTCAGACTGCTTTTTTTGTTAATTTTCAGATAGATTTTGAAAACTCTTTCTTCAAATTGTATGTCTGCCGAAAAAGAACAAAAATTACAAACTGAAACCATTTCGGTTAAATTAAGGCTCTTCACCCACCAAACTCAAAATTGCGAAGCTAAAACGAACAATCGACAGCCCATTTTATTTGTTTCGTTTTATTTTTTCAAAACATGTGTCATAGATTTTCAAAAGCAATTTATTAAAATTTCATTTTTTACCAGAAAAGTAAGTCCGAAAAACAAACAGAATTTTAAATACTGTCAAAAAATAAGGTGGCAAGTAGTTTTACCAATGGAATCATAGTATATGATTAAGTTCAAAATAGTTTTCATTACCATTGACTAGACGCTTACTCAATTTGAGAAATGTCGTTAATAACTTTTTTGGAAACATAAAAAACGGATAATGGAAAAGTTTTCTTCAAACTTATAGAAAAGAATTTTATGAGAAAAACCATTACTAATATCACGTGTAAATTACGAGAGTAGATTCAGGCCACATACCAAATTTCAGCAGAAGCACTCAAGCAATTTTGAGAACGAAACAATTGTTCCAGAAATTGACAAAGTAGTATATACACCAATTTTTCCATAAATCGTCAAAATAAAAAAATCGCAAAAACTACAAATTTTATCCAATTTTGACTTTTAAATACTCTATACCGACTAAATTGACTATGCTAAGCTCGAATCAACCATCAAAAACCATTTTTAATCGTTCTGAATTTTTTAAGTTTTTTTCCATCAAAAAGTTGAGTCAGAAATGGGAAAAAGGTTTTTTTTTTCAGAAAAACAAAAAAAGTTGTTCAAAATCAACTAAAAATCTAAGCCACTATTTTTGAACCTGCTCAGAATGGTTCTGGTGACCGAAGCCGTAAAAAGTACCCAATTCGAGGAAATTCGAAAAAACTCTTTTTTCAGCACTTTGAAAAAGTGGAAAAATGTAAAAAATAGTCTTCAAACAAATAGGATGAAAAAGTGATCAGTAAAAACATCGATGCCGTGTCAAATGAGGATCGCATGCCAATTTTTGAAACAATCCATCGGGTTTTTTTTAAGAACGAAACCATTTTTTGACAATTTTAGTAGTAGTATTTACACTAATTAGTACCATATATGGTCAAAATTCAAAAATACAAAAAACTACAATTTTTATCCAATTTTGACCTTCAAATACTCTATACCCACTAAATTGACTATCGGGAGCTCGAATCAACCATCAAAAACTACTTTTAATCACTTTCAAAATTTTTTAATTTTTAAATCAAAATGTTGAGTCAGAAATAGGAAAAAACAATTTTCTTCAAAAAGTCAAAAAAAGTTGTCCCAATTGAATAAACTCACTAAGCCACACTCTATGAACCTGTTCAGAATGGTTTTCATGACCAAAGCCGTAAAAAGTACCCAATTTGAGAAACTTCGAAAAATCACCTTTTAGTTAACTCAAAAAAGTGGAAAAATCGGGTAAAATGGGCTTCAAACCGATAGGATCGAAAAGTGACCTTTATAAGATATGATTGCCGTGTCAAATAAGGGCCGCATGCAAAAAATTAGAAAAATTCAACGAAAAGTTTTTGAGAACTCGACAAATATGGTCATTTTGGTAAATGTATAATTTTAGAAATTTTTTGTCCGGAAGGGGCCCCTACCCCTTCCTAAATGCTTTTTGTGCTACACGCGACCATCTAGGGGGCAGGGTTGTGTGGTCTATTCTCGACTTTAGTTACTTGCATTGCGTGGGGGGGAAGAATACGAACAGCGCTCAACGCACTCGCAGAAAGAGCACCCTGCGGGTGCTCTTTTTGCTCGAGAACTGTAAGTCGATTTAAATCTTACATATTTCGTCCGAAATTTAACTTTTTTTCTAGTTGTTCTCAATTAAACTCCCATGATACCTCAAATTGTATTCCTGGAAGGGCATTTTTATAAGTCACTCTGTGGCTCGATCAATTAACTACCAAATACGTTTTGATTTACGAAATGGACTGTTTCAACGAAAACAAGTTTTCGGAAACAGTCCAAATTTTAAATTATGATCCCAAATACAAACAAAGAGAAATCTAATGCGTTGGTTAAACTTACAGAGCCCAGCCCATGTCTTTGTGTTTATTGACTGTTCAAACACATAACAACTATGTTAAAAACAATATTAATAAAAAAAAAAAACAAATAATCGAGAAAGAAATTTAAGTTTATCAAAAAAATATGCAAAAAAAATCACTTATTTGTTTTTTTAAGTATCACAAAAACCTCAGTTTGAAAAAGATGATACTTAGAGGCCCGTTTTGACGCGTTACTACAGTTTAGGCACGTTTTGACTTCGCAACTCACAATGATCGATTAACTTTTACGTTTGTTTTACAAACACGCTTTTTTTTACCACAATCAAAATTTCATTACTTCTAAACCTCTTGAACAAATTGTTGAAAATTTTTGCATCAAAACTAACTTGTCAAGGGTTTTTGAGGTATATAAAAATTGTCTCCAGTTAAATAATGATTTTTTGGCTAATTTTTGAAAAAAAATTAAAAAATTTGACAAAAAAAGTTTTTTTTTTCAGATTTGGCGATCAAAAAGTGCCTTCTATGATGGACCAGCAAAAAATTTGTTTTTAGGTCATAAGTTTGGCTCACTAGGGTATACAAACTGGCAAAATGTTTATAATAAAAAAGTTTAGAAGAACAGTGATTTTTTGAAAAAAAAAGAAAAAAACGTAAAAAAATCAGTTTTTGGCGGGAAAATTCTCAAAAAATCAAAAATCAAGTTTTCTCTCTTTTTACTCCAATAAATTAATTCGGCCACGACAATCATTTTTTGTGATCAGTAAAAATGTCGAAAAACGAGCGGAACATTGACTTTTTTGAAATTTGACAAAAAACTTCAAAAAAACCGCAAAAAAACATCAAAAATCTCGAAAAAATTGCTGAAAAAATTTTGGCAAACAATACACCATTCGATTCCCTTAACTGTGCTTGTGTCCAAAAAAAACATCACTTTTTCGCATTTTCTCAACCAAAATTGATTTATTGGGGCATTTTTGAAAAAAATCGTGATTTTGACCAAAAAAAACGCCCCTTTTTCCCCAAAAAGTGCAACTCATAACATTATTTCGGAAAAACGCCTTCCCAAGTTATATCTTAGAATTTTGTCCTCTACCTACATGCAAAGTTTGAAGAAATTCTATACTGCCGTTTTCGAGAACTTGAATAATTTTTTTCTTTTCCTAATTAGGTATTTTTTCTAGTTGACCGGCAAGGAAACCCTACCCTTGCCTAAAGGATTCACAAAGCCGGACCGCGACGACCACCTAGCACAGTCAGGTACTAGTGTTTTATTTTTGTTTTTCGTATTTTGTCAAGCCAAAAGAGAGTGTAGTCAAGCATCAACATCATGTGCTCAAGCAAATACGTGGACTTCTACGCATTCCCATTCGCAATGCGCCCTTCGGGCGCAAATGCCAATGCTCAATTAATTTTGCCAGGTGAAATTTTTTTTTAAAAAAAAATCTGATGAATTTTAACTTAAACTACCACCAAAAACGCAGAGATTTCAAAGTGTGAATTAATCAAGTATTTGATAATACCGGGCATGCAGTGAGACTGATTTCGGCAAAATTAAAATGGAAAATGAAGGAAATGGAAAGAAAAAAATGTTCAAAATTAGAACGCATTATCAAAAACTTATTTGATCTCCGCTAATGTCATAATTCCGATCAGGCTGATTTCAGACTTTAAGCGTAGAGTTTACGGTTACGGCTGCTCCCTCTACAGGTCCCAGAGGGACCGAGTGAGCATCCTACCTCGATCCAGGATAACGGATAGTTGTTTTTAGTTTTTCACAAAATTTTTTTTCACTATTCCTTGTTTTCAATTCCTCATGAGAAGCTGTATTAACTTTCAAAAAAATTGATTTTATTAATCAATGCTTCCAAGAACAACTGATGTTAGGCGGTTACAAATGCGGTTGGTGAAAACTAGTATGGGATAATGATGACAAAATTTGTAAGTTTTCAAATGAATTTAAAAACAGTTTTTTGCTTTTTTCTTTTATAAATTGGGAGAAATGAATCACTTTTTTTTAAGTTTTCCTTGCACCACCCACTTTTCTTAAGTAATGAAGATTCCTGTTCTAGCCGTTTATAACACTTTGGCAGAAAAAACATCAATATGATGTAAAATGTTTTAAAAAAAAGAAAAATTTAAAAATTATGTTTTACAAAAAAAATCAAAAACTTGTAATTTTCAAAATTGAAAAAAGTAAAAATTAGTTGCATATTACGATTCAGCGTACCCAACTTAGTGGGTCTAGCATTTTAAATTACCAAAAAATATTGAAAATTGTAGATTTTATGAAGTTTTCATTTTGGCTATTTTTCCTTGTCGCCTCCACTTAAGGCACCTTTGAGCCAACTTGAGAAACTGGAACCTAAACAAGCTGCACAGATGGTCAAACTGAGCCATTTTCAGCGTGATAACACGCCTGGAAGAAAAAAAACTCCAGAAAAGAAAGAAAATTATGAACTTTAACCTTTTTTCTTCTTCAAATGGCGATACTTAGAATAATTTTTCAGCTGAAAAGTTCAAAAAATATCAAAAATTTCAAATTTTGACAAAAATTTTAAAAAATCTCATCAGTCTATTTATTGGAGTGTTCGAGGTTTTGGGAGACCTTATCTGGCGGCTACCAACAAGTGGATAACTTATTTTAAAGTTTTGAGAAAGGTCAAAAAAACATGTTTTTTCGATTTTTTTGACAGAATTCCGGAAGCAATATCTTGGCTAAAAACAAGAATGAGGGCCTAAAATTAGTACAAACAGTACTCCCACATAAAGTACATTAGGTTGGAAACAAAAAACTTACTCTGACTCAAAAATCGTTTTTTAACTTTATTTCTGAACAAGAAATTGAAAAGAAATCAAAAACTTAAAAATTTTTTGAAAAAAATGATTGTTTTGAAAAAGTGCCAATTTTTAGCTGAAACTTTTCATTTTAGCTAATAAAGCCAGAGCAATGCCCTTTAAGCTCAAATAATTTAATTATGCAAATTATTTTCAAGTTTATTCGTTAAAGCCTTTTATTTTGAAAAAGTATTCAAAAATGGGTAAAAAAAAGTCAAAAAAATCAATTTTCTCCGATTCAAAAACCTCCACTACCATGATGATTAGTGCGTTAGATAGGACTGCTGAGATCAATTTAGACGTTCTTTCATAAGTATATCAAAGTTTTTACTTATTTTTGAGAATTAGGCAAAATAAAAACTTTTCCCAAATTGGGCAAAAAGCCCAAATTAGCCCAAACACCTGTTAAAAATTGTTGGGTCAAAAAATCACAAAAGGAAACCCCTATTCGTTTGACATTTTAGGGCCGCATGCAAAAAATTAGACCAATCTAACCTGACAATTTCGAGAATCGACTTTTTTGCAAAATTTCTCTATAGTCCATTTGAGGGATATTACTTGTACCGGTGGGGGCCCCTACCCCACCTCAAAAAATTTTGTAATGCTGGAACGCGGCCACCTAGCCGGTCAGGTCTGCGTCCCACCCGCCCTCCGTGACTAATCTTGCTTCCGAGAAATATCATTTGTTTCACCTTTACCCCATCTCAGGTCAGTTACTCTTGAAAAAAGTCCTACTTGAAACGTTCGCATTCACTTTGCCCCCAACGGGCGCAATGGTGAAGCCCATTTTCTCTTCTCACTGAAATTCTTCTCCGAACAGTTCACATAAAACATTACTATGGTTTTATCTGAAATTTGCCGTGTCCAGCTGCGGCTCCGACTTTTTTCACGTCACTGGTGTTCCAACAACAGGACCACATGAGATTCCCATTCAGATACTGTCTCAATTTTGAAAATACTGATTTGATTTTGTTTGCCGTTTTTCGCAAAATAAACTAATTACTTCATTAGAAATCAAAAACATACCAAAAAACACTGAAAGATAGCAAGACATTATTGTGACTGTCGTCTATATCTGTTCTCTTTGTTGGAGGTCAATGATGCTCCCTAAGTGGGACCACAAGGGTCCCAGGGAGCATCAGTAAAGGCTTTGGATAGTATGCCATTTTTGATTAAGGCAAAATCTTTGGCCAATTGTGTTTTTTTTCACAGTCCCTTATCCACTGCAAATGTAAAGACTAATTTTTGTTTGAAGTTTTAAAAAATAATAATAGCCTTTTCATTTGTGATGACTCGTATCACTCATAAATCAATGGAAGAATCTGACTAACCTTCTCAAGCATGGAAATACATCAAAAAGAAAAAACGATTCTGGTTATTTCAGACTGCTTTTTTTGTTAAATTTCAGATAGATTTTGAAAACTCTTTCTTCAAATTGTATGTCTGCCGAAAAAGAACAAAAATTACAAACTGAAACCATTTTGGTTAAATTAAGGCTCTTCACCCACCAAACTCGAAATTGCGAAGCTAAAACGAACAATCGACAGCCCATTTTATAAGTTTCGTTTTATTTTTTCAAAACATGTGTCATATATTTTCAAAAGCAATTTATTAAAGTTTCATTTTTTACCAGAAAAGTAAGTCCGAAAAAAAAACAGATTTTTAAATACTGTCAAAAAATAAGGTGGCAAGTAGTTTTACCAATGGAATCATGGTATATGATTAGGTTCAAAATAGTTTTCATAACCATTGACTAGACGCTTACTCAATTTTAGAAATGTCCTCAATAACTTTTTTGGAAACATAAAAAACGCATAATGGAAAAGTTTTCTTCAAACTTATAGAAAAGAATTTTATGAGAAAAAGCATTACTAATATCACGTGTAAATTACGAGATTCAGGCCACATGCAAAATTTCAGCAGAAGCACTCAAGCATTTTTGAGAACGAAACAATTGTTCCAGAAATTGACAAAATAGTATATACACCATTTTTACCATAAATTGTCAAAATAAAAAAATCGCAAAAACTACAAATTTTATCCAATTTTGACTTTTAAATACTCTATACCGACTAAATTGACTATGCTAAGCTCGAATCAACCATCAGAAACCAGTTTTAATCGTTCTGCATTTTTTAAGTTTTTTTCCATCAAAAAGTTGAGTCAGAAATGGGAAAAAGATTTTTTTTTCAGAAAAACAAAAAAAGTTGTTCAAAATCAACTAAAAATCTAAGCCACTATTTTTGAACCTGCTCAGAATGGTTCTGGTGACCGAAGCCGTAAAAAGTACCCAATTCGAGGAAATTCGACAAAACTCTTTTTTCAGCACTTTGAAAAAGTGGAAAAATGTAAAAAATAGTCTTCAAACAAATAGGATGAAAAAGTGATCAGTAAAAGCATCGATGCCGTGTCAAATGAGGATTGCATGCCAATTTTTGAAACAATCCAACGGGTTTTTTTTAAGAACGAAACCATTTTTTGACAATTTTAGTAGTAGTATTTACACTAATTAGTACCATATATGGTCAAAATTCAAAAATACAAAAAACTACAATTTTCATCCAATTTTGACCTTCAAATACTCTATACCCACTAATTTGACTATCGGGAGCTCGAATCAACCATCAAAAACCACTTTTAATCACTTTCAAAATTTTTTATTTTTTAAATCAAAATGTTGAGTCAGAAATAGGAAAAAACAATTTTTTTCAAAAAGTCAAAAAAAGTTGTCCCAATTGAATAAGCTCACTAAGCCACACTCTATGAACCTGTTCAGAATGGTTTTCATGACCAAAGCCGTAAAAAGTACCCAATTTGAGAAACTTCGAAAAATCACCTTTTAGTTAACTCAAAAAAGTGGAAAAATCGGGTAAAATCGGCTTCAAACCGATAGGATCGAAAAGTGACCTTTATAAGATATGATTGCCGTGTCAAATTAGGGCCGCATGCAAAAAATTAGAAAAATTCAACGAAACGTTTTTGAGAACTCGACAAATTTGGTCGTTTTGTTAAAGGTTAAATTTTAGAAATTTTTTGTCCGGAAGGGGCCCCTTCCCCTTCCTAAATGCTTTTTATGCTACACGCGACCATCAAGACTGCTCGTATCATGGCAAAGCCTGAATGTTCCGACTGCCTTTTAAGGTTTATGGAGCAGTAATAACATTAAAAATTAAATGTAATAAAATAAAATGAAAAAAAAATTTGATTTTTTTAAATGAAATTATACCCCCACACGCCATATAAAGTACAAACAAATAGATTTCGCTCATTGTAACTAATCAATTATGGCAAATAAGCTTCTTTCAACCAATTTGGAACGATTTCTAAGACGGATTAAATCTCCGCTTCCGCGTTAATAGCGCGAAATATATTGCGCGTTAATTGTCCCAAATTGGCTAAAATGGCAATCTTTAAACCTCGATAACGTTACGAAAAAAGATCACAGGTGAAATATCTTTTCAAATTTGAGCTCATGACAACAATACCTTTCGAATGATATTAAAAAATTCCGTCAAAAATGGCTAGTTAAAAAGTCGAAGTTTGTCTGAAGAAAAAAACCCACCCGAGCACAAATATTCCGTTACTTTCGTATCGAAAGTCGGAACAAAAAAGTATATATTCCAGTTTGATAACGCTTTTGTAATCGCAAGCGTAATAACTTGCAAAAGTTATTGACTCGTTCTGATAGATAGCAAAAGACTGGAAATAGCCTTGTCTGGAAAACAAAATAGCAAAAAACATAGCAAAAAACACTGCAAAAATTGGCGTAGATTTTTCCCAATTGATTTTATAAAACTAAAATTAGTCAATGTTTCAGTCAATGCTCTGTAAAAACCTCACTTAAGGCCAAAAAGTTAAATACACTGAATTACAAACCTTAAACTCATCTTTTCTTTTAGATCAAAACTGGGTTTTTCTGGTTAATTTCAGGCATAACTTTCTTTCAAGCAAGCAAGGAAACTCAAACTTAGGAAATAATCCAATGTAATCTAATTGCTGAAATCCATTTTGCTTCAGCAACTATATTTTTATCTTACAGCAACTTTCGAATTGCAGAGGAAAAATAGATATCGCTAAAAAGCTCTTGTGAAAATAATTGCTAGAGTTGAACGAGCGCACGACAAATGAAACACACATAGCGTCGATAGAAGATTCGCAAAAAACAACAGAAAAATCGGTGCATCATCGCATAGAAAATGAAGCAGCGCGGGTGAATGACTCACTGATACTTCCGAAAGAGCTCGAGAAAAACAGAATTATGTCAAAAATTCTCAGTCGTTGACAAATTTCGGAAATTCACTCTCCCTCGCGGGAATTCATAGATCTGCCCGTGCTTCGTATTTCACCTATTAAAGTACAATGGCAAGGAATTTATGGCGCAAAAAAGTAATACTCCAGTTTCCCAAGTAACAATGGACGGTTAAATAGTTAAAAATTTAGGTAAAATGTAATTGTTCTCTGGACGGTTATTCGCGAAAGAAACGTTGAAACACCCTAATTTCGTTATATCAGTCAATTTTTAAACGCAAATAGCTAATTGGCAAAATCGGCTCATATAACCGGGTATCATTCTAAATAGTGAAGCAATTTCCAATAAGCTGTCAGCTAACGAAGAGCGAAACAAGCATTTTATTGAAGGACAGGTAGGTCAAGAGTCTGAAGTATTGCTGATTAGTTCTTAGCTGAAATTTAGGCAAAATGCACACGTACTCTAATTGTGAAATGCTACCATCATTTCTCCAGGAAAAAGTAAAATGATGAGTAATTTGTCTAAGGACAAAATATTATATGTTCTCGCGTCAATTTATTTAATTTAGATAAGCTAATATTTGAGTGCACATGTTATCAGAACAAACATCCAATTTCAACTTGATATCGAAAAATTCTCAAATGTCAAATGATAGAATATAGACTATAGTCGTTTTTTCATCCAAAAAGGGGAAAAAATCATAATTATATTGCTGAAAACCATCTTTTTTGAGAAAATTAATCTTAAATGCTTCCAGGCTGGCTATTTTCTTTCAAACTATATTTACAAATAAAACTACATTTTTAAATTAAAAACTTGAAAAAAAACTGGGCACTTGATAAATTAAAATCAATGAATCGTGTTTTCACAGCTCCTATTTTCCACTTAAATTTAGTGTCATTTCAGCCATGGGCGAAATTTAAAATGATTTGGTCTGAATTAAAAAAAGGGTGAAAAATCAAATGTGAGACATGGGGCAGACATTTGGTCAGCACAACGTGTGGAGGGTGCCCAACTGATTGGAAATAATATCGGTTCTGTGCATGAATTTGAGACGGTTTCAACCAAATACCATAACAATAAATTGATTTAAAAATATATGGTTACAACTTACAGAACAATATTTCAAACAGCCATCAGCCAATTAATAATTGTGAAAAAAAGAATCCGTCGTAGATAAGGCGAATGACTCTTATTTGAGTTAAAAAACAAATAAGTGTTGAGGACCGTTTTTGGAGATAACAGAAACAGCATAAACCAACTCTAGAAATTCTTAATAAACCCCCTTGTCCCAATTAAAACTCACAGAGCGAATTACGAAGATTTGATGTCGTCCGATCTCAAACATGGATATTGTTCCGACTTTCAAAGATATGTGGGGAATATATATTCTTGGGGTGGTTTTTCATTAAGACCAATTTCCAAAAGGATGTTGTCTCGCTTGGCGGCTCGAGCCTTGGACCTTGCATATTTAAGTGACTTTAAGAGCTATCTGAAACGAGTCTACCTAAACTGCTCGCTTTATACTCAGATGCTTAAGGTGTTTCGCGAGTTATTTGTAACGCGTTGCCCTGATACAAGCAGTTTTTTTAGTTTATGTTCGATAAATTAAGTAAATAACTACTGAAAACAGTACATAAATTATTCTAAATAAACTAAATTTTACATATAATAATTAGCAGTCCAAAATTAATGGCAAGTAGCAAATGGTTTTTAGATTATGCTCTCACTCTGCAAAATTATTTCAGATCTAGTGGAAATGTATGTCCGTTGATCGAGATTGCTGTTCCGCTTTTCGAAGAAAATACTGGAACAATTTTGCTCGCTGGGGGTGGTTTTAGAACTTTTTAACTGGCAATTTTTCAGGGAATTCTTTTACATCATCCAAAAAATATTGTTGTACGGAGCTCAAATTAAAAAAAATCATCTGTGATCACTTTTCGTGAACTTATGGGGGTTTAAAAACTGCCAATATGGTCAATTTAAGACCATTAACGAGCGATATATTTTACGATATTAAGGCCTACGCGGAGGTTTAATCAGTCTTAGAAACCGTTCTAAATTGTTTGAGGCAGAATATTTGGGGTGGTTTTTCATTAAGACCAATTTCCAAAAGGATGTTGTCTCGCTTGGCGGCTCGAGCCTTGGACCTTGCATATTTAAGTGACTTTAAGAGCTATCTGAAACGAGTCTACCTAAACTGCTCGCTTTATACTCAGATGCTTAAGGTGTATCGCGAGTTATTTGTAACGCGTTGCCCTGATACAAGCAGTTTTTTTAGTTTATGTTCGATAAATTAAGTAAATAACTACTAAAAACAGTACATAAATTATTCTAAATAAACTAAATTTTACATATAATAATTAGCAGTCCAAAATTAATGGCAAGTAGCAAATGGTTTTTAGATTATGCTCTCACTCTGCAAAATTATTTCAGATCTAGTGGAAATGTATGTCCGCTGATCGAGATTGCTGTTCCGCTTTTCGAAGAAAATACTGGAACAATTTTGCTCGCTGGGGGTGGTTTTAGAACTTTTTAACTGGCAATTTTTCAGGGAATTCTTTTACATCATCCAAAAAATATTGTTGTACGGAGCTCAAAATTAAAAAAAATCATCTGTGATCACTTTTCGTGAACTTATGGGGGTTTAAAAACTGCCAATATGGTCAATTTAAGACCATTAACGAGCGATATACTTTACGATATTAAGGCCTACGCGGAGGTTTAATCAGTCTTAGAAACCGTTCTAAATTGTTTGAGGCAGAATATTTGTCATAATTGCTACCTTAAAAGGAGCGAAATCTATCATTTCGTCGTAGTGTAAATGGAGCGTAGGGGGAAGTATTATAGTTTTTTGAACAATCTCAATAAAAAAATTGCCTATTTCTTTTTTGAAAATTTTTCCATTTTTTTAAGCGAACATAGACCTTCAAAATCAGTCGGAACATTCAAAACTTCGCCATCATACGAGCAGCATTTTCGTTCCGACCATTTGGAAAATGAGCAGGAATTTTGTATTCGAGTGTGTATTAGGTTTTTTTTCTATTTTTTTTGTTTCCAGGCAAAATCGGGTGGCACAAATAATCATCGGAATGGATCGAGTGATATATCATAATAAAACCCTCTCAGTCGTAATTCTAACGGCATTGAAAAATTTGTCTGTGTAGAGAAAAACCGGTTTAATTTTTTTTGTCTATTTAGAGCTATTAAGAGGAGCGAGCAGGCTAACAATAGGTCATGCATGCTGAATTTAAGCCGCAAATCTTAGTTTAAAAAAAAACTTTTTTTAGCTCTTTATAGTAACCGGCTATCCTTTTTTTTCTCTCAATTCTTTTTGCGTTTTAAAAAAATTAATGACGGGCTGTTTTACTCAGTGCTGTCGAGCTGCTCTTTTCATTTAATTCCTGATTTTGACTAATTGTGCGCGCTCAATCTCCGTAGTATGATTTTAGAACCGGAAAAAAATCAATCATAAATTCGTATTCTCGGCAATACAAAATTCATTGGTAAAACTGCTAATTTCATCCAAAATTTGCTGTTATACAAGTTCATAATTTCGCAAATATTCAGCTCCAAAAAACAAATTGGCGCAAGCTAGCCACAAGAACCGGTCGGTAATGTCCTTGAGACAAATTGCTCTTTTTCACGGTATGCCTTAATCAAGGCTGAACCGAATTAGAACCAAAAAACTGTTAAAACGGTCAAAAGGGTCTATAGCCCCTCGGGTCTACATGTTTTAACGTCTGCGTATGGGGGGACTCGAACCCAGTTGACCGGCGTGAGATACTTTTTTCTTGGCCGCACTGCCATCGGCTATCTGTCCTTGTTTTATATGCATTTATACTCTTGTTTTATGTGCATTTATAGTCTTGTTTACATTTGCGTTGCAACACCCTCCCCCCTGAAGAAGGAAGAACTGGAGCGAGCTTAACGGTCGGCCGAGTGACTTCACGGGTTGCTGTCTTAACAAGTGCGGATCGTGCGCATCCGTCCTGTCCATAATTTAGCTTGACGATTCTGCAATTAAGTTAAATGGTGATCTTAAAAAGAGGTTTTGTGAGGTAAACAAGAATTTTTTCTCAACTTGAACCTTTTTTCTCTCAACTTCACAATTAAACAATGATCGAAATATAAGTTGGCTCAAATTCCGGTCAATCAGAATATCAGAAGTAATATTTTGAGAAATATGAGACCGATCTTTCATTCTGGGCGCTATGAAAACGTGAACCCACTCTTTGCAAACTTTTACCATTTTCTTAGCTCCCACAATCAAAGATGATCCGAAAAATCTCAAAATACTACTACTCGCATTCTAATTGACCGTAATTGGAGCGAAACAATACTTCGATTAACAACAGTATTCGTGGTTTCTGCGCATTTCCAGACAATTTGGAAAAAGTTATGAAGTGGGAACATTAAGCAACTGGAGAAAAAGACCATTTTTAGTCCAAACGAGCTGATACGTGTTGCAGGGTAAAACTCTACATGAAAATAAGAGCCAATTTATTTAAGCTGAGGCTTGTTATTCCCAGTTATCGCGGCGCCTTTGTGCGAATCACAGGAGCTATAAAACGATGTGCTGCCATTCAACGGTTAGGGATCGATCACACGATATGGCGATCTCAAAGAGAAAGCCTTCCCACTAATGCTCAATAAAGGCCACTTAGATAGTTTTCTAATCTTTCAGATAGAAATTTTTTTTAATTCTTCGTTTATTCTACCCTCCATTTTCTGGACATGTCCCAGTTACCAAACAGCCATGCAAAAGCGGTTTTTATTGAAAAATATGAATGCGCACCAAAACAAATAGCGAGAGTCCCAGTTGTTTTTGCGACGTCAACTCTTCTTTTCGAACCTTTTGCGTGCATGGCAATACAAAGACACATTTGGTCGTTCAAATCGAGTCTCTTCCCCGAAAAGACATGCCCGAAAACGGTATAATGGTTAAAAAAATTAGTTAATCAAGTCTATTTTGCTAAAAGTAGGCAATCAAATATTTGGTCGGCAGAAGTTTCAACCAGTAAGTATAATCGAGTTGCAGTTTTTGTTTAAGCGATACTGATTTTTTATTTTTATAGTAACGAGCATTAAGACCAGACACTTCGCCAAAGATTCAAATCTAAATCAAATCAGATCTTAATTTGGTTGAATCAATTAAATTTCCATTTGAAACTCCGTTTCTGGCGATTCATGACAAATAAAACTTTCTATCCATAGCGATCTATGACAATATGCAGGTTTTTTTTTCTAGGATTCGAAGAGTAACAAGCTCGGTTCCAAGCCCACTAGACGCGCATTCACTCGAAGCAAAACTGTTCCAACTATCCCGACAACCTCCAATTCTGTGGACCAGAAACCGGCACTGAAGAAAGCTGAACCCAAAAATTACAGTGAAAAACCCTCGAAAGTACTAGACAGCAAAGATAGCAGGGGTGTCAAATCTTCTTTACTCAACTCTAACGACAATCGACGTCAGATGAAACGCCAGACGTACCTGGATTCACAGACGCATCAGGACACACAGCTGTTCATAAACAGTCACGTGATTCACTTGACCTCCCCCATGACTCCCGAGAAGATCGAACGCGAGGAGCTTCTAAACAGGCACTACGGTCCTAAGCCCAAAATAAATTTCTTAGACGACTTCGATGATGACTCCGTTGCCAATTCATGTCGCCATAAACCGTACAAGTTTCCTAGCACACTGAAAAGCAGCGTTTCCAAGCCAGAACTCGAGAAGTTGACGCGTGATCCCGACGAGGTGGAAACCCCTCGAGCGACTTCGCCTGTCAGAGTTCCCAGGATCCCTTACATACCACGCAGGCACCTACCATACCCATTGCTATATCCGTATAGAAACTACTACTCGTTTGAGAAGTACCTCGACAACATCGATTTCGAGATGCGCGCATTCGAACGGGAGCTTGACTGGATTAAATTCCGAAGGCCGCTTTACTATGTTAGTCCTCTGAGATTGTCGAAGTTTTATGAAGCGATGGAAAACTTTGAAGGCGTATCCAAGACTCTGAAAGAAGAGAAGCCTATTCTAGTCCCACCGCCCCCTCCAAAACCTGAAGTGACTTACCCTAGATTCAAAACAACGACAATGTAAGTTTATTGTCCGTATTAGACAAATTGCAATAAGCTAAAGGTAACAAATAACTACATTATAATTTCCTTTTCTTTTTGAGTTGCAAACGTCAAGGAGAAAAAAATTGTTTTTTTTTGTCGTACTTTTAAGAAAAAGAAAATCATTTTCAGGTCTAAGTTATAATTTGCCAAATTGTTGACTATATCGGTAACCTTGAGCTCCTCAACCTGTCCGAAAGAACTTCTTAAGTTCGACGAGTTTTCACAATTTTTTACTGTTTAAAATTACAAAAAATCAACCGTTTGTCGTTAGCTAGACATGTGTTTTTTTTCTTCTCAGGTGTCCGGAGAGTCTGTTGGACGTGGAGCGCAGAATAGACCGACTGAACGACAGAGCTCACTCTCTCAACACCACCATCAGACACCTCCGATCTGTGTGGGTTAGTAGTGTCTTGTTGGGATCAACCGTACAATTTCCCCTAAATCGATTTAGGGGGATTAGGGATGATTAAATACCAGTTTTTAGAAACTGATTTCGATGACAATATAAATTGATCCAATAAGTCAAAAAAATTAATAATTAATAAATACTAGCGTTTAACGCACCTTCGGTGATTCGAAATTTTTCGACAACTCATGAAAAACCGCATAAATTGGAACTTTTAGTGTACTCTGACTGCATCCAATTACAGGGTTGATAATTTCGAACTTTTAAATTTAACTTAATGAGCCTCTCGAGAAATTTGGAGGCCAGATTTGCAACCACTGAGAGTCACTGAGAGCACCCTACTATAGGGTTAGGAATGCAAAACTTAGTGAACTTTTTTACACCTAAGTTTCCCGAAAAAAAATTGAAAAAAACGTCTTATCCCGGAAACTAAAAGGATTTGAGCATTCATATTAAAAGTCAGAATTTGAGACGCCTGGGTGTACGCTGACAATAAGGTTAGTAGTTTCAAATTTTTTGAATTTCGTTGTAGATAAGTTCTTTGAGAAGTTTTGAAAAAATCAAAAAACGTCACATCTCGGAAACTAAAAGCATTTGAGCAGTCTCGTTTAGCAATCGCATTTGGCAAGAATTGAAACTCTTTAGAGTACCCTGACAACACTGAACTATAGCGTTGGGAATTTCAAACTTTGAAAAATAATTAATTTACACTTTCTAAAAATTTTGAAAAAATCACAAAAAACGTCACGTCTCGAAAACTACAAAGAAGTGAGCAGTCATACTTGGAGGCAAGATTCTCAATCTTTGAGAGTACTCTGACAGGACCTAAATACAGTGTTGGGAATTTCAGATTTTTAAAAACTGATAATAATTTAAGTTTTCTGTAAATTTTTGAAAAAATCACAAAAAACGTCATATCTTGAAAACTATAAAAAAAATGAGCAGTCATTTTTGGAGCCAAGATTCGCAATCTTTGAGATAACTCTGACAGGACCTAACCACAGGGTTGAGAATTTCAGATTTTGTGATAAAAAATTAAAATACATTTTCTGAAAATTTTTTAAAAAATCACAA
Source organism: Symsagittifera roscoffensis (assembly GCF_963678635.1). NCBI lineage: Eukaryota > Metazoa > Xenacoelomorpha > Acoela > Convolutidae > Symsagittifera > Symsagittifera roscoffensis. The sequence continues at coordinate 65,660,066 of NC_087064.1, forward strand.
AAAAGATCATATCTCGAAAACTACCAGGATATGAACAGTCATATTTGGAGGCAAGATTCGCAATCTTTGAGATCACTCTGACAGGGCCCAACTTCAGGGTTGCGAATTTCAGATTTTGCGAAAAAAAAATTAATATAAGTTTTCTAAAAACTTTTTGAAAAAAAATAACAAAAAACCTCTATCTCGAAAACTACAAAGATTTGAGCAATCATATTTGTTGGCAAGATTTGTAACTCCTCAGAGTAATCTGACAGCACTCAACTACAAGGTTGAGAATATCAAATTTTGAGAAATAATAAATTAAAATTTTCTGAAAATTTTTGAAAAAATCACAAAAAACATCATATCTCGAAAACTACAAGGATTTGAGCAGTCATATTTTGAGCCAAGATTGGCAATCCTTGATAGTACTCTGACAGTACCCAAGTACAGGGTTAGGAATTTCAGATTTTAAAAAAATAATAAATCAAGTTTTCTGAAAACTTTTGAAAAAATCACAAAAAACGTCATATCTCGAAACTACAAAGAATTGAACAGTCATATTTGGAGGCAAGATTCGCAATCTTTGAGATTACTCTAACAGTACTCAACTACAGGGTTGGGAACTTCAAGTTTTTTAAATTATTTTGTTATTTGAAAATTCTGAAAATTTTTGAAAAAATCTCAAAAATCGTCTTAACTCGTTAACTAAAATGATTCGGGCACTCAAAATTGGAGGCCAAATTTGCAACCCCTAATTCGATATTGGGCTGCTTAATTTAAACTCGGTAAAATAACCACTAAAATCAAATTGGAAAATCGAAAAAAAATTCTAAACCATTGCAATATACGATATAGCTTAAACATGCAAAAATATTACGTTGAAAAAGCTTAAACATGGCGAGATAGTGAAGCCCGCATTTAAATATATAATAGATAATAGATTTAAGTTTTCTGAAAATTTTTGAAAAAAGTCACGAAAAACGTCATATCTCAAAAACTACAAGGATTTGCACAGTCATATTTGGAGGTAAGATTCGCAATCCTTGATAGTACTCTGACAGTACTCAACTACAGGGTTGGGAACTTCAAGTTTTGTAAATTATTTTGTTATTTCAAATTTCTGAAAATTTTTGAAAAAATCTAAAAAATCGTCTTATCTCGTTAACTAAAATGATTCGGGCACTCAAAATTGGAGGCCAATTTTGCAACCCCTAATTCGATATTGGGCTGCTTAATTTAAACTCGGTAAAATAACCACTAAAATCAAATTGGAAAATCGAAAAAAAATTCTAAGCCATTGCAATATACGATATAGCTTAAACATGCAAAAATAATACGTTGAGAAAGCTTAAACATGGCGAGATAGTGAAGCCCGCATTTAAATATATAATATTGCAATCCCTAATTCGATATTGGGCTGCTTAATTTAAACTCGGTAAAATAATCACTAAAATCAAATTGGAAAATCAAAAAAAAAAATTCTTAACCATTGCAATATACGATATAGCTTAAACATGCAAAAATAATACGTTGAAAAAATTTAAACATGGCGAGATAGTGAAGCCCGCATTTAAATATATAATAGATTTAAGTTTTCTCAAAATTTTTGAAAAATGTCACAAAAAACGTCATATCTCGAAAACTACAAGGATTTGAGCAGTCATATTTTGAAGCAAGATTCGCAATCCTTGATAGTACTCTGACAGTACCCAAGTACAGGGTTAGGAATTTCAGATTTTAAAAATATAATAATTCAAGTTTTCTGAAAACTTTTGAAAAAATCACAAAAAACGTCATATCTCGAAAACTACAAGGATAAGAACAGTCATATTTGGAGGTAAGATTCGCAATCTTTGAGATTACTCTGACAGGACCCAACTTCAGGGTTGCGAATTTCAGATTTTGCGAAAAAAAAATTAATATAAGTTTTCTAAAAACTTTTTGAAAAAAATAACAAAAAACCTCTATCTCGAAAACTACAAAGATTTGAACAATCATATTTGTTGGCAAGATTTGTAACTCCTCAGAGTAATCTGACAGCACTCAACTACAAGGTTGAGAATATCAAATTTTGAGAAATAAATAGTTAAAATTTTCTGAAAATTTTTGAAAAAATCACTAAAAACATCATATCTCAAAAACTACAAGGATTTGAGCAGTCATATTTTGACGCAAGATTCGCAATCCTTGATAGTACTCTGACAGTACCCAAGTACAGGGTTAGGAATTTCAGATTTTTAAAATATAATAATTCAAGTTTTCTGAAAACTTTTGAAAAAATCACAAAAAACGTCATATCTCGAAACTACAAAGAATTGAGCAGTCATATTTGGAGGCAAGATTCGCAATCTTTGAGATTACTCTGACAGGACCCAACTTCAGGGTTGCGAATTTCAGATTTTGCGAAAAAAAAATTAATATAAGTTTTCTAAAAACTTTTTGAAAAAAATAACAAAAAACCTCTATCTCGAAAACTACAAAGATTTGAACAATCATATTTGTTGGCAAGATTTGTAATTCCTCAGAGTAATCTGACAGCACTCGACTACAAGGTTGAGAATATCAAATTTTGAGAAAAAATTAGTTAAAATTTTATGAAAATTTTTGAAAAAATCACAAAAAACATCATATCTCGAAAACTACAAGGATTTGAGCAGTCATATTTTGAAGCAAGATTCGCAATCCTTGATAGTACTCTGACAGTACCCAAGTACAGGGTTAGGAATTTCAGATTTTAAAAATATAATAATTCAAGTTTTCTGAAAACTTTTGAAAAAATCACAAAAAACGTCATATCTCGAAACTACAAAGAATTGAGCAGTCATATTTGGAGGCAAGATTCGCAATCTTTGAGATTACTCTGACAGGACTCAACTACAGGGTTGGGAATTTCCAATTTTCAAAACATAATAATTTAAGTTTTCTGAAAATTTTCGAAAAAAGTCACAAAAAGCGTCATATCTCGAAAACTACAAGGATTTGAACAGTCATATTTGGAGGCAAGATTCGCAATCCTTGATAGTACTCTGACAGTACTCAACTACAGGGTTGGGAACTTCAAGTTTTGTAAATTATTTTGTTATTTGAAATTTCTGAAAATTTTTGAAAAAATCTCAAAAATCGTCTTAACTCGTTAACTAAAATGATTCGGGCACTCAAAATTGGAGGCCAAATTTGCAACCCCTAATTCGAAATTGGGCTGCTTAATTTAAACTCGGTAAAATAACCACTAAAACCAAATTGGAAAATCGAAAAAAAATTCTAAACCATTGCAATATACGATATAGCTTAAACATGCAAAAATATTACGTTGAAAAAGCTTAAACATGGCGAGATAGTGAAGCCCGCATTTAAATATATAATAGATAATAGATTTAAGTTTTCTGAAAATTTTTGAAAAAAGTCACAAAAAACGTCATATCTCGAAATCTACAAGGATTTGAACAGTCATATTTGGAGGCAAGATTCGCAATCCTTGATAGTACTCTGACAGTACTCAACTACAGGGTTGGGAACTTCAAGTTTTGTAAATTATTTTTTTATTTCAAATTTCTGAAAATTTTTGAAAAAATCTAAAAAATCGTCTTATCTCGTTAACTAGAATGATTCGGGCACTCAAAATTGGAGGCCAAACTTGCAACCCCTAATTCGATATTGAGCTGCTTAATTTAAACTCGGTAAAATAACCACTAAAATCAAATTGGAAAATGAAAAAAAAAAATTCTTAACCATTGCAATATACGATATAGCTTAAACATGCAAAAATAATACGTTGAGAAAGCTTAAACATGGCGAGATAGTGAAGCCCGCATTTAAATATATAATATTGCAACCCCTAATTCGATATTGGGCTGCTTAATTTAAACTCGGTAAAATAACCACTAAAATCAAATTGGAAAATCAAAAAAAAAATTCTTAACCATGGCAATATACGATATAGCTTAAACATGCAAAAATAATACGTTGAAAAAGCTTAAACATGGCGAGATAGTGAAGCCCGCATTTAAATATATAATAGATTTAAGTTTTCTGAAAATTTTTGAAAAAAGTCACAAAAAACGTCATATCTCGAAATCTACAAGGATTTGAGCAGTCATATTTGAAGGCAAGATTCGCAATCCTTGATAGTACTCTGACAGTACTCAACTACAGGGTTGGGAACTTCAAGTTTTGTAAATTATTTTGTTATTTGAAAATTCTGAAAATTTTTGAAAAAATCTCAAAAATCGTCTTAACTCGTTAACTAAAATGATTCGGGCACTCAAAATTGGAGGCCAAATTTGCAACCCCTAATTCGATATTGGGCTGCTTAATTTAAACTCGGTAAAATAACCACTAAAATCAAATTGGAAAATCGAAAAAAAATTCTAAACCATTGCAATATACGATATAGCTTAAACATGCAAAAATATTACGTTGAAAAAGCTTAAACATGGCGAGATAGTGAAGCCCGCATTTAAATATATAATAGATAATAGATAATAGATTTAAGTTTTCTGAAAATTTTTGAAAAAAGTCACGAAAAACGTCATATCTCGAAAACTACAAGGATTTGCACAGTCATATTTGGAGGTAAGATTCGCAATCCTTGATAGTACTCTGACAGTACTCAACTACAGGGTTGGGAACTTCAAGTTTTGTAAATTATTTTGTTATTTCAAATTTCTGAAAATTTTTGAAAAAATCTAAAAAATCGTCTTATCTCGTTAAGTAGAATGATTCGGGCACTCAAAATTGGAGGCCAAATTTGCAACCCCTAATTCGACATTGGGCTGCTTAATTTAAACTCGGTAAAATAACCACTAAAATCAAATTGGAAAATGAAAAAAAATACTCTTAACCATTGCAATATACGATATAGCTTAAACATGCAAAAATAATACGTTCAGAAAGCTTAAACATGGCGAGATAGTGAAGCCCGCATTTAAATATATAATATTGCAACCCCTAATTCGATATTGGGCTGCTTAATTTAAACTCGGTAAAATAACCACTAAAATCAAATTGGAAAATCAAAAAAAAAATTCTTAACCATGGCAATATACAATATAGCTTAAACATGCAAAAATAATACGTTGAAAAAGCTTAAACATGGCGAGATAGTGAAGCCCGCATTTAAATATATAATAGATTTAAGTTTTCTGAAAATTTTTGAAAAAAGTCACAAAAAACGTCATATCTCGAAAACTACAAGGATATGAACAGTCATATTTGGAGGCAAGATTCGCAATCTTTGAGATTACTCTGACAGGACCCAACTTCAGGGTTGCGAATTTCAGATTTTGCGAAAAAAAAATTAATATAAGTTTTCTAAAAACTTTTTGAAAAAAATAACAAAAAACCTCTATCTCGAAAACTACAAAGATTTGAACAATCATATTTGTTGGCAAGATTTGTAACTCCTCAGAGTAATCTGACAGCACTCAACTACAAGGTTGAGAATATCAAATTTTGAGAAATAATTAGTTAAAATTTTCTGAAAATTTTTGAAAAAATCACAAGAAACATCATATCTCGAAAACTACAAGGATTTGAGCACTCATATTTTGAGGCAAGATTCGCAATCCTTGATAGTACTCTGACAGTACCCAAGTACAGGGTTAGGAATTTCAGATTTTTAAAAAATAATCATACAAGTTTTCTGAAAACTTTTGAAAAAATCACAAAAAACGTCATATCTCGAAACTACAAAGAATTGAGCAGTCATATTTGGAGGCAAGATTCGCAATCTTTGAGATTACTCTGACAGGACTCAACTACAGGGTTGAAAATTTCCGATTTTCAAAACATAATAATTTAAGTTTTCTGAAAATTTTTGAAAAAAGTCACAAAAAACGTCATATCTCGAAAACTACAAGGATTTGAACAGTCATACTTGGAGGCAAGATTCGCAATCCTTGATAGTCCTCTGACAGTACTCAACTACAGAGTTGGGAACTTCAAAATTTGTTAATTATTTTGTTATTTGAAATTTCTGAAAATTTTTGAAAAAATCTAAAAAATCGTCTTATCTCGTTAACTAAAATGATTCGGGCACTCAAAATTGGAGGCCAAATTTGCAACCCCTAATTCGATATTGGGCTGCTTAATTTAAACTCGGTAAAATAACCACTAAAATCAAATTGGAAAATCAAAAAAAAAATCTTAACCATTGCAATATACGATATAGCTTAAACATGCAAAAATAATACGTTGAAAAAACTTAAACATGGCGAGATAGTGAAGCCCGCATTTAAATATATAATAGATTTAAGTTTTCTCAAAATTTTTGAAAAATGTCACAAAAAACGTCATATCTCGAAAACTACAAGGATATGAACAGTCATATTTGGAGGCAAGATTCGCAATCTTTGAGATTACTCTGACAGGACCCAACTTCAGGGTTGCGAATTTCAGATTTTGCGAAAAAAAATTAATATAAGTTTTCTAAAAACTTTTTGAAAAAAATAACAAAAAACCTCTATCTCGAAAACTACAAAGATTTGAACAATAATTTTTGTTGGCAAGATTTGTAACTCCTAAGAGTAATCTGACAGCACTCAACTACAAGGTTGAGAATATCAAATTTTGAGAAATAAATAGTTAAAATTTTCTGAAAATTTTTGAAAAAATCACTAAAAACATCATATCTCAAAAACTACAAGGATTTGAGCAGTCATATTTTGACGCAAGATTCGCAATCCTTGATAGTACTCTGACAGTACCCAAGTACAGGGTTAGGAATTTCAGATTTTTAAAATATAATAATTCAAATTTTCTGAAAACTTTTGAAAAAAGTCACAAAAAACGTCATATCTCGAAAACTACAAGGATTTGAACAGTCATACTCTGAGGCAAGATTCGCAATCCTTGATAGTACTCTGACAGTACTCAACTACAGAGTTGGGAACTTCAAGTTTTGTAAATTATTTTGTTATTTGAAATTTCTGAAAATTTTTGAAAAAATCTAAAAAATCGTCTTATCTCGTTAACTAAAATGATTCGGGCACTCAAAATTGGAGGCCAAAGTTGCAACCCCTAATTCGATATTGGGCTGCTTAATTTAAACTCGGTAAAATAACCACTAAAACCAAATTGGAAAATCAAAAAAAAATTCTTAACCATTGCAATATACGATATAGCTTAAACATGCAAAAATAATACGTTGAAAAAGCTTAAACATGGCGAGATAGTGAAGCCCGCATTTAAATATATAATAGATAATAGATTTAAGTTTTCTGAAAATTTTTGAAAAAAGTCACAAAAAACGTCATATCTCGAAATCTACAAGGATTTGAACAGTCATATTTTGACGCAAGATTCGCAATCCTTGATAGTACTCTGACAGTACCCAAGTACAGGGTTAGGAATTTCAGATTTTTAAAATATAATAATTCAAATTTTCTGAAAACTTTTGAAAAAAGTCACAAAAAACGTCATATCTCGAAAACTACAAGGATTTGAACAGTCATACTCTGAGGCAAGATTCGCAATCCTTGATAGTACTCTGACAGTACTCAACTACACAGTTGGGAACTTCAAGTTTTGTAAATTATTTTGTTATTTGAAATTTCTGAAAATTTTTGAAAAAATCTAAAAAATCGTCTTATCTCGTTAACTAAAATGATTCGGGCACTCAAAATTGGAGGCCAAATTTGCAACCCCTAATTCGATATTGGGCTGCTTAATTTAAACTCGGTAAAATAACCACTAAAATCAAATTGGAAAATCAAAAAAAAATTCTTAACCATTGCAATATACGATATAACTTAAACATGCAAAAATAATACGTTGAAAAAACTTAAACATGGCGAGATAGTGAAGCCCGCATTTAAATATATAATAGATTTAAGTTTTCTGAAAATTTTTGAAAAAAGTCACAAAAAACGTCATATCTCGAAAACTACAAGGATATGAACAGTCATATTTGGAGGCAAGATTCGCAATCTTTGAGATTACTCTGACAGGACCCAACTTCAGGGTTGCGAATTTCAGATTTTGCGAAAAAAAAATAAATATAAGTTTTCTAAAAACTTTTTGAAAAAATTAACAAAAAACCTCTATCTCGAAAACTACAAAGATTTGAACAATCATATTTGTTGGCAAGATTTGTAACTCCTCAGAGTAATCTGACAGCACTCAACTACAAGGTTGAGAATATCAAATTTTGAGAAATAATTAGTTAAAATTTTCTGAAAATTTTTGAAAAAATCACAAAAAACATCATATCTCGAAAACTACAAGGATTTGAGCAGTCATATTTTGAGGCAAGATTCGCAATCCTTGATAGTACTCTGACAGTACCCAAGTACAGGGTTAGGAATTTCAGATTTTTAAAATATAATAACTCAAGTTTTCTGAAAACTTTTGAAAAAATCACAAAAAACGTCATATCTCGAAACTACAAAGAATTGAGCAGTCATATTTGGAGGCAAGATTCGCAATCTTTGAGATTACTCTGACAGGACCCAACTTCAGGGTTGCGAATTTCAGATTTTGCGAAAAAAAAATTAATATAAGTTTTCTAGAAACGTTTTGAAAAAAATAACCGAAAACCTCTATCTCGAAAACTACAAAGATTTGAACAATCATATTTGTTGGCAAGATTTGTAATTCCTCAGAGTAATCTGACAGCACTCGACTACAAGGTTGAGAATATCAAATTTTGAGAAAAAATTAGTTAAAATTTTATGAAAATTTTTGAAAAAATCACAAAAAACATTATATCTCGAAAACTACAAGGATTTGAGCAGTCATATTTTGAGGCAAGATTCGCAATCCTTGATAGTACTCTGACAGTACCCAAGTACAGGGTTAGGAATTTCAGACTTTAAAAATATAATAATTCAAGTTTTCTGAAAACTTTTGAAAAAATCACAAAAAACGTCATATCTCGAAACTACAAAGAATTGAGCAGTCATATTTGGAGGCAAGATTCGCAATCTTTGAGATTACTCTGACAGGACTTAACTACAGGGTTGGGTATTTCCGATTTTCAAAACATAAATAATAATTTAAGTTTTCTGAAAATTTTTGAAAAAAGTCACAAAAAACGTCATATCTCGAAAACTACAAGGATTTGAACAGTCATATTTGGAGGCAAGATTCGCAATCCTTGATAGTACTCTGACAGTACTCAACTACAGGGTTGGGAACTTCAAGTTTTGTAAATTATTTTGTTATTTGAAATTTCTGAAAATTTTTGAAAAAATCTCAAAAATCGTCTTAACTCCTTAACTAAAATGATTCGGGCACTCAAAATTGGAGGCCAAATTTGCAACCCCTAATTCGATATTGGGCTGCTTAATTTAAACTCGGTAAAATAACCACTAAAATCAAATTGGAAAATCGAAAAAAAAAATCTAAACCATTGCAATATACGATATAGCTTAAACATGCAAAAATAATACGTTGAAAAAGCTTAAACATGGCGAGATAGTGAAGCCCGCATTTAAATATATAATAGATAATAGATTTAAGTTTTCTGAAAATTTTTGTAAAAAGTCACAAAAAACGTCATATCTCGAAAACTACAAGGATTTGAACATTCATATTTGGAGGTAAGATTCGCAATCCTTGATAGTACTCTGACAGTACTCAACTACAGGGTTGGGAACTTCAAGTTTTGTAAATTATTTTGTTATTTGAAATTTCTGAAAATTTTTGAAAAAATCTCAAAAAACGTCATATCTCGAAACTACAAAGAATTGAGCAGTCATATTTGGAGGCAAGATTCGCAATCTTTGAGATTACTCTGACAGGACTTAACTACAGGGTTGGGTATTTCCGATTTTCAAAACATAAATAATAATTTAAGTTTTCTGAAAATTTTTGAAAAAAGTCACAAAAAACGTCATATCTCGAAAACTACAAGGATTTGAACAGTCATATTTGGAGGCAAGATTCGCAATCCTTGATAGTACTCTGACAGTACTCAACTACAGGGTTGGGAACTTCAAGTTTTGTAAATTATTTTGTTATTTGAAATTTCTGAAAATTTTTGAAAAAATCTCAAAAATCGTCTTAACTCCTTAACTAAAATGATTCGGGCACTCAAAATTGGAGGCCAAATTTGCAACCCCTAATTCGATATTGGGCTGCTTAATTTAAACTCGGTAAAATAACCACTAAAATCAAATTGGAAAATCGAAAAAAAAAATCTAAACCATTGCAATATACGATATAGCTTAAACATGCAAAAATAATACGTTGAAAAAGCTTAAACATGGCGAGATAGTGAAGCCCGCATTTAAATATATAATAGATAATAGATTTAAGTTTTCTGAAAATTTTTGTAAAAAGTCACAAAAAACGTCATATCTCGAAAAATACAAGGATTTGAACATTCATATTTGGAGGTAAGATTCGCAATCCTTGATAGTACTCTGACAGTACTCAACTACAGGGTTGGGAACTTCAAGTTTTGTAAATTATTTTGTTATTTCAAACTTCTGAAAATTTTTGAAAAAATCTAAAAAATTGTCTTATCTCGTTAACTAGAATGATTCGGGCACTCAAAATTGGAGGCCAAATTTGCAACCCTTAATTCGATATTGGGCTGCTTAATTTAAACTCGGTAAAATAAGCACTAAAATCAAATAGGAAAATGAAAAAAAAATTCTAACCATTGCAATATACGATATAGCTTAAACATGCAAAAATAATACGTTGAGAAAGCTTGAACATGGCGAGATAGTGAAGCCTGCATTTAAATATATAATATTGCAACCCCTAACTCGATATTGGGCTGCTTAATTTAAACTCGGTAAAATAAGCACTAAAATCAAATAGGAAAATGAAAAAAAAATTCTTAACCATTGCAATATACGATATAGCTTAAACATGCAAAAAATAATACGTTGAAAAAGCTTAAACATGGCGAGATAGTGAAGCCCGCATTTAATTATATAATAGATTAAAGTTTTCTAAAAATTTTTGAAAAAAGTCACAAAAAACGTCATATCTCGAAAACTACAAGGATATGAACAGTCGTATTTGGAGGCAAGATTCGCAATCTTTGAGATTACTCTGACAGGACCCAACTTCAGGGTTGCGAATTTCAGATTTTGCGAAAAAAAAATTAATATAAGTTTTCTAAAAACTTTTTGAAAAAAATAACAAAAAACCTCTATCTAGAAAACTACAAAGATTTGAACAATCATATTTGTTGGCAAATTTTGTAACTCCTCAGAGTAATCTGACAGCACTCAACTACAAGGTTGAGAATATCAAATTTTGAGAAATAATTAGTTAAAATTTTCTGAAAATTTTTGAAAAAATCACAAGAAACATCATATCTCGGAAACTACAAGGATTTGGGCAGTCATATTTTGAGGCAAGATTCGCAATCCTTGATAGTACTCTGACAGTACCCAAGTACAGGGTTAGGAATTTCAGATTTTAAAAAAATAATAATTCAAGTTTTCTGAAAACTTTTGAAAAAATCACAAAAAACGTCATATCTCGAAACTACAAAGAATTGAGCAGTCATATTTGGAGGCAAGATTCGCAATCTTTGAGATTACTCTGACAGGACTCAACTACAGGGTTGGGAATTTCGGATTTTCGAAAAATAATAATTTAAGTTTTCTGAAAATTTTTGAAAAAAGTCACAAAAAACGTCATATCTCGAAAACTACAAGGATTTGAACAGTCATACTTGGAGGCAAGATTCGCAATCCTTGATAGTACTCTAACAGTACTCAACTACAGGGTTGGGAACTTCAAGTTTTGTAAATTATTTTGTTATTTGAAATTTCTGAAAATTTTTGAAAAAATCTAAAAAATCGTCTTATCTCGTTAACTAAAATGATTCGGGCACTCAAAATTGGAGGCCAAATTTGCAACCCCTAATTCGATATTGGGCTGCTTAATTTAAACTCGGTAAAATAACCACTAAAATCAAATTGGAAAATGAAAAAAAAATTCTTAACCATTGCAATATACGATATAGCTTAAACATGCAAAAATAATACGTTGAAAAAACTTAAACATGGCGAGATAGTGAAGCCCGCATTTAAATATATAATAGATTTAGGTTTTCTCAAAATTTTTGAAAAATGTCACAAAAAACGTCATATCTCGAAAACTACAAGGATATGAACAGTCATATTTGGAGGCAAGATTCGCAATCTTTGAGATTACTCTGACAGGACCCAACTTCAGGGTTGGGAACTTCAAGTATTGTAAATTATTTTGTTATTTCAAATTTCTGAAAATTTTTGAAAAAATCTAAAAAATCGTCTTATCTCGTTAACTAAAATGATTCGGGCACTCAAAATTGGAGGCCAAATTTGCAACCCCTAATTCGATATTGGGCTGCTTAATTTAAACTCGGTAAAATAACCACTAAAATCAAATTGGAAAATGAAAAAAAAATTCTTAACCATTGCAATATACGATATAGCTTAAACATGCAAAAATAATACGTTGAGAAAGCTTAAACATGGCGAGATAGTGAAGCCCGCATTTAAATATATAATATTGCAACCCCTAATTCGATATTGGGCTGCTTAATTTAAACTCGGTAAAATAACCACTAAAATCAAATTGGAAAATCAAAAAAAAAAATTCTTAACCATTGCAATATACGATATAGCTTAAACATGCAAAAATAATACGTTGAAAAAGCTTAAACATGGCGAGATAGTGAAGCCCGCATTTAAATATATAATAGATTTATGTTTTCTGAAAACTTTTGAAAAAAGTCACAAAAAACGTCATATCTCGAAAACTACAAGGATATGAACAGTCATATTTGGAGGCAAGATTTGCAATCTTTGAGATAACTCTGACAGGACCCAACTTCAGGGTTGCGAATTTCAGATTTTGCGAAAAAAAACTAATATAAGTTTTCTAAAAACTTTTTGAAAAAAATAACAAAAAACCTCTATCTCGAAAACAAAGATTTGAACAATCATATTTGTTGGCAAGATTTGTAACTCCTCAGAGTAATCTGACAGCACTCAACTACAAGGTTGAGAATATCAAATTTTGAGAAATAATTAGTTAAAATTTTCTGAATTTTTTTTTTTTAAATCACAAAAAACATCATATCTCGAAAACTAAAAGGATTTGAGCTGTCATATTTTGAGGCAAGATTCGCAATCCTTGATAGTACTCTGACAGTACCCAAGTACAGGGTTAGGAATTTCAGATTTTAAAAAAATAATAATTCAAGTTTTCTGAAAACTTTTGAAAAAATCACAAAAAACGTCATATCTCGAAACTACAAAGAATTGAGCAGTCACATTTGGAGGCAAGATTCGCAATCTTTGAGATTACTCTGACAGGACTCAACTACAGGGTTGGGAATTTCTGATTTTCGAAAAATAATAATTTAAGTTTTCTGAAAATTTTTGAAAAAAGTCACAAAAAACGTCATATCTCGAAAACTACAAGGATTTGAACAGTCATACTTGGAGGCAAGATTCGCAATCCTTGATAGTACTCTGACAGTACTCAACTACAGGGTTGGGAACTTCAAGTTTTGTAATTTATTTTGTTATTTCAAATTTCTGAAAATTTTTGAAAAAATCTAAAAAATCGTCTTATCTCGTTAACTAAAATGATTCGGGCACTCAAAATTGGAGGCCAAATTTGCAACCCCTAATTCGATATTGGGCTGCTTAATTTAAACTCGGTAAAATAACCACTAAAATCAAATTGGAAAATGAAAAAAAAATTCTTAACCATTGCAATATACGATATAGCTTAAACATGCAAAAATAATACGTTGAGAAAGCTTAAACATGGCGAGATAGTGAAGCCCGCATTTAAATATATAATATTGCAACCCCTAATTCGATATTGGGCTGCTTAATTTAAACTCGGTAAAATAACCACTAAAATCAAATTGGAAAATCAAAAAAAAAATTCTTAACCATTGCAATATACGATATAGCTTAAACATGCAAAAATAATACGTTGAAAAAGCTTAAACGTGGCGAGATAGTGAAGCCCGCATTTAAATATATAATAGATAATAGATTTAAGTTTTCTGAAAACTTTTGAAAAAAGTCACAAAAAACGTCATATCTCGAAAACTACAAGGATATGAACAGTCATATTTGGAGGCAAGATTCGCAATCTTTGAGATAACTCTGACAGGACCCAACTTCAGGGTTGCGAATTTCAGATTTTGCGAAAAAAAACTAATATAAGTTTTCTAAAAACTTTTTGAAAAAAATAACAAAAAACCTCTATCTCGAAAACTACAAAGATTTGAACAATCATATTTGTTGGCAAGATTTGTAACTCCTCAGAGTAATCTGACAGCACTCAACTACAAGGTTGAGAATATCAAATTTTGAGAAATAATTAGTTAAAATTTTCTGAATTTTTTTTTTAAAATCACAAAAAACTTCATATCTCGAAAACTAAAAAGATTTGAGCTGTCATATTTTGAGGCAAGATTCGCAATCCTTGATAGTACTCTGACAGTACCCAAGTACAGGGTTAGGAATTTCAGATTTTAAAAAAATAATAATTCAAGTTTTCTGAAAACTTTTGAAAAAATCACAAAAAACGTCATATCTCGAAACTACAAAGAATTGAGCAGTCATATTTGGAGGCAAGATTCGCAATCTTTGAGATTACTCTGACAGGACTCAACTACAGGGTTGGGAATTTCCGATTTTCAAAACATAATAATAATTTAAGTTTTCTGAAAATTTTTGAAAAAAGTCACAAGAAACGTCATATCTCGAAAACTACAAGGATTTGAACAGTCATATTTGGAGGCAAGATTCGCAATCCTTGATAGTACTCTGACAGTACTCAACTACAGGGTTGGGAACTTCAAGTTTTGTAAATTATTTTGTTATTTGAAATTTCTGAAAATTTTTGAAAAAATCTCAAAAATCGTCTTAACTCGTTAACTAAAATGATTCGGGCACTCAAAATTGGAGGCCAAATTTGCAACCCCTAATTCAATATTGGGCTGCTTAATTTAAACTCGGTAAAATAACCACTAAAATCAAATTGGAAAATCGAAAAAAAAATTCTACACCATTGCAATATACGATATAGCTTAAACATGCAAAAATAATACGTTGAAAAAGCTTAAACATGGCGAGATAGTGAAGCCCGCATTTAAATATATAATATTGCAACCCCTAATTCGATATTGGGCTGCTTAATTTAAACTCGGTAAAATAACCACTAAAATCAAATTGGAAAATCGAAAAAAAAATTCTACACCATTGCAATATACGATATAGCTTAAACATGCAAAAATAATACGTTGAAAAAGCTTAAACATGGCGAGATAGTGAAGCCCGCATTTAAATATATAATATTGCAACCCCTAATTCGATATTGGGCTGCTTAATTTAAACTCGGTAAAATAACCACTAAAATCAAATTGGAAAATCGAAAAAAAAATTCTACACCATTGCAATATACGATATAGCTTAAACATGCAAAAATAATACGTTGAAAAAGCTTAAACATGGCGAGATAGTGAAGCCCGCATTTAAATATATAATATTGCAACCCCTAATTCGATATTGGGCTGCTTAATTTAAACTCGGTAAAATAACCACTAAAATCAAATTGGAAAATGAAAAAAAAATTCTTAACCATTGCAATATACGATATAGCTTAAACATGCAAAAATAATACGTTGAGAAAGCTTAAACATGGCGAGATAGTGAAGCCCGCATTTAAATATATAATAGATAATAGATTAAAGCGGGGAAAAATAACAACCTAAAAACAAAGTTTTGAACTGTTTAAAGGAAACTGATTGGTCGAAATTTTGGACTTATGTTTGGGGCTTACGCAACTGAGTTTTCTATTTGGGCCCTATGAAAGTTGGGACCTACGGAAGGTCACGGTTCAAATGCGCAAAAAATCAACATAATTGACACGCGCAATTTCGCACCATTTGATATTTTCCGATTCATATAGACTTTACTACAGCTTTCTTTTCGTCCATTGTATAACCAATGCCTGATATTTTTCGGAACAAAACGCGTATTGGTTCAATCGACTTCTTTAAAATACAATTTGTATTATAAAATAATTTATAATCATAATTGATGTTTTTGCGAATCGGGGAGGATTTATAAAAGGCTCTCAGGCCTGTCTAAGCATAGTCAGTTTGCATTATTTTGCCATATTCCAGAGAACGTTTTTTGGGCGAAGAGCTTTGTTCTCGAAATTTTACGCGGCACCACTTTGGCAGCCAAAATCGTTCAGGATTTTCAAAAGTTTTTGTCGAACTTTTTTTTTTAGGTCTACCCGAATTGATTTTCCGAGCTCTCCCAAAGCAGTAAAAAGACCCTGTTTTGGTCAAATTTTGTGCGCCGCAGGCAAAATTTTGAAAAACAGGCCAAAAAAGCGTTTTTAGCACTTTTTAGAAAATTTTGACCAAAAAAATTGCGTTTTTTTGGCACGCGCTCCCCCCTAAAGTAAGTATATATTGGCGCCAAAGGCGCCTTTAGAAAATTTTTAGGGTCCGTCACCAAATATGGATATCTCAAAATAGTACAAAGGGGGGACCCTTTGGGTCGGCAGGGGGTCGAATCCCTGAGTGGGGGGGGGGGGGGGGTCGGGGTGGGGGCCTCCGCCCCCCTCCCAAATCCGCCCCTGTATCAAATGGAAAATTAGTTGAATTGTTTGTGTGACTAAACCCTTTGACGTAACATTTTTTCAGTTACTATGACGAGCTTAATACATTGTTTTCTTTGTTTCAGGACTACTAGAGAGTCAGAAGCGACAAAACGCAACTATCAATGATGTTTATTTGTAAAATCTGATGACCAATATCAACAATACTCGGCCTGCAAATTTCATACATCGATGCTTTAGTACTAAATTCAATCAATCCAATTCATTTGTTGTTACAGAACTTTCTGTTTCAAGTTGTAGATTATCATTAAAATAGCATAAATACAAATTAGACGCAGGCATAGAAAGCAAAATCATACTTGAAAAATATTCAGTTCTTGAAAAAAAATTTGCCAATGAAATACGGGTGATACAAGAGTAGACGGTTGCAATTCAAGTTGCAAAAGAGTTTAGACGGTACCTTTACCAAATGGCATAACTCCCAAATGGCATTAAAATGAAACTTCTCCCAAATGGCCAAAGTTTCAAGTTTTCATTGTAACTAGCGTGTAACGCACCTCCAGTGCTTCGAATTTTTGACAACTCATGAAAAACCGCATATTTTGGAAACCAGATCTGCAGGCTTTAAGTGTACTCTGACAGCACCCAATTACATGGTTGGTAATTTATTATTTTATAATTTTTTTAAATTTGTGTTTTCCGTCATCTCGAAAAAGTCAAATCTCGAAAAGTAAAAACATTTAAGTAGTCATATTTGGAGGCAAGATTTACAACTCCTGGGAGTACCCTGGCAGCACCCAATTACAGGATTGGGATATTTAAACTTTGAGAATTTTTCCAATCCTAAGTTAACTGAAACTTTTGGAAAAATCATAAAAAGACCTCATATCAAAACTACAAGGATTTGAGCAATCCTATCTGGAGCAAAGATTCGCAGCCCCTATGAGTACCCAGACAGCACCCAACAACAGGTTAAGAACTTCAAATTAAAAAAAAAATTTCGTTTTCTGAAAATCTTGGAAAAAATCACAAAAACGTCATCTCTGGAAACCTACAAAGATTTGAGCAGTCATAAATGGATCCAAGGTTCACAACCTGTGAGAGTACTCTGAAAACCCCCAACTGCAGGGTTTGGAATTTCAAATTTTGAGAAAAAATTAATTTAAATTTTTTGAAACATTTTTGAAAATCGTGAAAAAAGGCATATCTCAAAAACTACAATGATTTGAGCAGTTAAAATTGGAGGCAAGGTTCGCAATATCTGAGAGTACTCTGATAGTCCCCAATTACAGGGTTGGGAATTTCAAGCTATGAAGAAAGAAATTCGTTAATTTTTCTGAAAATTAGTTGACATATCACAAAAAACGTCATATCTCGAAAACCACAAGGATTTGAGTAGTCATATTTGGAGGACCCGAGAGTAACACACCCGAGAGTACCCTGACAGCACCCAAATACAGGGTAAGAAATTTCAAATTTTGAAAACAAAAATTAATTCAAGCTTTCTGAAAAAGCACAAAACGTGATATCTCGAAGATAGAAAAAAAAGATAGAAAAAACAGATCAACAAAGAAGGATCGAAAAAAGACAGGAAAAAACGATAGAAAATCCAGATAAAGATAAAGAGAGATTGGAGACAACCGTTTGACAGTAGTACTATTTTGAAGTAAATCGTCGAAACCAAATTGAAAGTTAAAAAAAATCAAGAGACTGGTAGACAGACATAATCAAATTAATTAAAAAAGCAGGTATTCAGACAGACAGACAGACCTTATGTGGCCTCCAAAAAAAACTACTGAAAAATTAATGACCTTGCGCAAAACTAACTGAAAAAGTTTCTTAAGCATTGCAATATATGATATAGCTGAAATATGAAAAAAATTCTTTCGTTAAACATGCAAAACTATTAAGCTTAAACATGGGAGATAGCTGTCACTAGCATTTAAATATGGTATAGATAGATAGATATAGATTCAAACGTTTTCTACGTCAAGAACTAAAACATGCGACATGTGAACAAGATTTAGAAATGATTGCTTCAAGATTTAGAAAAAATTGCTTAAGCGAGAAAATTGTCGGAAAGAAGCTTATCAATAACCGCAGTCTAATGCTTTTCGCGTTTGATTAAAAATTCTGCAATTTTTTCTAAATAAAATATCAATCAACATCTGAATTGGCAACCGACTTGACTAATTTTCTCACATTGTTCACGAAAAAGTTGTTCTTGATTTTTTAATTCAACTGTTGCATGAAGTTTCCGGGAATTACGACATTTGAGATGTAATCGTCAATATTACCAAAGAAATTATTAGATTATGCATAAATTGAGTAATTTGGTCTAGCTTTTTTAAATGCAATAAAAAACTTGATAAAATTACTCAACAAATGTATAAATTAATCATTTCATTGTTATTATTGGCAATTCTAATACTTGCTTTATCAATTAGCCCGTAGAAATAAAAAAAATTGCTGTTTTTCGGCTTTTGACCCTTTCTGCTCTTAGACTATTCTGCTCATTGACTGGCCACCATTTAGTAGCTCCGTAATATAGATGTGGTATGATTGTAAAAAATATAATTGGATCTCTTTTATATATTTGGTGAATGTTAAGGAGACGGGTCTGGTCTAGACAGTGAACTTAATAACGAGCAAAACAAACAAAATGAAGGCATTTTGGTGGGCAATTGAACGAAATAGGTGGTAAACGAATAATTGTTTCACACCATGCTTGCCCTCAAGTCGGATAAAATAAAACTAACAGCTGTAATAAATAGTGATTCAATATTCGGCTTATAGTTTTCTTCTAATTTGGTGCCTTGCTTTTGTTATGGTTGCTTTACAATCTCTCATAATTTCCTAGTAAGTTCTGGATCAGACCCGTCTTCTTGTCATTCACTCTCACCTTTCCCCAAAGCAAAAAAGCGATTTGTTGCTAGGGTCCATGTTCGTATGTGCGTAACAATTGAATCCTAGTTCACTGCAATCCTATTAGTCACGAGGTAACATAGGAGAATTTTTTTAAAAAACTTTTTTGGGTACATGAAATTTAAGCTGAAAAACGATTTTTTCCTAGAGAGAACGATCTCAACTTGCCACATTTTTGCGATGGGACCAAGTGAACAACTTCCCCCTAAATAAAATTAGGGAGGAGATCGTTCGCTAGGTTAAAAATGTTATTTTACTGGCAATCAGATTTCAGCATCCCACATGCAGGCCTTTTCCAAAAATTAATAACGAGATTACAAAAACAAACTTGGAATTTGTTATTCAACTTTTCCCCGCTTTCAACGGTTGGAAAAAATTATAACCGTAACTACGGCTAATACCGCCGTATAATTGCTTTAATTTATGATCAAGCTCGCTTGAGATCATTCTCATAATAATTTCGCGTTTGAAACTACTGTAATTTAGTAAACTTATAATACCATCTTATCTAGTAAACACCTGAAAGCGAATTCTTATTATGACTAGCGCATGACTCGCACGTACGGTGCTTCAAACAGATTTTGAACGTGAAAAAAAACTTCCTTAAATATTTACAAAAAACAAGGACGTATTTAACACAACCGTAAATGTAACTTGTGCCCATTTATCAGGGTTTTGCATTTCTTAATTGAACATTTTAAGAAGTTATCTTTTAATTTATTTTTCAGCCAAATGGTCACATCTCAAAAACTTCTGAGCTTTATCAGTTTTATGACGCGCAAAGCCAAAAAGGACCTTACACGCCGAAAGCAAACTCATGCCCGTGCATACTTTAATTTTCTGACAACAATGAGACTTTATTTGAAAAAAAAATTTGTTTTCTCTAAAAAAATTACTGGAAAATCAAAATGAAGAAGTTCAATTTAAAAGACAAACTTACAGCCTATAGGAGCTTCCTGACAGCATTACAAAACATGGTTGAAAATTTCAAGATTTGTCAGTTTTTAAAATCGATGCTTTTGTTTTCAAAATCAAAACATACAAAGCAGAAACCATATCTCTGCTCTTAAAAGGTTTTGATCAGTCATACTTGGAGGCCATATATGCAATTCCTGATTGCACCCTGATAACACTCCACCAAAGGGTTGAAAGAAATCTTTTTTTTTTTTCATTTTTAAATCTAAGTTTCCTTGAAAAAAAAATGAACAAACTATACGAAACGACCTCGAAATTTGAGAATTATTATGATTAATATTATTAAATCTACGTTTAATTTCTCTCACTTCACTTGTACAATAATCAGTATCAAACTGGCTTCCTAAAGAATTTAACTCGTCAAAATCGATGCCGCTAAAATATAAATAGCACATAATAGATT
Source organism: Symsagittifera roscoffensis (assembly GCF_963678635.1). Classification (NCBI taxonomy): domain Eukaryota; kingdom Metazoa; phylum Xenacoelomorpha; order Acoela; family Convolutidae; genus Symsagittifera; species Symsagittifera roscoffensis. The sequence continues at coordinate 65,680,905 of NC_087064.1, forward strand.
TTAGTCAAGTGCGTAAATGGTATGGGCGGCGAATTGCTGGGAGCCATCACAACAAAGTCAGGCACTGGCCTATTCGTCTTTTTAGCTGGACAAAAATCAGAAATTAAGAATCTATTGAGAAAATATCGGGTAATCTACAGAAGAATATTTTACAATGCAAGATAAAATATCAGTGGCTGGTCAAAACACGGAAGTGAAATTTGAGATGAGTACAACATTGACTCAAATAATTATTGCAAAGCTAGACCGCTTAAAGAATGCAATTTATTAGAACTAAACCACCAACAATTAAAATGGAAATATATTTAAGAATGCTTGAAGACTAGCACGGTCAAATTTGAAGCAGATTGATCAACCAAATAGCCGAAAAATATAAATATACGGAAATTTATAATGATAAGATCATCGAAATCTATACACAAATGCCATCATAAAACTCTTTGAAAAGCCTGTAACACTAGTTTTTTGAGATTTGATGTTTTTGCTAAGAATTTAATTGAATTATTTAATATTTTGATTACACTTCTAGCGACATTTTGGTTGGAAAAACGCAGTTGGAGTTACAGATTTCAGCAAAAAAAACTTCAAAATTGTTTAACTTAGTCACGAGGAGCCAAAGGCTTCCATGTTTTGGACGTGTACTTGGCAACCATGTTTTAAATGAACCATCATCTTCTCTTTGAGATGCGCAATCTGCTCTCTTAATTGGTGCTTCCGCTCGCTTAAGTCAGAGTTGCTCTTTTTCAGCTCATTTACTTGGTCTTCTAGCGTCGAAATTTTTTCCAGCTTCCTCTTTCTGCACTTTGTCGCTGCAATTCTATTGCGTAGCCGTTTCCGCTCTTGTTTTATTTTGTCCTGTAGGGAAGGATTGTTCGAATGAGGCAGCGGCGATTGTTCGGAAGCGGACGTCACAGATTCGGACGACGATAGATTGCCTGGTTCGGTCTTCACCGAATTAGGTGAGTTTGAATTGGAATACTGATCTACATTGCTCAAGTAAGTAGACGATGTGCTTATATTGCAACTTTTCTGGGCTTGTGCGGAAATTTGAGACAGCAGATTTCTTTGATGACTTAGATCCGAGGATACATTTGGCGCACTGAAAATCATACGAGCCCCGGATTCTGTAACTTTAGGCACTGATTGAAGGCTTGCGAGAAGGAAGTTCTGAGCCGAGCTTGTTGGATGCTGATTTGGGTTTATTAGAATAGGTGCACTGGAAATGTATTGCGGTACGCCGTGATTAATAACAATATTGCGCTGATTTGGAATCGAAGAAGACATCGATTGCTGAAGATCATTCATAGAGGAACGCGTTGAGGATATGTCGACGTAAAGATTGTTAGGAACACTTGTTGCGTATGATGTCGAATCCAATTGACTGACAGCTTTTGGATTGACAAACTGAGTAGGCGTAGGCGTTGAAGACCCCCCACCTGTGATCGTATAATTATCCAAAATCATTTTTTCAAGCTCCGGAGAATCAACTTTTAACATTTGCATGTCAGGTGAGTCGAGGAAACAGGGATTATTATTCTGGCTGTCATTTTTCTTTGGCGTATGAGCATGGGTGAAATCAAGAGATAATTTAGACCGATCACTCCTCGCATTTGATTGGAAAGCGCCATCATGTGAACCTCCCACATTATTCTGATACATTCTTGCTAAACAGAAAACTGTCCAGAATTGGGCAGTTCAAACTTGAAGTCACAGCTTTCTGAAAAATGAGATACAGCAAATCGTTATTCGTCAAAAGAACAATGGACGATAAAGTAACTTTTGCGCTTAATGAAAATGCCTTCTGTTAAAAAAAAGCATGCCAAAACTCAGTTGAAGAAGAAAGGACGCTTCCAAAAATCGGCAGTTGTTATGATAACTTGAACAGAGCACTAGTACAAGTTTTTGGAGGCATTGAGGGCTCAAAAAAAAGAGAAACAAACTCATTGGAAGCCAGAAAGATCAAAGAAAGTATTGATTTAAGAGTCCGACGAAAACAATTTCTTTAATGTTGAAAGCTTATACACACATGTTCCACTCGAAAAATCATGATACAGAACTTAGAAAAATATGTGTAGAGATACGGCCTGTGTGTTTGTAAAGTTCCTTTTAATTCGAACGATTGGACAAACCGTGAACGCTGAAGGATTCGGAAATTCCTAAATTTTAAATTTTCGAAGTGATGACGTAACAATTCTCAGAAACGTCAAAAACGGCCATTTTGGCAGAAAAACTGAAAAGCAACACAACAACGATAGTTGCGCTGACAAAAACAACGAAGATTGTGGTTAAAAAAACCACAGAGAGAAACAGAAGTGACAGAGACAGCTCCGAGTTGCAACTATTGTGTCGCTACAATAGTTGCAAAGCAGTTGCTAACAACAGTGAGGGTTGGAAACCAGCCTTCCGGATTACAGAGAAATCAAGCTTAACGTGCTTGATTCAGTGGATTCGAGAATCCGTAGGGGTTTCGGGACTGAAACTTTTATCATTTTATATGAACTTTTAGCTTCCCTGTCATGTCCTGAATTGAATTTAATTAACATCCGAATTCATTCTACTAAGATGAGAAGCTAGGAGTTGGGGGAAAGGGTTGATCCATCTTCGATGGAGATGATGATTTTTATCTACTGAACAAAAACAATAATAATTCAAAAAATAGTAGTAGCCCTGTTTTTAGGAGTGACCTCGTGGTCTGGGGATACTGAGACCCAGCCATGAGCTCACTATTTCTGCATGTAATTAAGTTAATTTGAGTGTTTTGACCGAAGCCGAAAGCAGTAACGTTTTTTGTCGACCCGATGTTAGAAAGACCACCGAAAGTACTGGCTTGGTAGAGACGGTGTTTAGACGTTAGCCAATCGTCTTAGAACTTAGTTTTGTTCTCCGTCGATATGTATCTTCCGGGCGAATGTTACATTTCTTCATGCTTCAGTTAATTTGAGTGTTTTGACCGAAGCCGAAAGCAGTAACGTTTTTTGTCGACCCGATGTTAGAAAGACCACTGAAAGTACTGGCTTGGTAGAGACGGTGTTTAGACGTTAGCCAGTCGTCTTAGAACTTAGTTTTGTTCTCCGTCGATATGTATCTTCCGGGCGAATGTTACATTTCTTCATGCTTCACGCCTATCTATGACGACGAACCTGCAGTGCACTGTGCCATTCTGCCGGATTGGCACAGTCAAACTCTATGACGAGAACAAAACGGACGTTAATGACGTTACAGACGAATTCGTGATAAAAAGGAGGGTCAGAATGTTCTGGAATTTTTTAAATTTTAATATTTCGATTGTCGACAGTTCATTTCCCGGAAATAAAGAGAACGGCCATTTTGACGGAAAAAGAGAAGAGAAAAACTGTAACAGTCGCCTACTTCGGTCACATATGAAGCTTAAGAAAAATAGGCTCTATAAACTTGGCTCAAGAGTCAGGGACACTATCTCTTGTGTTTTTCTACCTCAAAACGGTCGGAGCCAATTCGGTTCACTTGCGACATGAGACTAGAACCCGTTACAGCTTAAAGGCCACAACCAAAATACCCCCCCCCCCCCCCCACTCTAGAAAATGAGAACGTCCCCATACTTAGGTCTCAAAATACCCAAAATACACGAACGCCGTTAAAAACAGGGTCGGAACAGTCCGTTAAATTACTTTTTATTGGACAGTGGAACTTTGATCCATTTCAGATGGATCAACCTAAAACTCGCCATATCTCAACATACTTATCACAGAATACACTCGGGAAAATTAAATTAGGTACTTACATAGCAGCACACTTGAGAATCAGAGTAACTAAGCTAATTAGTAACTCTAGCATAAATATAATTGAATATAACTCGAGAAGTTTTCTATCAATGAATCCCAATCGAAGGAAATGAGTTAATGATAAATTGCGCTCAATCCGGAAGGGTCAGCTGATTTGCGCTCAATTCGGAAGGGTCTTGGCAGAAGACTGATCCGGCAAGCAGTACAAGGAGCAACAAGAAGGCGCTCAAC